>NC_029772.3:68543593-68623814 GCF_000817695.3 Arachis duranensis | reverse complement strand
AAGGAAGAGACATTGAGGAGCTCAAGCACTCCATAGGATCTTCAAGAGGAAGAACAAGCCGCCATCACTAAGGTGGACCCGTTCTTTAATTTCCTTGTTCTTTATTTTTCTGTTTTTCGAAAAAATCATGCTTATGTTTATCTATGTTTGTGTCTTGTGATCATTAGTGTCTTAGTGTCTATGCCTTAAAGTTATGAATGTCCTATGAATCCATCACCTTTCTTAAATGAAAAATGTTCTAAATTGAAAAAGAGAAGAATTGTATGAATTTTGAATTTTATAATAGATTAATTATTTTGATGTGGTGTCAATACTTTTGATTTCTGAATGTATGCTTAAACAGTGTATATGTCTTTTGAATTTGTTGTTCATGAATTTTGGATCTTGAAAGAATGATGAAAAAGGAGACATGTTACTGAGGATTTGAAAAATCATAAAAATGATTCTTGAAGCAAGAAAAAGCAGTGAAAACAAAAAAAAAAAGAGAAGGAGAAAAACGAAAAAAAGGAGAGAAAAGACAACGAAAAAACAAAAAAAAGAGAGAAAAAGAAAGAAATAAAGTTGTGATCCAAGGCAAAAAGAGTGTGCTTAAGAACCCTGGACACTTCTAATTGGCGATTCTAGCAAAGCTGAGTCACAATCTGAAAAGGTTCACCCAGTTATGTGTCTGTGGCATGTATGTATCCGGTGGTAATACTGGATAACAGAGTGCTTTGGGCCACGGCCAAGACTCATAAAGTAGTTGTGTTCAAGAATCAACATACTTAACTAGGAGAATCAATAACACTATCTGAATTGAATTATCATACTTAACTAGGAGAATCAATGACACTATCTGGATTCTGAGTTCCTAAAGAAGCCAATCATTCTGAATTTCAAAGGATAGAGTGCGATGCCAAAACAGTTCAGACGCAAAAAGCTAAAAGCCCCGCTCATCTAATTAATACTGATCTTCATAGATGTTTTTGGAATTCATTGTATATTCTCTTCTTTTTATCTTATTTGATTTTCAGTTGCTTGAGGACAAGCAACAATTTAAGTTTGGTGTTGTGATGAGCGGATAATTTATACGCTTTTTGGCATTATTTTTAGTATGTTTTTAGTATGTTTTAGTTAGTTTTTAGTATATTTTTATTAGTTTCTAGTTAAAATTAACTTTTTTGGACTTTACTACGAGTTTGTATGTTTTTTTGTGATTTCAGGTATTTTCTGGCTGAAATTGAGGGACCTGAGCAAAAATCTGATTCAGAGACTAAAAAGGACTGCAGATACTGTTGGATTCTGACCTCCCTGCACTCGAAGTGGATTTTCGGGAGCTACAGAAGCCCAATTGGTGCGCTATCAACGGCGTTGGAAAGTAGACATCCTGGGCTTTCCAGAAATGTATAATAGTTCATACTTTGCTCGAGATTTGATGGCTCAAACCGGCGTTCCAAATCAGCTCAAAACTGCCCGGCGTTAAACGCTGGAACTGGCACAAGAATGGGAGTTAAACGCCCAAACTAGCACAAAAGCTGGCGTTTAACTCCAAGAAGAGTCACTACACGAAAATGCTTCAATGCTCAGCCCAAGCACACACCAAGTGGGCCCGGAAGTGGATTTTTATGTCATTTACTCATGGAATCTTCGTGGTATAAGCTAGAACTGATGGCGGCATTCAAGAGAATCCGGAAGGTCTAAACCTTGTCTGTGGTATTCTGAGTAGGATTCAATGATTGAATGACTGTGACGAGCTTCAAACTCACGATTGTGGTGCGTTAGTGACAGACGCAAAAGAATCACTGGATTCTATTCCAACCTGGTTGAGAACCGACAAATGATTAGCCGTACCGTGACAAGGTGCGTTGAACATTTTCACTGAGAGGATGGGAGGTAGCCACTGACAACGGTGAAACCCTACATACAGCTTGCCATGGAAAGGAGTAAGAAGGATTGGATGAAGACAGTAGGAAAGCAGAGAGACAGAAGGGACCAAGCATCTTCATACGCTTATCTGAAATACCCACCAATGTATTACATAAGTATCTCTATCTTTATCTTTATGTTTTATTCATCATTCATAACTATTTGAGTTTTCCTGACTAAGATTTACAAGGTGACCATAGCTTGCTTCATACCAACAATCTCCGTGGGATCGACCCTTACTCGCGTAAGGTTTATTACTTGGACGACCCAGTGCACTTGCTGGTTAGTTGTGCGAAGTTGTGACAAAGAGTTGAGATTGCAATTGAGCGTACCATGTTGATGGCGCCATTGATGATCACAATTTCGTGCACCAGTTTCTCAGGCGAACGGGTCCCATTAATAGGGTTAGTATGGTTACAAACCACACTTGGTCAGCATCCTCTTTCAAAAACTTGTGATATTCAATATTTAGTTGTAGATTGCTTCAGTCCATATAATATTATCCTTGGCCGCCCTTTCTTAAACAAGTTCGGCACCATTGTTTCTACAGTTCACCTGTGTGTTAAGTTCCCTTTGCAGGACGATCATGTCGTCACAATCCATGGAGATCATAAGGAAGCTCGGCGCTGTTACAACATCGGTATTAAGTTCCAAAATTATTCAAAACAACAAGTTAACAATGTCAATCTCACACACAATGGCTCGGCATTAGCCGACCTAGATCCAAGAACCGACTTTCGGGAAAGGCCAACTCCGTCCGATGACTTACAGAGGGTATATTTCAACAATGACCCTAACAAGTTCACTTTTGTAGGTAACTCAATAAGCAAAGAAGAACTGAATGCCATCACCACCTTCCTACAAGATCAAGCCGACCTATTTGCATGGAAACCTTCAGATATGCCCGGCATAGACCCACAAATCATCAGCCATAAACTAGCTATAAACTCATCTGCAAGATCTGTGCAGCAAAAGAAACAAAAACTCGGCGAGGAAAAGCGAAAAGCATCGTTGGAAGAAACACAAAAACTGATAAGTGCCCAATTCATCAAAGAGATCATATTTACCACCTGGCTCGCCAATGTGGTTATGGTAAGGAAACAAAATGGTAACTGGCGCATGTGCGTCGATTTTACTCATTTAAACAAAGCATGCCCAAAGGATTCGTATCCTTTGCCATCCATAGACTCTTTGGTAGATAACGCTTCCGGTTACGCTACCTTAGGTTTCATGGATGCATATTTAGGGTACAACCAAATACTTATGCATCCCTCTAATCAATGTAAAATAGCTTTTATTACTGACTTCGGAAACTACTATTATAAGGTTATGCTTTTTGGACTAAAGAATGCAGGAGCAACTTACCAACGTCTTATGGATAAAGTTTTCGCCAAACAAATCGGCAGAAACATCGAAGTTAATGTTGATGATATGATTGCCAAAACAAAGGTCGGCGATAACCATATTGACGACTTAACAGAAATATTCACCCAGATACGCCACTACAACATGCGGCTGAACCCAGAAAAATGCGCTTTTGGAGTACAAGGTGGTAAGTTTTTGGAATTTTTATTAACAAACAGGGGCATCGAGGCAAACCCAGACAAATTCCGAGCAGTTCTGGATATGACAAGCCCTAAGACCATAAAAGAAGTACAACGCCTCACAGGAAGGCTCACTGCATTATCAAGATTTGTACCTTGTTTAGCTTCAAAGTCTAATCCTTTTTTCCAAACAATTAAAAAGAGAAACAAATTTCAGTGGACCGACGATTGTGAGAGAGCTTTTAACACACTAAAAACAACTCTCTCGCAACCACCGATTCTACAAAAGCCCCTGCAAGGGGAAGATTTATTTCTGTACTTATCAGTTACTAATTGGGCAATAAGCTCGGCTCTTGTCACAGAAAGAAGCAAAATTCAGCAAACAGTTTACTTCGTCAGCAAGAGACTCCACGATGCCTAGCTTAATTATCCGAGAATAGAGAAGCTGGCCTTAGCATTAGTCTTCTCAGCACGAAGACTCCGACCCTATTTTCAAAGTGATGTCATCAATGTCAGAACCGATCACCTACTACGACAAGTACTACACAAGCCCGACATTGCAGGGAGACTTATAAAGTGGTCAATCAAACTATCTGAGTTCGACATCAGATATCAGTCCAGAGGGCAATAAAATCACAGTTTTTAGCCGACTTTATTGCAGAACTTACAATACCATCAAAAGATGACCACACAAAACAATGGACCTTGTACATAGATGGCTCGTCCAACAAAGAAGGATGTGGCACTGGAATATGACTCGAAGCCGATCATGGTTCCATCCTCGAGCATTCATTACATCTATCTTTTAAAGCCAGCAATAATCAATATGAGTATGAAGCCCTGGTCGCAGGACTTCGGCTTTGTTTAGATCTTTCAAATACACACAATCAAGGTATATTGTGACTCCTTGTTGGTTGTTCAACAGGTAAACGACCTGTTTCAAGTAAGAGACCCTCTTCTATCTAAATATTTATAATTGGTCAAAGATTTAATTTTACAATTCAAAATGTTTGAAATACAACACATACCAAGAGAACAAAACCAAAGAGCTTATATTTTATCCAAGCTCGGCAGTACTCAGTCCGAGATATCTACATTACATCAATTTACTATAAAATCTCCTAGTATTGACCTGACAAAAGTGCTAAGTGTTACTCAGGAAAGTGATTGGCAGACAGATTTCATAAATTATCTACAAACATCCCACATTCCAAAGGGTTCCGAAGACAAGCTACCTTTTTCACATTACTGAACGGAGCCTTATACAGACGAGGATACACTCGCCCTTTACTCAAATTCCTTAGCAGATCCAAAGCCGAAATAGCACTATTGGAGGCACATGAGGGGATCTACGGAACACGCACAGGAGCTCGGAGCCTAGCCTCAAAAGTCCTCCGTGCCGGTTTCTTTTGGCCATCACTAAAACAAGGCAGTCAAAACAAGGTTAGGACATGTATAAATTGCCAGAAGCATGCCCCAACCATCCACATTCCAGCAGAGGATATGCATCATAACGATGTCACATGGCCTTTCCACCAATGGGGATTAGACATTCTCGGCCCATTCCCTACGGCGCCGGGCCTGGTAAAACTTCTTATAGTTGGAGTTGACTACTTCTCAAAATGGGTCGAGGCCCAACCTTTAGCTAAAATAACATCACAACAAGTAATCTCTTTTGTTCGGAAGAACATTTTTTGCCGTTTCGGGATTCCTCATCATATCATAACTGACAATGGTCGCCAGTTTGCCGATCAGAAATTTCAATCTTTTTTGCAGAACCTCAAAATCAAACAACATTTCGCCTCTGTTGAACATCCTCAAACGAACGGACTAGCAGAGGCAGCAAATAAGTGATCTTGCACGCACTCAAGAAGAAGCTGGACAACACAAAAGGCCTGGCCGACCTCATACCGAAGTCCTATGGGGATATGATACAACACCCCAATCAACAACAAAAGAGACGCTGTTCCGACTTGTCAATGGATCTGAGGCAGTGATACCACTAGAAATCTCCCAAAGCTCAATTAGGACACAGCTCGGCGACCATGATCAAACTCGGCGAGCCGAGTTAGACATCATTGAAGATATCCGAGATATAGCCACACTCAGACAGCGCACCACACAGCAAACTTTATCTTGGCGCTACAACAAATCGGTTAGGAGCCGAACATTCATAAAAGGAGACTTGGTCATTCAAAAGACAGAACTCGCGCGACGTCCACCATCGCATGGCAAGCTCACCGCAAATTGGGAAGGGCCATGTCGAGTCACACAGGTCCTCGGCAACGGAGCATATAAACTAGAAACTCTAAATGGTACAATCTTACCCAACACTTGGAATGTATCTTCGTTAAAGAAATTCTATAGTTAACACTCAGGGACAGGCTTGTACTCTTTTTCCTACTACCAAGATTTTATCCCTAAAGGGTTTTGCATGGAGAGGTTTTAACGAGGCTAGCCTACCTGAACCTTTGTATCCAAAGGATTGCCAATATTACTATATGAATAAAGTCTATTTCACTCTTTCTTATATAACAACTTTTTCACTCCATCACCCCAATGATTGCTTTCACAATAAATATCATAAGATACAAATTTATCTATGATTTCAAAAAAACAAATATCCTCGCCTAATCTCAATCCGAACATTATCGACAAACTCTAACAGGAATATTCTTAACGGAACATTCCCATCAATTACACAGAGGCCTCTCAAACATTTAAAATCCAAATTGGCCACAAATATACAACAAGTCAAATAAACTCTATTACCAGGCTACAAAATAGCAAATAATTGTTTAGCAAATATCAACAAGTCTTCGCCAATCAAGCCATCAAAACATAAACAAACATAAACAGTACTAAAACAATTACAATAATATCTTAAACATTCTCTGCCTCATCCTTGGCAACGCCATCGTCCTCAACCATTTTACCATCTCAGACAATCTTCACAGGGTCCATCTCAGATAGATCAGCATCAGGCACAAGGAACTTCACCTGTAAAGACGCCCTCTCAAAACCCTCAACAAACGAATCTAAAATCTCATCACCCTTTTTCTTTTACATTTCCTTAAGCTTCGTAGTTACCTCAATCAGTTGAGCTTCCATGCTCGCCAAGTTAGCTTCTTTTTTTTCAGATCCTCAACATCATTAGCATAGTTCTCTTTGGTCTCCTTCAATTGTTTTTCAGTTTCAACCAGCTTATTCTGGAGTTCGGCAACAGCACCTTTAGACTTACTCAACTCTTCTTTCAACAGCAAAACCTCATTCTTCTCCACCAACACCTTTTTATGCTTCAGCTCTTGACTACGACATAAACTAGCTAACCTCAAACCAACCACCTACAAACCACAAACAAAACACAATAAAATATATAAGTAACTCCCACCAAACAAAACAACCATAACACAATTAAAAGACATTACCTGCATATACTGACCAATAGCCATTTCGCCGACCTCATTCGCCAACGATACGTCAACTTCAGATTGACAATGCTCATCAGCAACAGCCATATAGGGATACTCCTTCCCCCATACAGATATACCCTCACTATGTTCGGTCATTTCATGCAGCTTTTTCTGATTCACAACAAAAGCTTGAATCTCCTCTAGAGAAACCCCATGTTCCTTCTCGCTAGTATCCTCGGACACATTGACCACGCTCAATTTCCTCTTCTTTACAATCACCTTCCTCCGCCCCGACGAGGTTGACTAACTTCTCCAGCTCCACCACCTTTTTCACGATTGGACGACGATACCTCTTTCTCCAAGTTCTTACTTTTTAAACGCGACCTAAGTGAAGCAGTAGACACCCCAGAATACTTACCACCTGAAAATTCAAAAAACAAAATAGCAGCTCAGTAAGGCTCAAATACACAAGTAAATCAATAACACATATACACAACTCACCCATATAATCTACCACAGTAGCCCTATTTTCTTCCCACTTTAACAGTTCAAACACTAAGATCAAATCTTTCCGATTAATTTGTTCCACCAAAAACTCAATTATACACACATTTCTCGAAGTTATAACTTCAGCCCCGAGTATATTCTGGGTTTCCGAGCACCACCAAAGGGGAAACCTCTCAGCCAAGAACTCGTTTAATATAAAATGGAAACTCTTTTTCAACATTCCTCACCTTCACATACATTTCCTTAAAATCCTTGAAAGATGACTTATATAATTTGAAGATACCAAACCCAGGAGTACTGTTCAGATTAACCCAACTCCCTTTCCAAACTCCTTTCGCTTGAAAGAAAGAAAAAAACAAATCTACAGAAGGATCCTCCTTAAGAAATTCCATCAGTATTTCGAAACAATGCAGAAATGCCGAACTACTGGGATGCAATTGTGAAGGAGCACAGTTTAGTTGCTTCAAAATTTGACATTCAAACAATGTAAATGGTAGCCTCACCCTCAGTTCTTCCAACACACAACTATGCATATAAAAATACTCAAACCCCTGCCCCCTATAATAAACCCTATCCTCACTACTGCATGGCAGTAACTCCACCTGAACCCCAGACCCAGGCCTCACAACTCTACCAACATCAACCTCCTTCACAGCCACATCATCCCGAAACAAAAACAATAAAGAATTTAATGATCCACTACTCTTTATCTCTCCTCACCAAAAACAACGACACGACCCCCCACGTCGCAAACATAAAGAATTTTTTAATGAAGTAAGTTGAACTGGGGGCTCACTCAGCAACCTAACTCACCGAGTTATAACTCCTCAATAAGCTCAACCTGCTTCATTAAAAACTCTCCACAGGCCAAGCTTGGGAGCTGTGATATGGTCATAATAAATGAGATATAACTCGGTGAAGTCCGTTACAAGCTCGCCCATTTATGAGCTATAACTCGACGCAATCCGTTATAAGCTCACCCATTCATGAGTTATAACTCAGTATAATCCATTATAAGCTCATCCATTCATGAGTCATAACTCAGTCAAATAAGTGCTTTCATCATAACCGATGATATAACAGTATATGAGCAAAGAGACGTTATCCGCCTTTTTATAAGCGACCTTAATACCAAAAGCGTAACGGACAAATACCCTACAATATAAAGCAAGGTAAAGTGTTCTTTTAAATTCATTGGAACAAGACAATATATTGACTTAAGCTTCGAAGTGCCTTTGCAGGTATACCCCCCTTCCTCTTCATTGTTCATACTTTCGCATCATAATACAAAGGAAAAGCTCGAACTCAAAAGTTGAACGTTTAGCCACTGAGGACATAACTCGGTTGACACCTTTATTTCGCAAGCAAGATCAACAATATAAAAATATCATATAAAAATTCTCATTCTCTTGATAAGCAAGTGATATACACTTTCTTATCCCTTATTCTCTTTATCACTTACCATTTTTTTGTATGCTTGGAGTCATTAACATTCTTTCCAAAATTAATTTCAGTTTCTTCCAAATTAAATCCCTAAAATTCCTCACTCAGATTATTATCCATTAAAATGCAATTTTTTTATGGAAATTATGGAGGTTAAATTTAAAAATTTTAACAATTTCTACTACACAACTCATATTTTACATATAAACTATTAGAAAATAAAAAATAAAAGATAAGATATAAAAATATTAAAAAATTAAAAATAATTATTAACTCGTCATATTAAAAGACACATAATTTAAAATTTGGTAATATTAATTATAAAAAATTATTAATTATAGACATTATATGTATGAAAATATGAATGTTATGAGTACAAAAGTATGGATGTTATTAATATGAAATTATCGATGTTATGTGTATGAATTTATGGATGTTATGAGTAAATTTATCAACTGAATAAATTAATTTAAGAATTTGACATTTTTTCAAATTCAATTATGAAAAAATTTAAAAATATCTGTGTTAATTTGATAGTTACTTATGCAGTAACTAAAAAATAATATATGTATGGATGTAATATCTAATAAACATGAATTTAAATTTTAGATGTTAGTTGTATATAATTATGCATGTTATGTATATGAACTTATGAATGCTATGTGTATGAACTTAGTTAGTACAATATAATTATAGATGCACATATATAAAAAAAATTAAATTAGTTTATTACCATACCTCATCAAAGCTAGTGTAGTCTTTCATATTCTCGAAAATTGATTGATGGACAATAATCTCATCGGGTGAGTTTGTCTGTTGTTCAAATTATTCTTCAACTCCTTGTAAATTTCCTTGTTCAATTCCAATTGTACTTGTAATTTAAATAGAGTTGTAATTTTTAACTGGAGGGAATAAACAACCTTCATGGTCCAAATTAACAATGAAAGACCTATTAAAACCAAGCTTTCATATTTGTCAACGTTTGCCATAAAAATAAATGAATTAAAGGAAATAAAAATCAATTACAATTAAAATCATTTAATTAATATTATTGCCGTTTGTAATTGTTATTAGTGATTATTGTATTCTTAAATCTAAGATTTGAACCTCTCTCCAAAGATGCCATTCCGATGGTATCTATTTATTAAGCATTAGAGAGAGAATCATATGACATTATAACATTCAAATTATAATAGGAAATATTAAATAGTGATTACAAGAATGTCTAATAGTTTGGGATATGATATTATAATTAATATCATTAATAAGTGGGACTGATAAGAATATGATAAGTAGATTGATAAGAGAGTGAGATAGAAAATTAAAATATTATTAAGTTATATAAATGAAGTAAATTATGGAAAGTTTTGGCTAATTATGGCTGAAAAGTTTTTGTTACCAAACTTTTTGCATACTAATTATGTTGCAGCGTAACAAGAGAGAGAGGAGTGTTTGTTGTGTGTACTTTGTTTCATGCAATACTTCTATTTATATACATTCAAAAATTATACTTTCAAAAGTAATTAACTTTAGTCTTGTCTTGATAGACTGAACTTCTCTATTGAAAAGGTTAGCTGTCAAAGTCATTAAATGATGGGCATCCTCTTTATCACAACACTCCTCTTTAGATGTCTATTTAGAATTATGCCTTGTTAAAACTTTATTAAAGAAAAATCCAATGGAAAAAAATTTTAGTGAAAAAAATAGAGTACAATATCCTTTGTGATGAGGATTGTCTCATTAAAAACCTTGTCAAGAAAAACCCAATAGAGAGAAAAACCATACTAAGAAAAAAAAGTACCGTCTTCCCCTCTTGTCGACATTATTTAATATCTCGAAATCGGCACATCCCAATCTAATGTACCAATCTTTCAAAGGAGGATTTTGAAAGTGACTTTGTAAATAAATCTGTTAGATTATCATTTGAGTGGATTTGTTGGACAGCAATTGTTCCTTGATTTTGAAAGTCATGAATGAAGAAGAATTTGGGAGAAATATATTTTGTTCTATCACCTTTGATGTATCTACCCTTAAGTTAAACAATGCATGCTATATTATCTTCAAACAGAATAGTTGGAGTTATTTTATGATTAATCAGTCCACATGATGACAGAATATATTGGATTAAACTCCTGAGCCAAAAACACTCGCAACTTGCTTTATAGCTTCTTCCCATTATAGCCAATCATTCTTTTGTCGACATTCTTCGACTGTTCTTGGCTCAAGATCCTTATTTTCATGCATGATGTGCAATGTCACATTATATACAAATATTTCATTGATAATTATTTTATTTAGGTTCTATTTTTTCCTGTAAAGACGTAATTTATCGCAATCTCTCATCATTTTCACAATTTTTAGAATTTTTAGGTACCTAAACATCTTCTAGCATCAACACTATATTAGAATTTTAGGCACTTCTTGATGTCTTTTCTATGTCTTTATCTTTTTCAACAAGAGTACCATTTTTCTTGGTAATATCAAATACCTCTCTTTTTTTCAACAATTTTTATTTTTGGAACTAGTTGGTCTACTACGCTTCTGTCGTGTACCCGTTTCAGTAGCTATTTGTCCAACTGGAACATCAATTTGAATTGAGGCATTTACAGCTGGTATGTAGGATTTGGTTATCCTTCTCATATCAAAAAATGCATCAGTCAATTCATTTGCTATTCTTTGCAAATGTATAATCTTTTAAACTTCTACTTTATATTACTTTGATCGAGGATCTAAATGCATCAAGAATGATGCGTTTCAATTAAGTTCCTTTTCAAGAAGCTTATTCTCTCTCCCTAATGTTGAAAATTTTGATTCATCAAAATGACAATCTGCAAATTAGGTTTTAAATACATCTTCAGTTTGTATCTCAAGATACCTCACTATAGAGAGAGACATATCCAACATATATCCTCAATTTTCTTTGAGGTCCTATTTTGGTGCGATAAGGTAGGGCAATTAGAACATATATCGCACACCTGAATATTCTCAAATGGAAAAAATTTGGCTGCTGGCCAAAAGCTAATTGTAGAACAGAGAATTGATGGCAACTTATTGGCCTTAAGCGAATAAATGCTATAGCATGTAAAATGGCATGCCCCAAGTAGAGGTTGGGAGATTTGTTCTCATAAGTAAGAGTCTAACAATCAATTGGAGCCGTTTAATAAATGACTCTGCTAATCCATTTTGTGAATGAACATAAGCTACTGGATGTTCATCACTTATATCATTGACCATACAACAAGCATTGAAAGCTTGAGAGGTAAATTCATCAGCATTATTAAGATGAATTGTTTTGATTGGATTTTCTGAAAGCTGTGTTTTGAGTCGAATAATTTGATCAAGTAATCTCGTAAATTCTAGGTTGCGAGATAATAATAAGCACTCATATGACCATCTCGAGGATGCGTCTATTAAGAACGTAAAGTATCTAAAGGATCCATATGGTGGATGAATTAGTCCACATATATCTCCTTGAATTCTTTTTAAAAATTCAGGGGACTTAAACTTGATTTGTACTAGTGATGGCCTTACAATTAATTTTTCTTGAGAACATGCAGCACAACAGAATTCACTAGATTGAAGAACTCTCTGACTCTTTAGTGAATGTGCATGGTTGTTTTCAATAATTCTTTGTATCATGGTTATTCCAAGATGTCCCAATTGATCATGCCAAATTATGAATTCATTTGGGATAGTAAACTTCTGGTTTTCAATGGCATGTGATTCAATTGCACTGATTTTAATATAATATAACCCAGAAGAAAGTGAGAGTAACTTTTCTAATATAACATTTTTATTTAAATCATGAGTTGTGATACATAAGTACTCATGATTTTCTTTATTCATTATTTCAATATGATGATATCCATTTTGGCGAATATCTTTAAAACTCAACAAGTTCTTTAGAGACTTAGTAGATAATAGTATATTAATTATTATGAATTTTGTTCCTCCGGAAAACAAAATTATAGCTCTTCCGGAGCCTTCTATCATATTACCTGAGTCAATAATGATATTAGTACATTCTTCTTTTGGTACAAAATGAGTAAAATATATATTACTTTTGAGAATGGTATGCAAACTTACAATATCCGCAAGACAAACATCTTCATTATATGTCATTGCCATTTTCTTCAAACACAAATAATAATAAAATGAGTAAAAGTGCATGCACAGTAAAATTATATTTTTTATTAGAATTGTTTTCTAAGAGGTACTGTACATAGAAATAATATAATATACTAAAAACTTTTATTATTATTATTATTTCTATGTACAGTACCTCTTAGAAAACAATTCTAATAAAAAATATAATTTTACTGTGCATGCACTTTTACTCATTTTATTATTATTTGTGTTTGAAGAAAATGGCAATGACATATAATGAAGATGTTTGTCTTGCGGATATTGTAAGTTTGCATACCATTCTCAAAAGTAATATATATTTTACTCATTTTGTACCAAAAGAAGAATGTACTAATATCATTATTGACTCAGGTAATATGATAGAAGGCTCCGGAAGAGCTATAATTTTGTTTTCCGGAGGAACAAAATTCATAATAATTAATATACTATTATCTACTAAGTCTCTAAAGAACTTGTTGAGTTTTAAAGATATTCGCCAAAATGGATATCATCATATTGAAATAATGAATAAAGAAAATCATGAGTACTTATGTATCACAACTCATGATTTAAATAAAAATGTTATATTAGAAAAGTTACTCTCACTTTCTTCTGGGTTATATTATATTAAAATCAGTGCAATTGAATCACATGCCATTGAAAACCAGAAGTTTACTATCCCAAATGAATTCATAATTTGGCATGATCAATTGGGACATCTTGGAATAACCATGATACAAAGAATTATTGAAAACAACCATGCACATTCACTAAAGAGTCAGAGAGTTCTTCAATCTAGTGAATTCTGTTGTGCTGCATGTTCTCAAGAAAAATTAATTGTAAGGCCATCACTAGTACAAATCAAGTTTAAGTCCCCTGAATTTTTAAAAAGAATTCAAGGAGATATATGTGGACTAATTCATCCACCATATGGATCCTTTAGATACTTTACGTTCTTAATAGACGCATCCTCGAGATGGTCATATGAGTGCTTATTATTATCTCGCAACCTAGAATTTACGAGATTACTTGATCAAATTATTCGACTCAAAACACAGCTTTCAGAAAATCCAATCAAAACAATTCATCTTAATAATGCTGATGAATTTACCTCTCAAGCTTTCAATGCTTGTTGTATGGTCAATGATATAAGTGATGAACATCCAGTAGCTTATGTTCATTCACAAAATGGATTAGCAGAGTCATTTATTAAACGGCTCCAATTGATTGTTAGACTCTTACTTATGAGAACAAATCTCCCAACCTCTACTTGGGGCATGCCATTTTACATGCTATAGCATTTATTCGCTTAAGGCCAATAAGTTGCCATCAATTCTCTGTTCTACAATTAGCTTTTGGCCAGCAGCCAAATTTTTTCCATTTGAGAATATTCCGCCTTCTAAATACGAGAACACATCTAAATAGTTCTTCTTCGAGTTAAGTACGATTTTGGTTCCTAAGGAAGGGGCTGAAAATTTATTTTGTCCCTAGACTTTTTTTCACTAAAAAATGGTCCCAAAGGTTTAACTTAATTTTAAAATCGTCCTTCAGACCAAAATACTCTTCTCCTTCCCCTTCCCCTTTCCCTTTCCCCATAACAGCATCATCTCTTCATCTCTACTTCTTTTTTCTTCATCTTCATCAAAGCATCAGCAACAACAATAATAAAACAATGTAATAAACATAAAAAAAGCAGAAGCAGAAGAAACAAAAGAAATAGAAGCATCAATATCTCTTTCCAAAGAACAACAACAAAAGAACCATAGAAGTAGAAGCAAAAGCATCACTCTCTCTCTCCAAAGAACAACAGCAACAAAAGAAATAGAAGCAGAAACAAACAGAAATATCAACAACAACAATGAATAATGAAATCAGAATCAGAAGCAGAAGAAAGAGGAGCAGAACCATAGAAGCAGATAGAATCATCAACAATAATAAAATCAGAATCAGAAATAATGTAATTAACAAAATCAACAAATAAAAAAATATTCAACAAATTCAGCGGGAAGTGACGCGAAGCAAAGTGAATGCCTATCATAAAAAACAAAGCGCAACAAGACATGAAGGAGAACAGTGAGGCGACGGGTAGAATGCCGGCGGCGCGACGCAAGCAGAGGAAGGCCACTACCGCGGCGGCGCTGGCATGACCTCAAGCGGCAATGATACTGATGCGAATCCAAGCCAACAGTGACACCAACGAACTGCGGTTGTACTGGTGCGATGATAGAGAGGAGCAGCAGCGGCGGTGGACGGTGGTGGACAGTGGTTTCGGTGGTGATGCAAAGCATAGCGGCGAGTGATTCCCCCTTCCCCCTTCCCATAAAAATTGAAATCTTGGTAAAAATGATGATTTTAAAATTAACTTAAACTTTTGGGACATTTTTTAGCAAAAAAAGGTCGGAAACCAAATAAATTTTCAACCTCTACTTTAGGAACCAAAATCGTACTTAACCGGTTCTTCTTCGCATTAAGCCCTTGATTTTGGATGCAATGAAAAGTTTAATTTCTATTTTATGGAAAAAATATTTACAGATATATGCGGCATCAATTAATTAATATTTTTCTAAAGTTAAAAATGAGACTCGAACTCAAGACTTTTAGATGAGAATAGAAGACTACCATTTGAGTTATAGTTCATTGACATCAACTAATTAATTTGGGTAATAAAGTTTATCTGAATGTTATAATAATATTATGATTATGATTATGCTTATGCTTAGTGCTGGCATGCGGTCCACTTTGTTACTTTAATCTTTATAAATCGATCTTTGAAATGAATGCAGAGAATATTAATTAGGATTTTAAAATTATGCATTTCTAACTTTATGTTTATAATTTTTTTTATTATGGCCACTAATATTCAAACTCTATCTTTTAAAAAATAGAAGCTAACGGTGGTTGACTTGAAGCAGACTCTTGTTATAAAAAATAGAATAAAATATTAGTCACACATTTAGATTGTTTTCATATGTCATTTTTTTTTTGAAAAAAAAAGTCCAACACAATAAAGTGAATGACTAAAAGAAACAAGCCACGAATGTGTATGTCTTCAAAAAAAATTAGATAAATTTATTATAATATAAAAATAAAATTAACTATTAAGTTTATCTTACTAATTAACTATTAAGATTATTTTTCTTTATAACCATGCCAATTCAAAATTTGAATTATCCTTTTTTATTTATATAATTATGCCAATCTAATATGCAATATATACCTAATCATGTGTTTTAAAAACTAATTACTTCAATTAAAAAAATCAGAAAATCTTAAATAAACATCAAAAGTAAAAAATATATTTGTTGTGATCAACAACTGATTTTACAGGTTTCTGATAATTAATTTGGTATAAATTGAAATAGAATAATCAAGTACATATAAAATAAACATGAAGCGTAAACGTATTGCCTTCATAAGGATATTTTAGAAAATAAATTTTAATTTTGCTAATATAGGACAAAAAATTAAAATACTAATAATATCATACTATCACAAAAAATGGAATATGATGCTGTATATATTTGTATTAGAAATTCAATCTTCTGAGACAAAATACATGAAGAACAAATCCAATTTTTACAATTTTTTTGAATAAATTAACTGATGTTCTAGATCATTTAATGTTTTAAGGAAAAATGTAAGAATGCAATCAAAAAATACCTTTAAAATTCTATAGCACAACAAATCCAACCCGTATGTTAAATATAGTAATTAATAGACCATAAATAATTGAAATTTTTGGCATAAACCTTCCTCTTAGAAGTTTCCATTAGTGGCACCAAAATCAGGATCCATACTACAAGTATTGTCATGACGACCGGTGATCAATTTATTGGTTCTAAAACCTCTTTCTCTGTTTTTCTTGTGAAGAGTCATGTATGTACAGAAGAATCAAGGTCACTACCAACATTAGCACAACATTTGAAGTGTGAAAATCATAAGGTCACTACCACACAAGATTTAATAGAACAAATAGAAATCTCGGCAACAGCAAACTTACAATACACAAAAATTATTGCCCACCACACCAATTTATATATTCGTCTATTATCTTAAGCCTTGTATATAACAATTTTATCATAACTTAATGCAACAAACTGTATGACATGTGTAAAAAAAAGTATGGCATTTAAGATGCTTTAAAAGCGTGGAAAATTTGATACAATAAAATCTCAATTCACCTTTAAATAAATAGAACTTCCAATACCATCATATTTTCTATTTGAACCGTCATCTTCCAAATATTATCACTAACCAACCAATCTAAGTCTTGTTTTGCAGCATAGAAAAATATCAAGTATCAATTAGTATGCTTAAAATAACAGAAATTGCAGTTCAAAATTAAAGTCACTAAGATTCAGTGAGCTTATGGAAGTTCTCTACACGTAAATCTGTTTATCGCTACCCTTTCAATACTTCTAGACTTCTAGTTGTGGAGAGTTGATTATAAACCTGAGATTCAAAATCCTATCCTAAATCAACAATAACCCGTCATAAGCTCTCTTAACTGGAGTTTCATTCTTGGTATTCGTCACAGACTCAATGAGTGATAGCTAACAAAATTTTCTAAAAGCTGTTAAAAAAATAAAAATCAAATAATCAAAAATAGTAATTTTAAATTTATTAGATTATATTATATTATCACTCCAAATTGATAGACTAATCAATCCTAAGAATAATCCAAACTAAACATATAACCATGTTTTTGCAAAATAAGAACACAAAACAGATTATTTAACAAAAAAACAAAATAATTAACTGTAGAGTAATTCATTTTCTTCTATCAAGTTGTTGAATTATAGTTGACAACTTCTTATTATTATCATGCATGCCAAATACAAAAAATAAGCAAGTATTTAGACACATGGTTGATTTTTTTTTAAATGATATAATGTTTAATTCCAAGACATCTAGTTGAACTATAATATTTAATGATCAATCTTCTAATTTAAAGTTCAGAAACTTCGAAGAAATCAACATGGTTGATCTATAAATTATAGTATTTGATTCTCATAAATGAGTGTTTATTTCTCAACAACCAAAGACCACAAAGAAGAAAAAAAGTTTGAATTAATTTTTTCACAACTAAAAGATTTCAAATTTCATGTTCGTTAAAACAAAAAATCGAATGCTATAAACTTGAGCTATATTTTCAGCGAGCAAAAATAATAGTCCAAAAAAAGAATATAAAACTTCAGTCTCAATTGCTTAGTTATTAGAACAAAATTTTTGACACTTTCTGACAAACAAGTAATTTGTTCTTTTCCAAAGCACAAAACCAATTAACTAAACTCCTTAATTTCCCAAACACTCAATAAACATACAAATAAAAAAATAAAAATTGATTAACAGAAAACAATCATAAAAAAAAACCCACAGTGATTTGAAAAAACAAAAACAAAGAAACCATAGAATACATGATGACGATGATATGTAAACTTCATATACTAACATTTTACAATTAAAAAATATGAACAACTTTCAATAATAACAATAAGAAATAGGAGAAAAAGGACAAAAGGTTATTTGAAATTGAAAATGCCATTACCCACTACATTTCACTACTTCTAAATATAAGTTTCTTGAAAATCTAATAAAATTAAAAAATTATGCAGGAGATAATATTTTTTTAGCAAAAATCACGACTACCAGAAAAAAATAAACCACAACTATCTAAATATATTACTAAAACTCATAAAAATAGCTCGATCAATTGCACTCCACATTATAAAAAATAAATAATTAAATGTAAATAACATCCAAGTACAATTCAAGTGGTGTTGATAATACAAATAAGGATGAGCTTCTTATTAATTTATTTAAAAAAAGAGAAAAATAAAATATGTATCTATAAAATAAATAATCAAGAAGATAAAAATAAAAAATTAGAGAAACAAAACAAAAACAAAATAAAATAGTTACAAAACACATGACGACTTTTCAAAAATATAAATTAAAAAAACTAACAGCTAAAATTGAACCCTATAAATGCATTAACTTGTTTGTTATAGAATATTTGAGAGAATATTTCTTATAGAAATTAAATAAACTTATAGAAAAAAAGTGCATTGCATTGATTTTTATAGAATATTTCACTTTTTACCACAGAAGCTTTTTGAAATTAAATGCATAAAAATGTATCACTTGTAAAAAATTTTCAAAATTTTTCAAAAATTTTTCTTTAAACAACATTCTACTTATTTATTATACACTTATGAACTTTCACATGTTATAAAAAAAATAAATATTATTAAACTACATAAAAAAACAAAAACATAATTTATATAAAAATAAGCAAGTAGTAGTGTTACATACTTTAACTTTCTCAAAAAGCTTCTCCCAAGCCATAAGCTGCTTCTCCACAATGAAAGAAGGGGTGAGTGAAAAAAAGAAAAAAAAATCTAAATAGCATCCAACTAAAACTCAAGTGGTGTTCATATATATATTTATATATAAAATTCACAACAACAGTGCTTATTATACAAATGAAATCCGGTTAGTAAGTTAAAACACACAATTTTAATTAGAAGAAAAAAAACTAACTCTGACTGAATTTCTTTTAGTACACAAAATCAGAAAAAGAAAAATGTTCATGATACTTATAAAATTAACATGGACCTCGTATATTACTAATAATTTCTAACATTTACCCCCACAGAAACAGAAAAAAAAAGAAATAAATCATTCAATCAAGAAATAAAGAAATAAACAAAAGACTAAGGCTCATAAAAAAAACAAAAAAATAACCCTAAAGATACAGAAGATATCAAATAAAAGCTGACATAGTAGTCATTCCCTTTATATATATGAACTTTGTATAAAATGACTAATTTGTGATTTTAAAATATTGAAAGACAACTTATTCTTTCTTAGTTTTTAAACCTTAGTAATTTTTTAATTAAAAGAAGGCCGGTAGTTATTAACAACTTTAGATTTTTTGCATTACCAAGTTTTTAAAATGAAGAGATATTAGTTTTAGTTAAAATTCTTAGGGTGTTTATATGTGAAAACTGGAAATAATTGGACTTTGAAAGAAAACTAATTGATGGACTTAGACTCAACCACAACTGAACCAACCTGTGACTTTTCAAGGGGCTGAAACACTACCACTTTATCTATCCTGTTGAGTAATTCTATACTAAGATACTTTCTCAATTCTTCCATTATCATCGATTTCAAGGCACTATATGATGGTATCTTGTCATCTTGAATCAAGAAACCTATGAAGTTGTGCCATCCCTTAGAAATGGCACTAGACCCTGTATTTGAAGTCATCAACACCAATGCATTTTTAAATAAAACCTGCCGATCCTGTCAGATCCAGTTTCACAAACAACAAATATAAAAATAAGGACACCAATAGCGTGTTTACTTGGAGAAGATGCAGGAAAGGAAGAAATGGGAGATTCATGTAAAAATGTTTAGTAAATTAAGGTTTATAGTAACATTCACAAACCTGAGTATCAGTAAGCTGGCGATCCTATCAACTTGCTCAGTGTATGCCACTCAATTTATTCAGTTATGTCTAGCCGAATCATGACTAACGCCTGAAAATATAAACAAACAATTTCAAGTAATGAAATAATAACCACAAGTCCAGAACACAATAGTTGCAGACCACTAAAAAATAACAATGAAGATGCATAACATAAAGAGAAAATGAAATGAAAAGCTCTCTCGCGATAGATAACATTTTAGATAAAAGAAATCATTCACATAGAATAAAAAAATAAATAAATAAAGAAATAAAGACAAAAAACAAAATAAAACAACATTAAATAAAAGAGAAAACTCAACAAAACAAATGTCCAGTGAAACCATACTTTTTTAAACAACACATAAGAGAGAATTAGAAGTAAACATGTACTTTAACTTATCAAAAAATAATTATAAAACCACATAAAAGAGAACAAATTCAACATAATTTATATAAAACAATCATCTCACCAGAAAAAAATTCACTTATTAACATAGTATTTGATTCTCACAACACATTGTTCATTCCTCAGCAACCAAAGACCACAAAAAAGAATGAAAAAAAAGGTTTCGATTAATCTTTTCACAAGTAGAACAAAATTTCAAGCCAAAACTATTTATGGCTAAAAATCAATTAAATAAATGATAATAATACAAACAGAAATCTAAACAAAAGAACATACAAATAGAACAAAATTTCAATCTAAATCTATCTATGTTTTTAAAAAGACACATAAACATCATGTTCAGGATATTCTACAAAATACAAACATCATGAACTTTCATTATGATTTTTCACATTTCAGGTAGCTTCTTCTAAATATGAAAAATTTTCTATTCAAATTTCTATTTCAGTTCAAAACAAAAACAAACTCAAATAAGCTCAATCTGACCCCAGAAAGTAAATTTCTAAATACAAACATCTAAATAAACATTTTCTTTAAGGAAATATATTATTCATGCATATAATAAATCAGCACTCAGCCTGTCAACAAAATTATAATATTATGTAATTCAATACACATCCAAAAAAATTCTAGAAAAACACAATTGATAAATAAATGTAACCATATACTAACAGATTACAATTAAAATAACAGTAACTTACAACACATTATTTTAAGTGGCAAAAAAAAAAAAGATAAAAAGTTAAATTTGACTATCAATTTTTTTCTGTGCAAAAAATTTAGATAAATATAAATGTTAAAAATGTTTATGATACCATAATCCAAATTAAAAAAATTATATATGAGAGAGTACGATTTATCCAATAAATTATCAAATAAACAAATTAATATGAGAGAAAAAAATTAGTGAAACTATAGTTGAAGAGTATTTATAACAAACTCTAGTACAATATTAACTTTTGAGGATCCACTGTGAAAAAGAAAAAAATTGTATGTAAATAAAAACTGAGACCTTTACCAAAACTCTAAAAATATGAAATTCAATAACCAATCAAAATCAAAGTTTTAATAATAAAAATAAAAATAACATAACCTTCGCTTTTGATAGCAACCTTATGGCCCTTGAAGGTCTTTTTTTACTATTGACAGAGCAAGTGTACTTAAAATGGCCACATCTCACTTCTTGCTAAAACTCATAGTGAACCAAAAATTGCTTTGAGAATCCAACTACTGCTAATAGTAGTAAAAGCTTATACCAAAGAGAATTTGGTAGAAATAAAAAATAAAATTTAAGAGGAATATAGAAGTGGGAGGGAAGAACACAAAAAATAAATAAAAGTGAAGCAAAGTATGATGTAAAAATTTTAAAGTATCAAATATCAATAGAGAAACACTCACAATTCACAAGATCAAATCACTATGAAAAAAGAAATTATACCAATATATTAAGAAAAAAATTTTAACCCTATATAAAAGAGATAATTTTCTTATAATAGTGTTTATTTAACTCATTTTGTGCACTCTAATAAACTTCTTTATTCTCGAATTGATTCTGAATTTTTCATTGGAAAAAAGAAAAATATCAGGAAAAGAAACATTGTTGCAATGAATAATCAACGTAAGAAATTATTAATTAAAAATCAAGATATAATACCTTTTACACTCATCATTCTCTTTAACTAATTGAGCTTCAAGTTCTTGAAAAATTCTAGAATTAAGGCTATCTTGAGAATTAAAATTAAAATCTAACTAAAACAAATATTAAAACAAATATATTTAGAGTAACCAATGAAAATGAAAATGAAAAATAATACCCGTAGGTAATTGATAGTGATCAGTGAATACTAAAAGGATCCAATATATTTAGTTAATTTTTGAAGCCATAAAAAATAACAAAAATATATTCACAGCAATTAAAAAAATTTTCAGACTATATATTACAAAATAGTAGGTTTAAACCCCAATACCGTAAAGATCAAAGGATAACATAACTATAAAGGAAAAAAGATAGACTTTTTGATTTTATTTTGAAAACTGTTAATGGTGAAAAAAACTCTAAACTCTTGAAAACAGCCTTTATGACCGTTGAAATTTACAATTTAGCTTCTATATTTATCTTCAAAACATGGATATATGTCGGTATAAATGTGCAATTTAGTTGACTATACAAAAAAAATGCAAATTAGAAAAAGGAATAGCCTAAAGCCTATAATCAAACAATAAAGTGCTTACATAATACATACCATATCCTCTATTTAGACTTGAGATTAGATTCAAGCTGTATAGTTTCACTTTTGATTTGTCTCTTTCTTTTTTCAATACTTTAGTTGCCTCCAATTTTTTCATTACCACAACAGTCTTTCTTCTAATTTGGAGTTCTCTCATATAATGATCTAATCTATCTATTGTAACTGCAAGAAAAAGGTGGCACCTAAAAATAATATTGCCAATGAAACATAAGCCCTGTGAAATTAGAATATTAAGTGTTCAGATTCAGCATAATTATGATAGTAAAGTCCTTATGATGCCTATTGTGGAGCAACAATTTAGTGAAATTGTTATTCCAAATACTATAATCACTTTCCTTATTTTCTTCATCCCGAGAAAAAAGTAAAATCCTTTTAGTTAAATTATTAATTCTATAACGAAAAATAATTATATTCAATTATGAAAAAAAAAACCTCCACATCAGAGATGGAATACAATAATAAATAGATTTCTCATTAGTCTTGGTCACTTTTTAACTCTCCATCGTCATTAATAATTTGGAAGTCAAGATTGAAACCTGAATTATAATGTTCTATATTTGAGAAAGAGTAGGTAGCTAGTCTGCCAAAGATAAAATAAATTTAATTAAATGAAGAATTACTAGAATAACAAAGTTTAATAGAATAATGAAATAAATGAATATATTCACACGTATATGAATATCAAAGTCCAATAAAATAACAAATTAAACTTATTTCTGATTACAATCCTTTTTTGAAACAACTCAAATTTCCAATAAAACCCACAAACATAAAGAAAATAATAGAAAGTCTGATAGATAGGAAGTATGTAGAGAGTGACAAGAACAACACAAATATACAATTACCTTGCTTAAATTAGTATGCTTCTGACTTTACGTTATAGAATTTTCTTTTGTAAATGATGATCATGGGAAAGACTTCACTGAATCTCCCAATCATATATACGTTAATAAGAAAGACTTCACGTTATATGATTCTTGTCGCTATTTTTTATTCTTTTTTATTTCTAGAGCCTTCTTGTTATATTTGTACATGAGTTTTGAAATCAGTATAACAAAAATTGTGATGATTCTAAAATAATCAAACATGTTTTAATAATCGAATGCCTTCAAAATCTACTAAATAATTGTTCATAATTAAACTGAAGTTTTTTCCTCAAAGCACTTTACATTATGTTAATTAAGGCACAACTAAGAAAGCTCAAATTATTTATGAGTAAACCCTAAGTTATTCTTATGTCATAACAATTATAAAAATAGAATAGTTTTCTCTCTAACTGAAAATTACTTAATCCTGTCTAGCATGACAACCACTAACCAACATAGCATTCATAATTGAGGGAGGGGAGGAGCTGAATCCAAACATATTGAAAAGGATTAGATAAAATATGCATTACTGATTTCAAGTTCTAAGGATCACAAGTATTTAAATTTTCAATTTTAACCATGATTGCAAATTTCTTTTTGATAATATATGCATACAAAATATTGAAACTAACAATAATAATAGAAGATTCATATATTTCAAAGAGCAAGGAATATTAGCCGCTAATACTTAATGCTGATTTGCTAAAAGGAAATAGAAAAATCACTCTACCTCTTCAGGTTCAATATACCCTGTCTGCCTTAGATCACATAACCAAAAAGCAACTGCAAAATTATTATAAGTAACTTAATACAATGATAAATAATTGAATATAAATCATTTATGCAGTCGAATATAATAAATCATGCATATGATTCTTGAGGGAGGAAAAAGAAGATATGAGGTATGAATATGAATCATTATTAGGTAATGGTTCTATCTTACAGTTAATCTTGCCTTCCATAGATGCATCTGGGTGAAATACACCCAATGATCGGACAAATTCTCCAAACTCGATGACACCATGTTTCATGAGACCAAACAGATAAAAAAAATCTACAAAGGAGAAACAAAAATAACCACGCATTAGTAGAAGATTAAGACATGAAATAAAGTTAACATTAAACGCTTTCAAACCATATATAGATGACTATCCATTAGAGAATTATCAACGAAATTTTATTTTAGGCTTTATCCATGAAATATATGTACCATCACAAGATTACACAACAGAACCAAAATATATATCGTAATAATCTTTCTCAATACCTTATTTAATTATAAAGTAAATCCCAAGAGTTGAGAAGATACGCAAACAGGAAAATACAAACTCTTTTAAAGAATAACGAAATAGCACACAGACCAACTAAACCTAAATATCCAATAGATTAAAATTCAAACCAAATCATTATCCTCGCAATTTTCATATCTCAAATCTGAAAAAATTCAAATGACCAGGAATTTTGGAAATCAATACAATTTATATTCACATTTTTTAAAATCTGCACATATAAATTAATAAAATTTATTTATTTAAAAAATTTAATATTAAATGTGACTTATGATGTCTCTATGTTGGAAATTTTATCAATTATTTTCATAATTTGCGTAACAATTCCTGATGTGAATTGAGATTTGATAACCATGCTCCAATCTAACTTGATTGTCATTTTCAACTACTACTTTCATTATAAAGAATTGATTAAAGAGCATAAAAAATTTGCATAAAAAAGCCTGAAATACCTTTAGCAGATCAAATGTAACACCCCAATTACCCTAAGCCTTACTTCTAGCCATAAAGCAAAGGTTAATCAGAGGTTACAACAGTCCTATGGCCTATACATATTTATATATAGAAGGAAATAATATATTCTAGAAGCCTGATGAAGGATTAAGCTCAAAGACAGAATTACAAAAGCATGAAACGTTCACACGAAGCTAACGCATAAGATACAAGGTATAAGTATGAGAGAATAAAACATATATAAATATAATAATCATAGGGAACTAGCCGCAGCTTGCGGAGTTTAAGCCGACTAGTTATATACAAACATATAGAATTTTGGAGTTAAAACACCTTATACAACCTATCTCTCAAATAAGCCTCTAAGGCCATAAAGATAAATATACAAAAGGTGAGAGAATACTATGACGATGTAAAACATAAATAAACAAGGACAAACCATACTCCTCTCTATCACTATATCTGCAATCTCACCGGAGTAGATTACGACCTGCATATGGAAAACAATAACAAAGTATGGAATGAGAATCAGAGGTTCTCAGTATGGTAACAGTGCCCAATGATGTAAGATGTAAGGCCCCGGGACGCCGAAGGCAATCCTAGAACTTAACACCACATACGGATATTCAAGCTTAGAACAAAATAAATAAATATATAAAGAACTTAAACCATAAACCGAGTGATCTAAACTTAGGAGAATTCTAACTAATACTAATAACACCGCTGTATCCTACGGCCTTCGCCAACCTAACCTCCGTGCGATCCCATCGCCACCACCTACCTAACCTCCTCAGCACCAGACAATCACAATTAATGCAAACAAGTAATACACAAGTAATAATCACATATAGTAAGTAATTCAAGAAGCAAGTAGGCATATTATACAATTAGGCAAACCCAAGTAGTCAAAGCGATATGATGAATGTCTATCGTATTGGCTCGTGATATTACTTGTCGGTCTATGAATGCCAACCCGACACATTCTTTTGGATGTCGCCTTTCTGCCACATCTGAGGATATAGCGCCTGGCACGCTTTTGTCCGAGGATATAGTGCCTGGCACACTTGCATGCTCATTCCGAGGATATAGTGCCTAGCACACTCTTGCGGCGGAGAAGGAAAACAACAACAACAACAACATCTATTTCATCATAAATCATTCCAAGGATATAGTGCCTGGCACACTATCCACATCCAACAAGTCCATCAACGTCAAATCATCACCAGTCATCACCATTTCTCATCTCAAATTACTTTCAATTATCAATTCTCAACATTCTAAGGATATAGTGCTAGCACACTTTCCTTTAATATCCATCAAGCTCATAATAACCATCATCAATTCTTAATTCCATTTCGAACATATTAGTTCATCAGTTTCACAATTCGTTGTCCGTACTCACCAAGTTCACTACTCTTCTTTCTCTCTCAACTAAACTCATCCTCCATACACAAGAGACCTAGACCTCCGTCTGCTAACTTTTCAAAATAATAATCAACTAAAACTCATAGCTTATTTCCCATATTTCCATACTCAAAATTAATCCCAAAAGCCTTATAATGGTGTTATAAAAGCTTACAACCTTGTTGGGAAGGTGAAATAGTTGAAAAACAAATTTTAAATTTGTAAAATAGGGTGTGTGCGTACGCACAGGGGTGTGCGTGTGCACGCCCAGAAAGATTTTAAAAGTGTGTGTATGCACAGGGGTGTGCGTACAGGTACCAAATCTTGTAAGGTTTGTTCATTTGCACAACCTGTGCTGGCGCCCCCAATAGACGGTCCTTCCCAACTTGTGCATACGCACAGGACTGTGCGTTCGCACAAGTTGTAAAACTTCATTGGTGTGTGCGTGTATACAAGGCTATGCATACGCACATACCAGAAATCACAAAATTCTGCAACTTTGTAGAATTTCAGATTTCGACACCAATCTTTGAATGATCATAACTTCCTCTACATAAAACCAAATTTTACAAACCTTATATCAAATCGAAGGGTTTTCAATAATCTTTATTTCCAAACCAAAATTCCCAAATTTTGAAAATTGAGGAAAAATTATGATTAGACAAAGTTCACCAAAAATTCATTTTTACCAAAAGCCTCAAAACCTCAATTTCACCAAAATTCACAATTCAAACCAAACCATTCACAACCCAAACAATACTAAAACAATATAAAGGTCCATACCGTTCCTTTTTCAACACAACCATCCATAATATCCCAATTACACCACTCAATACCATCAAATTTCTTAATCATCAACATCCAAAACCATCATAAATAATCTTTAACCAACAACAAACATCAATAACTACTTCAAATCCTCATCACTTAACCTCAACATTATCAATAATTATCCACATTCATATTATCACACTCAACATACACATCAACAATAATTTCCCATACATAATCACTTCACTTACCACCCATCATCATCATAATTATCATCCACCATCAATCATAGCTTAACATCAATAATGCATCCTCTCGCAATATTAACTCAAATCAACATCATTCAATATTATCACCAACCATAAGACTCAAAACCCACATTCATCATCATAATATATCATCACACATCATAATCATCAATATCTTTTTTTTCCCAACCCACCACACGTATTTACATTAACTTATTACCTTAAATTCTCATAATCCTCATTATTCATCAATGTAACAAATCACCATAAATACTTATCAATACCAATAATTCCCAACAATCATCATCAACCACAATCATCCAACACAACCAACAATTTACTTTAATTCACTTATAATTATTCATACATCAACCACATTCAATCCTATCTTAGGGTCAACTAGCCTAAATGTCCATGAACATTACATATTACATAAAGGAAACCGAAATCATATCTTGACCGATTCCAATCGCACCAAAACACCAAAATAAAGCCACCAAGCTTGATCCAAGGCCTCAACCAACTCCAACAAACACCACAACTCAATCTAACATCACATATATATACCAAATCAAAACCTAAGATACACAAAATAACTAAACACAAGAATTTAGTGGAATCTTACCTTATCCAACGAGATTAAGGATAAAATCCAATAATTACCCGCTACTAGAGATCACCTAAACAAGCATAACCACAAAACTTGCTTAAAACCCCAACCCAAAAATGTGCAGAAACTTAAAGCAGAAATCTGGGATTTGATCTTTGAGTTCTTATCAGTAAAACTTAAATAGAAAGGAAGAGCTCGTCAAGAACTTTGCGTGGCCACAAACAGCTCGTCAATCGGAACTCCGGATCAAAAGTTATGACTCCCAAAAAGTGGAGGTGAATAGTACACTCTCTTCTTCCTCTCCTCTCTTCAAAACCGCGCCCCTCTTTTCTTTTGGAGAAGAAATGAGCTCAAAGCTCATTTAATGAGCTTATATATGTTGGGTCTTGTGCCCAGTTTGGACCCAGTCCAACCCGTTAGCATTTTTGGCCCGTTTTCCCCACTTTGGGCCAAAACATTTAAGATTAGTACCAGGTTTTAAATTCTAAATTATTTTTATCTCTTTCAAAACAATAAATCAATCTTCAAAATATTGTTTTCCAAAATATGCGGTACTGGACAGACTAGAGCCGGTACTGCCAACTTAGGCGCCAGTACGCATTTTTACAAAATTTTTTGAAACAGATATATTTTCCAACTCAGAAAAATTAATTGAAATCAAATTTCACCTTTTTATTTTCAAATTAAAACTTCTAAATTTTGAATCTATCTCGAGCACTTAAAATTATTTTATTAAAATGGTTTTACATGAAAAAGCGGGTTCTTACATCATGCCCTCCTTAAAAAGATTTTTTCCCTCGAAAATTCGAGTTACAAGATATGTCCCCATCAAATCGTCCTACCGTGCCAATGTTCCCTTTCTCCTTCTGTTGCATCACTCTGATTATCGTCATCAAGAATTCAAAATTTTCCTTAAAACAAATACCAATTTTTGTAACATTTTTCGAAAACAGTCAAAACAAGTTCAATATCAAACCATTTTCGAAAGACTAAAATTATTTATTCTTAAATAAAAACCTTGCAACTTGAAACCTTTTTGTAAAATTAAGCTTGAAACCAAATTCACAATTCAAGAAAACCCTAAACCTCACTTTGCGAAAATCTCTTCTTGTGCGTACGCACAAGAAGCTATGCGCACGCACACTATGCGATGCTTAAATGGACGCGCGACGCACTCGAAACGATCCACTCACTCTGATTGTGCGCCTGTGTGTATGCATGCAGGTTTGTGCGTACACACACGTCTCTGGGCTCATCTCCTTTTATTCTTCATGTTTCCTCTACTTTGCATTCTCATCTTCAATTTTCTCCCAACCATTCCTACCTTATACACCTGAAATTACTCACAAACAGCATCAAGGCATCGAATGGAAGGCAAATGGAATAAAATAGATTAAAGTAGGCGCAAAAGAGCATATTTTCATAATCAAGCACAAATTGGGATGAAAGTTCAAAAGCATGCTATTCAAGGGAATAAGTACAAGTTTATATGATGAAATCCATTCAATTCCAACCAAAAATCATCATCAAATATGGATTCATCAATTTCCCCACACTTAAACACTAGCATGTCCTCATGCTAAACACACTCAAAGGAGATGAATGAAAGTGAAAATGACTTATTCTATATACTACTGGTGCACGAAATTGTGATCTCTGACAACGGCACCAAAAGCTTGGTACACGCAATCGTAATCTCAACACTTTTCTCACAATTCCGCACAACTAACCAGCAAGTGCACTAGGTCATCCAAGTAATAAACCTTACGGAGATTCATATTGGAAAGCCCTGGATGTCTACTTTCCAACCCAATTGAGAGCGCGCCTTTTGGGTTTCTGTAGCTCCCCGACAACAGTGCCAAAAACTTGGTGCATGAAATTTGTGATCTCAATGGCGCCAACAACTTAGTATGCACAATTGTAATCTCAACTCTTTTTCACAACTTCGCACAACAAACCAGCAAGTGCACTGGGTCGTCCAAGTAATAAACCTTACGTGAGTAAGGGTCGATCCCACGGAGATTGTCGGCTTGAAGCAAGCTATGGTCATCTTGCAAATCTCAGTTAGGTGGATTCAAATGGTTATGGAGTTTTAATAATTTAAAAGATAAATAAGCATAAAATAAAGATAGAGATACTTATGTAATTCATTAGTGGGAATTTCAAATAAGCATATGGAGATGCATTGTTCCTTCTGAATCTCTGCTTTCCTACTGCCTTCATCCAATCTGTCATACTCCTTTCTATGGCAAGCTGTATATTGGGTGTCACCGTTGTCAATGGCTACTTCCTGTCCTCTTAGTGAAAATGGTCCTCAACGGTTTCTGTATGGCTAATCAACTGTCAGATTTCTCGTCTCGGATGAAAAATACCATGCACAGATATCGTATGGCTAATTAGCTGTTGGTTCTCGATTGTGTGGAATAGGATTTACTATCCTTTTGCGTCTGTCACTATGCCCTACAATCGCAAGTTTGAAGCTTGTCACAGTCATCCCTTCCCAGATCCTACTCGCAATACCACAGACAAGGTTTATACTTTCCGGATCTCAAAAACGCGGCCAATTGATTCTAGCTTATACCACGAAGACTTTAATCTCAGATTCAGATGCCCCATTGTCAGAGGGGAGTCGATGTGAATCGTTGATTAGAAACCCAAGAGATATACCTTCAGGCTTGTTTTCATGTAGAATGGAAGTGGTTGTCAATCACGCGTTCAATAGTGAGAATGGTGATGAGTGTCACATAATCATCACATTCATCATGTTCTTGTGTGCGAATGGATATCTTAGAATAAGAATAAGCATGAATTGAATAGAAGAACAATAGTACTTTGCATTAATACTCGAGGAACAATAGAGCTCCACACCGTAATCTTTGGTGTGTAGAAACTCCACCGTTGAAAATACATAAGAACAAGGTCTAGGCTTGGCCGAATGGCCAGCCCCCAAAACGTGATCAAGAGATCAAAAGGTGATCAAAAGATGTTCCAAAGATGATCAAAAGATGTCTAATACAATAGTAAAAGGTGCTATTTATACTAGACTAGTTACTAGGGTTTACAAAAATAAGTAAATGATGCAGAAATCCACTTCCAGGCCCATTTGATGTGTGCTTGGGCTGAGAATTGAAGCTTTCGTATGTAGAGGCCTTCTTTGGAGTTAAACGCTAGTTTGTAACCTATTTTTGGCGTTTGACTCAAGCTTGCAACTTGTTTCTGGCGTTTAACGCCAGAATAGGGCAGAAAGCTGGCGTTGAACGCCAGTTTGAGTCATCTAAACTCGAGAAAAGTATAAACTATTATATATTACTGGAAAGCCCTGGATGTCTAATTTCCAACGCAATTGAGAGCACGCCATTCAGACTTTTGTAGCTCCAAAAATTCCATTTCGAGTGCAGGGAGTTCAGAATCCAACAGCATCAGCAGTCCTTCTTCAGCCTCTGAATCAGATTTTTGCTCAGGTCCCTCAATTTCAGCCAAAAAATACCTGAAATCATAGAAAAACACACAAACTCAAACTAAAGTCCAGAAATGTAAATTTTGCTTAAAAACTAATAAAAATATACTAAAAAGTGAATAAAACATAATAAAAACAATGCCAAAAAGTGTATAAATTATCCGCTCATCAAAACACCAAACTTAAATTGTTTCTTGTCCCCAAGTAACTGAAAAAAAATAGGATAAAAGAAGAGAATATACAATGAATCTCACAATATCAATGAAACTTAGTCCCAATTAGATGAGCGGGGCTAGTAGCTTTTTGCTTGTGAACAGTTTTGGCATCTCAGTTTATCCTTTGAAATTCAGAATGATTAGCATCTATAGGAACTCAAAATTTTAGATAGTGTTATTGATTCTCCTAGTTTAGTACGTTGATTCTTGAACACAGCTACTTCATGAGTCTTGGTCGTGGCCCTAAGCACTTTGTTTTCCAGTATTACCACCGGAATATAAATGCCACAAACACATAACTGGGTGAACCTTTTCAGATTGTGACTTAGCTTTGCTAAAGTCCCCAATTAGAGGAGTCCAGAGTTCTTAAGCACACTCTTTTTGCTTTGGATAACGACTTTAACCACATACTCTCAAGCTTTTCACTTGGACCTTCATGACACAAGCACATGGTTAGGGACAACTTGATTTAGCCGCTTAGGCCTGGATTTTATTTCCTTGGGCCCTCCTATCCATTAATGCTCAAAGCCTTGGATCCTTTTTACCCTTGCCTTTTGGTTTAAAGGGCTATTGGCTTTTTTTGCTTGCTTTTTTTCTTTCTTTTTCTTTTAATTTTTCCACTTTTTTTTGCAAGCTTTGTTATTCACTGCTTTTTCTTGCTTCAAGAATCAATTTCATGATTTTTCAGATTATCAATAACATTTCTCTTTGTTTATCCTTCTTTCAAGAGCCAACAATTTTAACATTCATAAACTTTACTATAAAAAATATGCACTGTTCAAGCATTCATTCAGAAAACAAAAAGTATTGCCACCACATCAAAAATTTGAAATCCAAGTACTTCTTGTTCTTTTGTGATTAGGAACATTTTTCATTTAAGAGAGGTGAAAGATTCATAGGACATTCATAGCTTTAAGGCATAGATACTAGACACTAATGATCATGTAATGAAGACACAAACATAGATAGCACATAAAGCATCAAATTCAAAAAATAGAAAAATAAGAACAAGAAAATTAAAGAACGGGTCCACCTTAGTGATGGCGGCTAGTTCTTCCTCTTGAAGATCCAATGGAACACCTGAGCTTCTCTATATCTCTCTCTCCATCCTTAGCGCTTTTGGTGCTCCTATCCTTAGTTGCTCCCAATGGTTGTGTGGAGGAAAATGTATCCCTTGAGGTATCTCAGGGATTTCTTGATGAGGGAATTCCTCATGCTCTTGTTGAGGTCCATGAGTGGGCTCTCTTGTTTGCTCCATCCTTTTCTTAGTGATGGGCTTGTCCTCTTCAATAAGGATGTCTTCCTCTATGATAATTTCCAGCTGAATTGCATAGAGATCACCTTTTTCTTGGCCACAACTTCATAGAAGTGGTCTCGATGGACCTTTGAGATGAATCTCTCCATCTCCCATGACTCGGAGGTGGAAGCTTTTGCCTTTCCTTTCCTCTTTCTAGAGGTTTCTCCAGCCTTAGGTGCCATAAATGGTTATGGAAAAATAAAAAGCAATGCTTTTACCACACCAAACTTAAAAGGTTTGCTCGTCCTCGAGCAAAAGAAGAAAGAAAGAAGGGGAATAAGAAGAAAAATGGAGGAGATAGAGGAAGAGATAGGTTCGGCCAAGGAGTAGGAGAGTGGGGGTGATTGGTGAAGAGAATATAGGGAAGAGGATATGATTTGATTGGTGAGTGGTGTTTTGGGTGGAGTGTTATAGAGATGTGTCCTTTTAGGCGTGCAAAATGCCCTTATTGTGCAATCCTGGTGTTTAACGCCAGACTGCTGCTTGTTTCTGGCGTTAAACGCCAGCTTTTATTCCTTTCCTGGCGTTAAATGCCAAGCTGCAACCTATTTCTGGCATTTAACGTTAGTTTGTTGCTTCTTTCTGGCGTTTAACGCCCAGAATGGTGCCAGACTGGGCGTTAAACGCCCATTCTGCTACCCTTACTGGCGTTTAAACGCGAGTAAGTTTCTCCTCCAGGGTGTGCTATTTTTAATGCTGCTTTTGATTTTTCTTTAATTCTGCAGCAGTTTTTATGACTCCACATGATCATTTACCTAAAAAAAGGAAATAACATAGATAAATAAAAATTGGGTTGCCTCCCAACAAGTGCTTCTTTAATGTCAATAGCTTGACAGTGGGCTCTCATGGAGCCTCACAGATACTCAGAGCATTGTTGGGGCCTCCCAACACCAAACTTAGAGTTTGGCTGTGGCCTCTCAACACCAAACTTAGAGTTTGGCTGTGGCCTTCCAACTCCAAACTTAGAGTTTGAATGTGGGGGCTTTGTTTGACTCTGTATTGAGAGAAGCTTTTCTTTCTTCCTCTCCATGGTTACAGAAGGGGATCCTTGAGTTTTAAACACAAGGTAGTCCTCATTCAATTGAAGGATCAACTCTCCTCTGTCCACATCAATAACAGCTTTTGCTGTGGCTAGGAAGGGTCTTCCAAGGATGATGGATTCATCCTCATCCTTCCCAGTGTCTAGGATTATTAGCAGGGATGTAAAGGCCTTTGACCTTTACTAGCACGTCCTCTACCTGTCTATAAGCCTTTTTCATAGATTTATCTGCCATCTCCAATGAGAAATTGGCAGCCTGTACCTCAAAGATTCTCAGTTTCTCCATTATAGAGAGTGGCATTAAGTTTATACTTGACCCCAAGTTACACAGAGCCTTCTCAAAGGTCATGGTGCCTATGGTATAAGGAATTAAGAATTTACCGGGATCTTGTTTCTTTTGAGGTAATGTCTGCCTAGCCAAGTCATTCAGTTCATTGGTGAGCAAGAGGAGTTCATCCACCCAAGTCTCATTACCAAATAACTTGGCATTCAGCTTCATAATTGCTCCAAGGTACTTGGCAACTTGCTCTTCCGTAATATCTTCATCCTTCTCAAAGGAAGAATATTCATCAAAGCTCATGAATGGCAGAAGTAGGTTCAATGGAATCTCTATGGTCTCTAAATGAGTCTCAAATTCCTTAGGTTCCTCAAATGGGAATTCCTTTTTGTCCAGAGGACGTCCCATGAGGTCTTCCTCACTGAGATTCACGTCCTCCTCTTCCTTTCTAGGTTCGTCCACACCAAGTAGGGTTATGGCCTTGCACTCTTTTTTTGGATTCTCTTCTGTATTGCTTGGGAGAGTACTAGGAGGAGTTTCAGTGACTCTTTTATTCAGCTGGCCCACTTGTGCCTCCAAATTTCTAATGGAGGACCTTGTTTCATTCATGAAACTGAGAGTGGCCTTAGATAGATCAGAGACTATGTTTGCTATGCTAGAGGGGCTTTGCTCAGAATTCTCTGTCTGTTGCTGAGAGGATGATAGAAAAGGCTTCCTATTGCTAAACATGTTTCTTCCACCATTATTAAAGCCTTGTTGAGGCTTTTATTGATCCTTCCATGAGAAATTTGGATGATTTCTCTATGAGGGATTATAAGTGTTTCCATAGGCTTCACCTATGTAATTCACTCTGCCATTGCAGGGTTCTCAGGATCATAAGCTTCTTCTTTAGAAGATGCTTCTTTAGTACTGTTGGATGCATTTTACAATCCATTCTTGAGAAATCATATTGACTTGCTGAGTCAACATTTTGTTCTGAGCCAATATGGCATTCAGAGCATCAATTTCAAGAACTCTCTTCCTCTAAGACGTCCCATTACTCACAGGATTCCTTTCAGAGGTGTACATGAACTGGTTATTTGCAACCATTGCAATGAGTTCCTGAGCTTCTGCAGGCATTTTCTTCAGGTGAATAGATCCACCTGCAGAATGGTCCAATGACATCTTAGACAATTCAGACAGACCATCATAGAATATATCCAAGATGGTCCATTATGAGAGCATGTCAGAAGGACACTTTTTGGTCAATTGCTTGTATCTCTCCCAAGCTTCATAGAGGGATTCATCTTCTTTCTATCTGAAGGTTTGAACATCCACTCTAAGCTTGCTCAGCTTTTGAGGAGGAAAGAACTTGGCTAAGAAAGCCGTGACCAGCTTATCCCAAGAGTTCAGGCTATCTTTAGGTTGAGATTCCAACCGTGTTCTAGCTTTGTCTTTTACAGCAAAAGGGAAAAGCATAAGCTTATAGACCTCAGGATCAACTCCATTGGTCTTAACAGTATCACAGATCTGCAAGAATTCAGTTAAGAACTGAAAATGATCTTCTGATGGAAGTCCATAAAACTTGCAATTCTATTTCATCAGAGAAACTAATTGAGGCTTTAGCTCAAAGTTGTTTGCTCCAATGGAAGGGATTGAGATGCTTCTTCTATGGAAGTTGGAATTTGGTGCAGTAAAGTCACCAAGCATCTTCCTTGCATTGTTGTTGGGTTTGGCCATGTCTCCTTCTTTTTACGAGATTCTCTGTAAGGTTTTCTCTGGATTGTTGTGCTTTAGCTTCTCTTAGCTTCTTTTTCAGAGTCCTTTCAGGTTCAGGATCTGCTTCAACAAGAATGTCCTTGTCCTTGCTCCTGCTCATATGAAAAAGAAGAGAATAAAAAAGAAGAGGAATCCTCTATGTCACAGTATAGAGATTCCTTTATGTGAGTAGAAGAAGAAAATAATAGAGGAATGATATAGAGAGAAGAGATGAAGAATTCAAATTATGAGTAGAAGAGAAGTGTTAGTAGATAAATAAATAAATAGAAGGAGATGAGAGAGAGGAGTTTTCGAAAATAATTGAAAGAAAAAGAAAAATATTTTTGTTTTTATTTTAAAATTTGGTTGGAATTCAAAAATTAAGAGAAGAAATAAAATTAAAATTAAAATTTGAAATAATTAGATAATTAAAAGAATTTTGAAAAAGAAGTTAACGATTTTCGAAAATTATAGAGAGAAAAGTGGTTAGGTGGTTTTGAAAAAGATAAGAAATAGTAAAACAAACAAAAAGTCAATTAGTTAGTTGAAAAAGATTTGAAAATCAATTTTGAAGAGATAAGAAGTTAGAAAAGATTTTTGAAATTGAATTTGAAGAAGATATGATTTGAAAAAGTATGTTTAAAAATATATGATTGAAAAGATATGATTGAAAAGATATGATTGAAATTTATTTTGAAAAAGATTTGAAAAAGAAATTTAGAAAGATTTAATTTTGAAAATAAAATTGATTACTTGACTAACAAGAAACTAAAACATATGATTCTAGAATTTAAAGATTGAACCTTTCTTAATAGGCAAGTAACAACTTGAAAGTTTTTGAATCAAAACCTTAAGTGTTAGCAAGATTTTTGAAAATTATGAAATAAAGATAAGAAAAAGATTTTGAAAAGTTTTGAAAAAGATTTTTGAAAATTTTCAAAACACAAAAGAAAAAAAATGAAAAATATTTGATTTAGAAAAATATTTTGAAAAGAATTTTTCGAAATTGAAATCTTGACTTGACTAACAAGAAACAACTTATTTTAAAATTTTTTGACTAAGTCAACCCAAAGATTTCGAAATTTATGACAAAAATAAGGGAAATATATTTTTTTTATTTTTGAATTTTTAATGAGGAGAGAGAAAAACACTAAAATAACTCAAAAAATGAAAAATTAAGATCAAAACAAAGAAAACATGCAAGAACACTATGAATGTCACGATGAACACTAAGAACACTTTGAAGATCATGATGAACATCAAGAACTTATTTTTGAAAAATTTTTAAGAAAAAAAACATGTAAGACACCAAACTTTGAAATTTTCAATGTTTCGAATCTAATAATTCTAAGATGCATATGAAAAACAACAAAAGACACAAAACAAGAAATTATGAAGATCAAACAAGAAGACTTATCAAGAACAACTTGAAGATCATGAAGAATGCAATGCTTGAATTTTTCGAAAAATGCACAATTTTTTTAAAAAACATGCAATTGACACCAAACGTAAAAATTGACACTAGACTCAAACAAGAAACACAAAATATTTTTGATTTTTTTTATTTTATGATTTTTTGGATTTTTTTCGAAAATTATTTTTGGAAATACGAAAAAGAAGAAAAATTTTGAAATATTTTTGAAAACTTTTTGAAAATAAAATAAAGGTTGAAACAAGAAGAAAATGACCTAATCTGAGCAACAAGATGAACCGTCAGTTGTCCAAACTCGAACAATCCCCGGCAACGGCGCCAAAAGCTTGGTGTACGAAATTGTGATATCTGACAATGGCACCAAAAGCTTGGTACACGCGATCGTAATCTCAATACTTTCATCACAATTCTGCACAACTAACCAGCAAGTGCACTGGGTCATCCAAGTAATACCTTACGTGAGTAAGGGTTGATCCCACGAAGATTGTCGGCTTGAAGCAAGCTATGGTCATCTTGTAAATCTCAGTCAGGCGGATTCAAATGGTTATAGAGTTTTGATCATTAAAAGATAAATAAACATAAAATAAAGATAGAGATACTTATGTAATTCATTGATGGGAATTTCAGATAAGCGTATGGAGATGCGTTGTTCCTTCTGAATCTCTGCTTTCCTACTGCCTTCATTCAATCCTTCATACTCCTTTCTATGGCAAGCTGTATGTTGGGTATCACCGTTGTCAATGGCTACTTCCCGTCCTCTCAGTGAAAATGGTCCTCTACGATTTCTGTACGGCTAATCAACTGTCGGATTTCTCGTCTCGGATGAAAAATACCATGCACAGATATCGTATGGCTAATCAGCTGTTGGTTCTTGATCGTGTAGGTATAGGATTTACTATCCTTTTACGTTTGTCACCACACCCTACAGTTGGGAGTTTGAAACTCGTCACAGTCATCCCATCCCAAATCCTACTCAGAATACCACAGACAAGGTTTGGACTTTCCGGATATCAAGAATGCTGCCAATTGATTCTAGCTTATACCATGAAGATTCTAATCTCGGATTCAGATGCCCCATTGTCAGAGGGGGGTCGATGTGAATCGTTGATTAGAAACCCAAGAGATATACATTCAAGCTTGTTTTCATGTAGAAAGGAAGTGGTTGTCAATCACGCGTTCATGAGTGAGAATGGTGATGAGTGTCACATAATCATCACATTCATCATGTTCTTGTGTGCGAAAAAATATCTTAGAATAAGAATAAGCATGAATTGAATAGAAAACAGTAGTACTTTGCATTAATACTCGAGGAACAACAGAGCTCCACATCTTAATCTATAGTGTGTAGAAACTCCACCGTTGAAAATATATAACTAATGAAGGTCCAGGCATGGCCGAATGGCCAGCCTCCTAAAATCTGATCAAGAGATGATCAAAAGATGTTCCAAAGATGTCTAATACAATAATAAAAGGTCCTATTTATACTAGACTAGTTTCTAGGGTTTACATAAATAAGTAAATAATACAGAAATCCACTTCCGGGGCCCACTTGGTGTGTGCTTGGACTGAGTATTGGAGCTTCCATGTGTAGAGGCCTTCTCTGGAGTTAAACGCTAGTTTGTAACTTGTTTCTGGCGTTTGACTCTAGCTTGCAACTTGTTTCTGGCGTTTAACGCCAGAATAGGGCAGAAAGCTGGCGTTGAACGCCAGTTTGTGTCAACTAAACTAGGGAAAAGTATGGAGTATTATATATTGTCAGAAAGCCCTGAACATCTACTTTCCAACGCAATTAAGAGCGCGCCATTTGGGTTTCTGTAGCTCCTAAAATTCCATTTCAAGTGCAGGGAGGTCAGAATCCAACAACATCAACATTCCTTTTCAGCCTCTGAATCAGATTTTTGCTCAGGTCCCTCAATTTCAGCTAGAAAATACCTGAAATCACAGAAAAACACACAAACTCATAGTAAAGTCCAGAAATGTGAATTTTGCTTAAAAACTAATAAAAAAATACAAAAAGTGAATAAAACATACTAAAAACTATATAAAAACAATGCCAAAAAGGGTATAAATTATCCGCTCATTAACTACTTAAATGCATGCAAATATCCTAAGGCTATTTGCCAATATATACTATGATTAGAGTTGGTAGAAATAAACCATGAAATTCGAATCCATCACAAGAAAGCTTTAGGGCCAATGCAAAGAGTTCATATACTAAGATCAATGTCCAAAGAATTGAATTGAAATTTCAAAACCTTCCAATCAAACAACTTGCAAGAAGATACAATATGAGACGTAAGAACATAGAATTGAGCGATCGAACCCCTCACCGGATATGAGTATTCACTCAATTCGTTCAGTGTTTAGGGTTTAATCACTCAATTCTCCTTTTATCATGCTTTTCCAAGATTTGTACATCATCTAACAATCAACTAGTATTTAATGCATGAATAACAAATATCATGAGGTCTATAGAAGGATGTAATCGGGCTAGGGTTTAGGTAGGATGAATATGGTTAAGTAGACTTAAAGAATTAGTTCTTTGATTAGCTTGAGTGTCCACCTAATCCTATATCTCCTATATACACATAACATTACAACCTATCTACCCATTTTCTTTTTTCATCTCACTTCACTCATGCATTTTCTTTTCAAAACATGACATATGCATTTTTTATTTAACTCTTTTATTTCATACTTTGTTATGCACAAGTTTTTTTTTTTTTAAATTGAACTATAGATGCACATGTCTCAATTAATAAAATACATGAGCATTACCTAATTGCCAAAAATTTTTCACAATGAGTTCATGCCTCTATCACCAATGTTTCCCAAAATTCCCCCCACACTTAGAATATACACACTAATCCACCCAAGCTAATCAAAGAGTAATTCAGGAACATCAATGGTTTTCTGCTTAAGGGGAGTAATGTGCTTATCATCAGAACAAAAGGGAATTCATAGGCTCAAAGGGATTCACAAAGGTGAATGCAAGGGTTGGCCATATAGGTTAGTGAGTTTATCATCAAAGATGGCCTCAATCATGCTAAATACATCCAAACACAAATACAGGACATAAAGAATCATGCAAATCAATTATCACAATAAAAAAGGAGTATAATCACACAAGAACAAACATTTTGGTTGAAAAGTGCAACCATCTATTAAAGCTCAAATCTCACAAGGTATGTTGTTCTAGCTCTTTTCCATGTTCTACAAACAAAATACTCCAAGCAAGTTGGCAAACACAATTTTTCTTCAATTCAATCAATGGTACGCCCTAGAAAAGATCTCATGGAAATTCCTTGGTGTTTCATCAACTTATTTATTCTATCATGCAACATGCAAATATTAACTACTAAATATCCATAAACGATAAAGAAATATTTACAAACAAACCAAACAAGGCTCAATAGAAATAAACTACTCAAAATGAAAAAAAGAACTAAAAGAAATATTACAAAAGTGTCTTGAAATGAGAAATTTTACCCCATTTGAAATCATCAATCCTCCCCCACACTTAGTTTGTGCACGGTCCTCCATGCATGCTTATGATCCGGGAGAATGAAGGGGGCCACCTTCAGTTGGTCAACTCAGAAGAGGGTTGGTCAACTGCATCATACTCCTCCCCAGCTTGCTCGGATGAAGCTCTAGGAGGTGGGCCGGGGTCTCTTCCTTCTAGCTTGGCCGCTATCCACTCGAAACGCTTTTGCTCCAAATGCTCCATGTGGTGGATATCATGCAAGATATCTTGGAATAATTCTGGAAGAGGACGGAGAAAGGGTAAAGCAGTTGATGAAGTTGGTAGACTTGATGGTGGTGCTGTGGGTGTCTTCCTCTCGGAAGGTGTTGTGTTTGTTGGTATTTCCAAATCTCCCCTTGGAATGAACTTATTGCCTCTATGAACCCTGAACATTATGTCCATCAAACGCCACTCTACCCCCGCTGCTATTGCTAAATGCATCACCATCGACAGAAAAAGAATGTTGATGTTATTTTTCTCAATCAATTTCCATATCGATGTGCGTAACAAAGGCACAATGGCTATGCTCTTTCCTTCCATGATAGCCCAAAGTAGCAAAGCAGTCTTGAATCTGACATGGGTAGCATGGGTGTTGGGAATGATGTAGTCCACCATAATTTGATGCCATATACGAGCTTCGACATTCAAATCGGAGTAAGCTATAGTTGTGGGAACAGATTTCCTCCCTTTGCTAAACTCCCATGAAGCACCGGAATGGCCAATTCTCTCAAGTATAGGAGCCAAAGACATACTCCCCTTGAACACACTCGCCTTGATCCTTGAATAATCATCATTTTCGGGCGGAATGTGTGGGATCTTTATAATAACTTCGAGAGCTTGGTTGGAAGTATCCAACCTCTTTCTCCGGAGGAATACTGACTCCGATTTCCAAGTTTGGTAGTTGCCATAGAATTCCCGCACCATGGCTTCATTAACTTCAATTGGGTATTGTTCAAGAAACTCCCAATGAAGTGAGGCAATCCATTCATGGATGACCGATTTGTACTTGCTTGGAACTTTTAGCGTCTGTTCCCAATGGATTGACCTTTTCTCAAATTTGTCATATTGGAACTTGGCTCTCTGGTTGACCAACACATCCGGGTTATCACTCGGACGATCCATGAAATAAGATCTGGATGCGCGGAATGTAGGTTGCACAACCGGTAAAGTGACCAGTTTCTTACCCTTCTTTCGCATCCTAAAAAGAAAACAAAATATTTCAAGATCATAGGACAACAATAAATTAAGATCAATGAGGAAGAACAAATAAAGTCAAGAAAACGAAATTCTTAGTTGGAAGCTTGAAAATAGTGTGATTCACAAGAAAGGCGGTGTGTATATTCCAATGGTGTGCGCGGTTGGAACACACACACCGGCCGGAGACAATGGCAATCACACTTTTAAGGCAACTCAAAGTTCAAAGCTTTGCAACTAAGTGCTCAAGTTGCAAATATAAAACAGAAATGCAAGCAAATTCAAGCAAGCACCAAAAGGGAATTTGTCAATTTTTCATCCTTAAGAAGTGGTAAGTGGTGCACGAAATTGTGATCATCAACAATGGCGCCAAAAACTTAATAGCACTCTCAAACGTGAATCACACTTAGTCACAACTCCGCACAACTAACCAGCAAGTGCACTGGGTCGTCCAAGTAATACCTTACGTGAGTAAGGGTCGATCCCACGGAGATTGTTGGTATGAAGCAAGCTATAGTCATCTTGTAAATCTCAGTTAGGCGGATAGTAAATGTTATGGAGTTTTTGAATAATAATAATAAATAAGCAGAAAATAAAGATAGAGTTACTCATGTAATTCAATGGTGGGAATTTCAGATAAGTGCGTGGAGGTGCTTGTCCTTGTTGGATCTCTACTTTTCTACTGTCTTCCTTCAATCCTTCTTATTCCTTTCCATGGCAAGCTGCATGTAGGGCATCACTGTTGTCAATGGCTACCTCCCATCCTCTCAGCGAAAATGGTCAAAATGCTCTGTCACAGCATGGCTAATCATCTGTCGGTTCTTGATCTTATTGGAATAGAATCCCTTGATTCTTTTGCGTTTGTCATCACACCCAACAATCGCGAGTTTGAAGCTCGTCACAGTCATTCAATCCCGGAATCCTACTCGGAATACCACAGACAAGGTTAGACTTTCCAGATTCCTATGAATGCCGCCATCAATTCTAGCTTATACCACGAAGATTCTGATTAAGGAATCCAAGAGATATGCGCCCAGTCTAAGGTAGAACGGAAGTGGTTGTCAGTCACGCGTTCATAGGTGAGAATAATGATGAGTGTCACGGATCATCACATTCATCATGTTGAAGTGCAACGAATATCTTAGAATAAGAACAAGCGGAATTGAATAGAAAATAGTAGTAATTGCATTGAAACTTGAGGTACAGCAGAGCTCCACACCCTTAATCTATGGTGTGTAGAAACTCCACTGTCAAAAATACATAAGTGATGTAGGTTCAGGCATGGCCGAATGGCCAACCCCCAAACGTGATCAAAAGATCAAAAAATACAATCCAAGACTAGACAATCAAAGACCGTCTAAGACACTAGTAAAAAGTTCTATTTATACTAAACTAGCTACTAGGGTTTACAAAAGTAAGTAATTGATGCATAAATCCACTTCCGGGGCCCACTTGGTCTATGTTTGGGCTGAGCTTGATCTTTACACGATCTGAGGCTTATCTTGGAGTTGAACACCAAGTTGTAACGTGGTTTTGGCGTTCAACTCTGGTTCGTGACGCGTATCTGGCGTTTGACTCCAGAATGCAGCATGGAACTGGCGTTGAGCGCCTGTTTACGTCATCTAATCACGAATAAAGTATGGATTATTATATATTACTGGAAATCTCTGGATGTCTACTTTCTAACGCTGTTGAGAGCACGCCATTTGGAGTTCTTTTGCTCCAGAAAATCCATTTCGAGTGCAGAGAGGTCAGAATCCAACAGCATCAGTAGTTCTTTGTTAGCCTTTTATCAGAGTTTTGCTCAGGTCCCTCAATTTCAGCCAGAAATTACCTGAAATCACAAAAAAACACACAAACTCATAGTAAAGTCTAGAAATATGAATTTAGCATAAAAACTAATAAAAACATCCCTAAAAGTAGGTAGATCCTACTAAAAACTACCTAAAAACAATGCCGAAAAGCGTATAAATTATCCGCTTATCACAACACCAAACTTAAATTGTTGCTTGTCCCCAAGCAACTGAAAATCAATTAGGATAAAAAGAAGAGAATATACTATCAATCCCAAAATATCAATGAATATTAATTCTAATTAGATGAGCAGGACTTGTAGCTTTTTGCTTCTAAACAGTTTTGGCATCTTACTTTTTCCCTTGAAGTTTAGAATGATTGGCATCTATAGGAACTTAGAATTTCAGATAGTGTTATTGATTCTCCTAGTTGAGTTTGTTGATTCTTGAACACAGCTACTTTTATGAGTCTTGGCCGTGGCCCTAAGCATTTTGTTTTCCAGTGTTACCACCGGATACATAAATGCCACAGACACATAACTAGGTGAACCTTTTCAGATTGTGACTCAGCTTTGCTAAAGTCCCCAGTTAGAGGTATCCAGAGCTCTTAAGCACACTCTTTTTGCTTCGGATCACGACTTTAACCACTCAGTCTCAAGCTTTTCACTTGGACCTGCATGCCACAAGCACATGGTTAGGGACAGCTTGATTTAGCTGCTTAGGCCTTGATTTTATTTCCTTGGGCCCTCCTATCCATTGATGCTCAAAGCCTTGGATCCTTTTTACCCTTGCCTATTGGTTTTTAAGGGCTATTGGCTTTTTCTGCTTGCTTTGCTTTTTTTTTTGCAAGCTTTTGCTTTTTCACTGCTTTTTCTTGCTTCAAGAATCAATTTCATGATTTTTTAGATTATCAATAGCATTTCTCTTTGTTCATCATTCTTTCAAGAGCCAATAATTTTAACATTCATTAACAACAAGATCAAAATTATGCACTGTTCAAGCATTCATTTAGAAGACAAAAAATATTGTCACCACATCAATATAATTGAACTAAATTCAAGGATAATTTCGAAATTCATGTACTTCTTGTTCTTTTGAATTAGAAACATTTTTCATTTAAGGGAGGTGAAGGATTCATGGAATTATTTATAGTCTTAAGACATAGTTACTAAATATTAATGATCATGTAACAGAGACACAAATATAGATGACATAATAAGCATAAAAACAAAAAAAAAACAGAAAAATAAGAACAAGGAATGAATCCACCTTAGTGATGGTGGCGCTTTCTTCTTGAAGAACCAATGATGTCCTTGAGTTCTTCTATGTCTCTTCCTTGCCTTTGTTGATCCTCCCTCGTTGCTCTTTGATCTTCTCTAATTGTATGGAGAATGATGGAGTGCTCTTGATATTCCACCCTTAATTGATCCATATTGTAACTCAAATCTTCAAGAGAAGTGTTGAGTTATTCCCAATAGTTGTTGGGAGGAAAGTGCATCCCTTGAGGCATCTCCGGGATTTCTTGGTGATGAGCTTCCTCATGCGTCTCTTGGGTTCCATGAGTGGGCTCTCTTGTTTGCTCCATTCTTTTCTTAGTGATGGGCTTGTCCTCCTCGATGGGGATGTCTCCTTCTATGATGACTCCAGTTAAGTAACATAGATGGCAAATAAGATGAGGAAAAACTAGCCTTGCCAAAGTAGAGGGCTTATCAGCTATTTTGTAGAATTCAAGGGAGATAACTTCATGAATTTCTACTTCCTCTCCAATCATGATGCTATGGATCATGATGGCCCGATCCACAGTAACTTCAGATCGGTTGCTAGTGGGAATGATGGAGCGTTGGATAAACTCCAACCATCCTCTAGCCACAGGCTTGAGGTCCAGTCTTCTTAGTTGAACTGGCTTGCCTTTGGAGTCTCTTTTCCATTAAGCTCCTTCAACACATATGTCCCTAAGGACTTGGTCTAACCTTTGATCAAAGTTGACCCTTCTTGTGTAGGGGTGTGCATCTCCTTGCATCATGGGCAAGTTGAATGCCAACGTCACATGTTCCGGACTAAAATCTAAATATTTCCCCCGAACCATTGTAAGATAATTCTTTGGGTTCGGGTTCTTACTTTAATCATGGTTCCTAGTGATCCATGCATTGGCATAGAACTCTTGAACCATCAAGATTCCGACTTGTTGGATGGGATTGGTTAGAACTTCCTAACCTCTTCTTTGGATCTCATGTCGGATTTTCAGATACTCATTTTTCATGAGTTTGAAAGGGACCTTGGGGATCACCTTCTTCTTGGCCACAACATCATAGAAGTGGTCCTGATGGGCTTTGGAGATGAATCTTTCCATCTCCCATGACTCGGAGTTGGAAGCTTTTGTCTTCCCTTTCCCTTTTCTAGAGGTTTCTCCGGTCTTAGGTGCTATTGATAGTTATGGAAAAACAAAAAGCTTATGCTTTTACCACACCAAACTTAAAATATTGCTCGCCCTCAAGCAAGAGAAGAAAGAAAAGAAGAAGAAGAAGAGAAAATATGGAGGAGAGTAGGGGAGGTGTATTCGGCCAAGGTGTAGAAGAGGGGGTTGTGTTGTGTGAAAATTAAGGAGAATGGAGGGTTTATATAGGGAGAGGAGAGGGAGTAGGTTCGGCCATTTAGGGTGGGTTTGGGTCGGAAAGAAATTTGAATTTTGAAGGTAGGTGGGGTTTATGGGGAAGAGTGGATGGATGTGAGTGGTGAAGGGGGCAATTGGGAAGAGAGATTGAGGTGATTGGTGAAGGGTTTTGGGGAAGATTGTTTATTAGAAAGAGAGAATGAATGTTGAGAAGAGGGGAGAATATGGTAGGTGGGGTTCCTGTGGGGTCCACAGATCCTGAGGTGTCAAGGATTTACATCTTTGCACCAATTAGGCATGTAAAATGCCTTTACATGCAATTCTGGCGTTTAAACGCCGAGGTGATGCGTGTTCTGGGTGTTCAACGCCCATGTGCAGCATATTTCTGGCGTTGAACGCCAGTTCCATGCTTGTTTCTGGCGTTCAGCGCCAGCTCTCCTCAGGGTATATTCCTGGCATTCAAATGCCAGGATGATGCTTGTTTCTGGCGTTCAACGCCAGATCCATGCTCTGTTCTGGCGTTGAATGCCAGCCAGATGCTCCTTACTGGCGTTTAAACGCCAGTAAGTCCTTCCTCTAGGGTGTGATTTTTCTTCTGCTGTTTTTGATTTTGTTTTTAATTTTAATATTTTTTTCGTGACTCCACATGATTATGAACCTAATAAAACATAAAAGAACGATAAAATAAAAAATAAAATTAGATAAATAAAAATTAGCACTTCTTTAATGTCAATAGCTTGACAGTGGGATCTCATGGAGCCTCACAGGTGATCAGGTCAATTTTGTATAGTCCCAACACCAAACTTAGAGTTTGGTTGTGGGGATTCAACCCCAAACTTAGAGTTTGAATGTGGGGGCTCTGTTTGACTCTGTACTGAGAGAAGCTTTTCATGCTTCCTCTCCATTGTTAAAGAAGAAGATCCTTGAGCCTTAAACACAAGGTAGTCCCCATTCAATTGAAGGACTAATTCTCCTCTGTTAACATCTATCACAGCTTCTGCTGTGGCTAGGAAAGGTCTTCCAAGGATAATGCATTCATCCTTCTCCTTCCTAATGTCTAAGATTATGAAATCAGCATGAATGTAAAGGCCTTTAACCTTTACTAACACGTCCTCTACTAATCCATAAGCTTGTCTTACTGACTTGTCTACCAATTGTAATGAGAATAAGGCAGGCTGTACCTCAATGATCCCAAGTTTCTCCATTACAGAGAGTGGCATAGGATTTATGCCTAACCCTAGGTCACACAGAGCTTTCTTAAAGGTCATGGTGCCTATGGTATAGGGTATTACGAATTTGCCAGGATCTTGTCTCTTTTGAGGTAAAGTTTGCTGAACCCAGGTATCTAGTTCACTAATGAGCAAGGGAGGTTTACCTTCCCAAGTCTCATTACCAAATAACTTGGCATTCAGTTTCATGATAGCTCCTAGATATTGAGCAACTTGCTCTCCAGTCACATCTTCATTCTCTTCAGAGGAAGAATAGTCTTCAGAGCTCATGAATGGTAGAAGGAGGTTTAATGGAATCTCTATGGTCTCTATATGGGCCTCAGATTCCCGTGGGTCCTCAATAGGGAACTCCTTCTTGCTTGAGAGACGTCCCATGAGGTCTTCCTTATTGGGATTCACGTCCTCTCCTTCCTCTCTAGGTTCGGCCATATTGATTATATCAATGGACTTGCACTCTCTTTCTGGATTTTCTTCAGTATTGCTTGGGAGAGTACTAGGAGGGGTTTCAGTGATTTTCTTACTCAGCTAGCCCACTTGTGCCTTCAGATTTTTGATGGAGGACCTTGTTTCATTCATAAAACTTAAAATGGCCTTAGATAGATCAGATACTAAATTTGCTAAGTTAGAGGTATTCTGTTCATAATTCTCTCTCTGTTGCTGAGAAGATGATGGATAAGTCTTGTTGAGGCTTTTGTTGATCCTTCCATGAGAAATTTGGATGATTTCTCCATGATGAATTATAGGTGTTTCCATAAGGTTCACCCATATAATTTACCTCTGCCATTGCAGGGTTTTCAGGATCATAAGCTTCTTCTTCAGAAGATGCCTCTTTAGTGCTGTTGGATGCATTTTGCCATCCATTCAGACTTTGAGAAATCATGTTGACTTCCTGAGTCAACATTTTGTTCTGAGCCAATATGGCATTCAGAGCATCAATCTCAAGAATTCCCTTCCTCTGAGGCGTTCCATTATTCACGGAATTTCTCTCAGAAGTGTACATGAACTGGTTATTTGTAACCATGTCAATAAGTTCTTGAGCTTCTGCAGGCATTTTCTTTAGGTGAATGGATCCACCTACAGAATGGTCCAGTGACATCTTAGAGAACTCAGACAGACCATAATAGAATATATCCAGAATGGTCCATTCTTAAAGCATGTCAGAAGGACACCTTTTGGTCATCTGCTTGTATCTTTCCCAAGCTTCATAGAGGGATTCACCATCTTTTTGTTTGAATGTCTGAACATCCAATCTAAGCTTGCTCAGCTTTTGAAGAGGAAAGAATTTAGTCAAGAAGGCCGTGACCAACTTATCCCAGGAGTCCAGGCTATCCTTAGGTTGTGAATCCAACCATGTTCTAGCTCTGTCTCTTACAGCAAAAGGGAAAAGCATGAGCCTGTAGACTTCAGGATCTACTCCATTTGTCTCTACAGTCTCACAAATCTGCAAGAACTCAGTTAAAAACTGATAGGGATCTTCTTATGGAAGTCCATGAAACTTGCAGTTTTGTTGCATTAGAGCAACTAGTTGAGGTTTCAGCTCAAAATTGTTTGCTCCAACGGTAGGAATTGAGATGCTTCTTCCATCAAACTTGGAAGTAGATGTAGTATAATCACCAAGCATCCTTCTTGTATTATTGTTGTTGGGTTCGGCTGCCATCTCCTTCTCTTGTTCGAAAATTTCAGTAAGGTTGTCTCTGGATTGTTGTAATTTGGCTTCTCTTAGTTTCCTCTTCAGAGTCCTTTCAGGTTCAGGGTCAGCTTCAACAAAAATACCTTTTTCCTTGTTCATGCTCATATGAAAGTGAAGAGAACAAGAAAAGAAGAGAAGAAGAATCTTCTATGTCACAGTAAAGAGGTTCCTTATTGTTAGTAGAAGAAGAAAGGGAATAAAGAAAGGAGAATCCAAACAGAAGGGTGAGGATAGGGGTAGTGATTTGAGATAAAGAGAGGTGAAGAGAAGTGTTAGTAAATAAATAAATAAATAGAAGAAGAGGAGAGGGAAGGAATTTTGAAAATAAATTTTGAAAAAGTAGTTAGTGATTTTCGAAAATTAAAGGTGAGATAGAATTAAAATTAAAATTTAAAACAATTAGTTAATTTAAAAAGAATTTTGAAAAAGGGATGAGATATTTTCGAAAATTAGAGAGAGAAAAGTAGTTAGGTGGTTTTGAAAAAGATAATAGACAAACAAAAAGTTAATTAGTTAGTTGAAAAAGATATTAAAATCAAATTTGAAAAGATAAGAAGATAAGAAGTTAGATAAGATATTTTGAAATCAAATTTTTTTTGAAAAAGATATGATATAAGAGATATGAAAAAAATATGATAAAAAGATATGGTTGAAAAAGATTTAATTTTTAAAATTAAAATTAATTACTCAACTAACAAGAAACTAAAAGATATGATTCTAGAATTTAAAGATTGAACCTTTCTTAACAAGAAAGTAACAAACTTCAAATTTTTGAATCAATCATATTAATTGTTAGCATAATTTTTGAAAATAAAGATAAAATTAAGAAAAAAGATTTTTGAAAAATATTTTAAAGAATTTTTGAAAGTTAATAAGAAAAATGAAAACGATTTAATTTTTGAAAAAGTTTTGAAAAGATAAGATTTTTAAAATTGAAATTTTGACTTGACTAACAAGAAAACAACTTATTTTAAAAAATTTTGACCAAGTCAACCCAAAATTTCAAATTTTTGAGAGAAATAAGAAAAAGATATTTTTTTATTTTTGAATTTTTAATGATGAGAGAGAAAAACACAAATATGACCCAAAACATGAAAATTTTGGATCAAAACCAATGATGCATGCAAGAACACTATGAATGTCAAGATGAACACCAAGAACACTTTGAAGATCATGATGAACATCAAGAACATTTTTTTGAAAATTTTTTTATGCAAAGAAAATATGCAAGACACCAAACTTAGAAATCTTTAATGCATGGACACTATGAATGCAAAAATGCATATGAAAAACAATAAAAGACACAAAACAAGAAAATATCAAGATCAAACAAGAAGACTTACCAAGAACAACTTGAAGATCATAAAGAATACTATGAATGCATGAATTTTCGAAAAATGCAAGGACAAGATAAATATGCAATTGATACCAAACTTAAAACATGACACAAAACTCAAACAAGAAACAAAAAATATTTTTGGTTTTTATGATTTTATGATTTTTTTGTATTTTCTTACTAAATTTTTCGAAAACATATTTTGAAAAAAGAAAGTAATGAATTCATAGTCCTCAATCAAAATCCTATGAGTTAGACATGGCTTAATAGCCAGCCAAGCTAAAACATGTTATATGAAACTCTAGGATTCATTCTTAAAAACTCTGAAAATTTTCGAAAAGAAAATAAAAAGAAAATTACCTAATCTGAGCAACAAGATGAACCCTCAGTTGTCCAAACTCGAACAATCCCCGGCAACGGCGCCAAAAACGTGGTGCACGAAATTGTGATCATCAACAATGGCGCCAAAAACTTGGTAGCGCTCTCAAACGTGCATCACACTTAGTCACAACTCCGCACAACTAACCAGCAAGTGTACTGGGTCGTCCAAGTAATACCTTACGTCAGTAAGGGTCGATCCCACGGAGATTGTTGGTATGAAGCAAGATATAGTCCTCTTGTAAATCTCAGTTAGGTGGATAGTAAATGTTATGGAGTTTTCGAATAATAATAATAAATAAGCAGAAAATAAAGATAGAGTTACTCATGTAATTCAATGGTAGGAATTTCAGATAAGTGCGTGGAAGTGCTTGTCCCTATTCGATCTCTGCTTTCCCACTATCTTCCTTCAATCCTTCTTATTCCTTTCCATGGCAAGCTATATGTAGGGCATCACCGTTGTCAATGGCTACATCCCATCCTCTCAGCGAAAATGGTACAAATGCTCTGTCACAGCACGGCTAATCATCTGTCGGTTCTCGATCATGTTGGAATAGAATCCCTTGATTCTTTTGCGTTTGTCATCACGCCCAACAATCGCGAGTTAGAAGCTCGTCACAGTCATTCAATCCCGGAATCCTACTCGGAATACCACAGACAAAGGTAGACTTTCTGGATTCCCATGAATGCCGCCATCGATTCTAGCTTATACCACGAAGATTCTGATTAAGGAATCCAAGAGATATGCGCCCGGTCAAAGGTAGAACGGAAGTGGTTGTCAGTCACGCGTTCATAGGTGAGAATAATGATGAGTGTCACGGATCATCACATTCATCATGTTGATGTGCAACGAATATCTTAGAATAAGAACAAGCGGAATTGCATTGGTAAAACATACAAGCATACAAGCAATGTGCATTGGTAAATTGGTAAAACAATTTGATCAACATACAAGCAAGGAAATGCATTGGTAAAACAATTTGATCAACATCAAAATGCATAATGGAGTTGCACAATTCATACAATATGCCTAACAAAAGATAAATTGAAAGCATATGATGGCCAAGTCATTTGAATCAAACAAAATGTTCATTGAGGCATTTCATCGAACATGCGATATGCAATGTGCAAGTTCATCATAATTAAACTCAAATTTGATCATAATCAACCCAACAATCAAGCATAAACACTTTGCAACACAAAGAAAGAACAAAGAAAGCAATAAATTTAATCTAAGCAACATAAAAAATGCAAACAATTACAAAAATAATTAACATAAAAAGAAAAGAAAAACAAGAACCTTAGGTATAGAGGTTAAAGAGAACAAGAACTAGGGAGGAACAATGGCACTTCTTATAGCCACTGTGAACACACGGCGGTTAGGTTCGCCGAAAAAGCACCAGAGGAGAGAATTCACCGGTGGTGAAGAAGGAAAAGAGAAGGGAAAGAAAGAAAGAGAAGAGAAGAGAAATACAAGAAAGAGAGAGAGAGAGAGGGTGGTTGCCGATGGTGGGCTGACGGTGGTGGTGGCCGGCGACAGGGCTAACGGCAGCTGTGCAGAGAAGAGAGAGAGCAGCTATGAAGAAGAGAAGAAAAGAAGAAAAGAGAAAGCTGCTTCTCAAAAGGGCAGGTTGCCCTGTTATCACCCAAAACAACAAGTGTGTGGGCGCACAGGGGCCTGTGCGAACGCACAAAAAGTAAAACATAGAAGGGTGCGAACGCACACAGCGTGCGATCGCCGCAACCAGAGAGGTTGCAATAAGGCATGCGGGCCCTCAAAAGCGTGCGGGTGCTCAAAAGCATGCGCGCGCACAGAAGGGCTCTCTTTTTTTTTAAATGATGTTGCTTGAGAATAGAGGCATATGTGCGATCGCACGTAGGCCCGTGCGCACACACAGAGGCCAAAAATGGGAGAGATTGTTCACGCGCACAAGCCGTTCCCTCGCTCCTACCAGAGGGGTCTCCAATTGGTGTGCGGACGCACACATCTATGCGGCCGCACAGATGGCATAACAAGGGGAACGCGTGCGTATGCACACAGCTCTGCGCACCCACAAGCTATACAAAACAGAGCAGCGCGCACGCCCAGCTGCGATCGGAGGGCATGTCAAGGAGTGTGTACACGCACAGGCTTGTGCGGCCTGCATAGGTGGCAAAAAACACAGTTTTGTGTGCACGCACAGGATGGTGCACACACACAGATGCCCTGTTTCAGAAAAATTTTTCTCTTCAAAACTAAGGTTCCTACCCTTAGCATATCAACATACCAACCCCAAATCATTCAAACAAGCGTAAGTTCATAATCCACAAGCAATTCAACTTATTCAATTCAAAATCATCTAACCAAACCTAAACTAATCATCAAATCACAAGAAAGTAATTAATTCAAAAAGCTATAAACAAAAGATAAAGTTGGAACAATGATACCATGGTGGGATGTCTCCCACCAAGCACTTTGGTTTAGAGTCCTAAGTTGGACTTGCATGGCTTCATTGGTCACTTAGAAGCTTCCCCAAGGAGAAAAATCTCCAACTCCTTGGCATTTTTGGGTTGAGTGTGGTCCTTTGAATTTGACTTCTTGGCAACATCCTCTTCTTCTTGCTCCTTGCCATCCTCAATCACTTGATCTTCAACTATGTCGCACCCAAAGATAGAATAGGTTTCAAGAACGGGTTTGTTGGACTCCTCCAAAGTGAACTTGACTAACTTGCCATCGGACTTAAAAGAATAGACTTCCGAATGTGCATCTAGCTTGAACCGGGCCATCTTCAAGAATGGCCTTCCAAGGAGTATGGATGATGGCTTGTTTGAGTCAATGCAAGGGGTCTCCAAAATGTGAAAATCAACTGGGAAGAGTAATCCTTGAATGTTAACTAGGACATTTTCCGCAATCCCCACAATTGATACAATGCTCTTATCGGCTAGCACAAATCTCGCCCCGGACTTCTTTAGGGGTGATAAGTTCAATCTTTCATAAATGGGGAGTGGCATAATACTTACGCACGCCCCCAAATCACACATACAATCCATGAACTTCATCCCACCAATCATACAAGTAACCAAACATGGGCCAGGATCATTGTATTTTTCAGGAAGTAAAGAAGAGATAGAATCATCTACCGGCTTTTTGTTAAGCTCGCCAAGTTTGTCTTTGTGAGTGCAAACATCTTTGAGGAACTTGGCATATTTGGGAACTTGTTGAATGGCTTGAAAGAGAGGGACGGTGACTTCAACATTCTTAAAAACTTCTACCACGTTGGGGTCAAGTTCTTCTTACTTTTTAGCCTTCTTGGCCAAGGTTGGGAATGGAATGGGCATAGGCTCTTCAAGCAAATTCTTCCACTTTGGCTCCTTGACCTTAAGTGGTTCTTCCTTGCCTTTGTCAATATTTTTATCTTCATCCCTTATCACTCCCACTTAATCTCCTCCCTCCTCATTGTTTGTCTCCTCACTCAACTTTGTAGGTATAACATCAATCTTATCCAATTTAGTACCACTCCTAAAGGTGATGGCATTGATGTTTCCTTTAGGATTGGGTTGAGGTTGGGAGGGTAAACTACTGGAAATTGAAGCTTGTTGGTTGTTTTGTGTAGTTTAAGGAGGGAGAGTCAAACGGGATAGGGCTTCGGCTATCATAGCCATATATGTCTCTTATTTCTTGTGAAACTCCCGTTGCTCTTGCATGAAGGTGTGAATTGTGTCATTCATGTGAGGTTGATTGGAAGTAAGGGCTTGGTTGACTTGAGGAGGGTTAGACCTACTATTTGGGTGTTGATATGTTGCTTGAGGTTGAGATTATGGTGGTTGTTGGTAGGATTATTGGTAGGGTTGTTGGTCTTTTGGTCGACCTTGGGGATGTTGATGGTAGTAGGCTTGCGCGTTTTGGTTATGTTGAGCTTGAGGAGCTTGGTTCCACCTTTGGTTTTAATTATCCCTCGATCCTTGGTTTTGAGTTCCTCTATGTTGGTGAGATCCTTGATTGTAATTGGGCCTTTATGGGTAGGTATTGGCTACCTCCAATGTAGTGTCCTCTTGGAGTTGAGGGTACTCATCGGTGTAATGAGTATTAGAAGCACAAACACCACATATTCTTGATGGTCCTTTGATCCTTGGTGGTTGAGGTGGAGCGTTTATCAAAGCTTGAGGGATTTGTTGTCCTTAGGTGACTTGTCTCAACAAAATTGTTATCTCACCGAGGGTCTTAGTCAAAATAGCACCTCCGGAAGGAGAAACTTCACTCATAGCTTTTGGTTGTGGACTTCTTGCCCTTGAGTGTTGAGTTGAGTCCGCTAAGTCCGAGATAACTTCCTATGCTTCCGCAGCGGTCTTGTTTTTGGTGAGGGATCCTCCACTTGCGGCATCTAGAATAAGCTTGTCTTGGTAGTGCATCCTTTAACAAAAATAACTGATAAGTACCAACTCGTTAATATGATGGTGAGGGCAAGCCTCCAGCAACTTCTTGAATCTCTCCCAGTACTCATATAAAGTCTCCCCATCTCGTTGCACAATGCAAGAGATTTCTCTTCGCAGATTGTCTGTTTTCTGAGGAGGGTAGAACTTTTCCAAAAATTTTTTACGCAGCAAGTCCCAATTAGATCTAACTTTTTCCAGTTGAGTATAAAACCACTCCTTCACTTTTCCTTCCAAAGAGAAAGGGAAAGCGAAGACTAACACTGCGGCTTCATCTGCCCCATGTCTTCTCGCAATGGCCCAGGCAACTTGAAAATCCTTTAGATGCTTCAGAGGATCCTCCCCAGGTAATCCATTGTATTTGGGGAGAAAGTTTATTGTGCCGGACTTATGCTCGAAATTTGGATCCAAAGCCGGATACAGGATTTGAAGCGGTTGCAAGTTAAGATCAGGAGCTCCGGCTTCCTTCAAGGTGATTCTACGAGGTGGGTCTGCCATGACTATGTCACCTGAGTCACGCAAAGAGAATTCAGTACTCCCCACAGATGAATATAAGGTCTCCTCGTTGATTGGAGAATGATGGTCACGGGTTGATGGTGATAGTGAATTGGTGTGCTCTTCAAGTGAGCCCGATTTACTATTCACAAAAGCTAGTCGGCACCGAGCTTACCTTATACGAGTTAAAGTTCTTTCAATTTCTGGATAAAAAGTGGCCAAGCTCGGGTCTGGAAGTGACCGTGTCATTCAACTGAGGAGGCAATGAAAGCATACAATTATGAAAAGCAAAACAAAAATAGGCAAGTAAACAAGAACCAACTACTTAACAATCAACAACTACTAAGACTAACTAGAGAGAAAAATAGTACCTACAATTAGTGCCAAGTAGCAAACTAAAATCAAGTATTCACACTATTCACATATATACAACAACCAAAATTATAGTACTCATTGCACTTAAAGTGATTCCCCAGCAACGGCACCAAAATTTGAGGTGTGGGGAAATATTGTCGGTTTGAAATCGATCAAAACAAGCAACAATCCGTTGGTAGCATAGTCCAAACCAACAACAACTCTCACAATCAAATTGCAAATTCAAAAGATGTGTCACAATTCAAAACCAATTCAAAGCCGAGAGTATTTGACTCCCGGGTCGTCTTCCAAGGAACACTTGAGATCAATGAGTGCACAATTCCGGTTGTAGTGATAAAGGGGTTTTCAATAAAGAAATGAACATATAAATCAATAAAAGAACATGCAAAATTGTAAGGATTGAACTAATGAAGAAATTAAAGAACCAACTTTGTAATATAAACAAGTAAAGTATAAAAGAGATTAACATAAATGTGTATGAAGAATTGAAAACATAAAAAGAGTCTTGGCTTGGAGTGAGCTAAGGGTCCTTTCCTTGTTGGAACCACAACTATGAGCATAAGTGTTCTTAACCCACAAATCCTAAATTGCTTGCTAATTGCCTTAGCAACAAATTAGCGTTTGTGGGAACAAGAACAATTAACAATCCAAGAATTGACACTAAATGTTTGACATTCCAACTCTAGGAACCCAATTGCTCACTTTACCCAAGCCAAGAGCCAAAAATTTAGCCTAAAACCATGGTTGACATTTTGTCAAACACTTGGTGGGCAAAAACATTAAACATGGGGAAAATGAGAAAAAGCTTGAAACCAAAAGCAACAAATGATCTCAATCAACAAAAATAACACAAGAAACATGAAACAAACATCAAACATCAAATTCATCAACAAGAAATTAAAATTGCAAAAGAGAAGTAAAATTGAACTATAACTTGAATTAGAAGAAAGAGTAAGAACAATGTAACTATAAAGAGTAATAACAAAGAAATACTTACAATGGAAGCTAGCAAAATCCAAGATAAAAAATGGAAATGGCATTTGAATGTAAAACCCTAATATAAACCCTAATAGAGATGTTGAAAAACTTAGAGAAAAACTAAACTAAAGCTTCCTACTACTACTCTTAAACTATACTAATGATATCCTATGTTATGGTCTTCATTTCTCCTTCAATATGAGCTAAAAGACTTCAGAAATGGGCCTCCAATGCCCCAAATTTGCGAGTCACGTGCCATTTTAATGAAGGCATGTGCGGACACCTGTGCGGACGCACAGACTTGTGCGTTCGTACACTTTGCGAAAATCTCTTCTTGTGCGTACGCACAAGTAGCTGTGCGCACGCACACTAGGCGATGCTTGAATGGACGCGCGAGGTGCTCAAAACGATCCATGCGCTCTGATTGGACGCCTGTGCATACCCAAGTAGGTCTGTGTGTATGCACACGTCTCTGAGCTCATCTCCTTTGATTCTTCATGTTTCCTCCACTTTGCATGCTCTTCTTCCATTTTCTCCCAACCATTCCTATCTTATACACCTGAAATCACTCACAAACAACATCAAGGCATCGAATGGAAGGCAAATGGAATAAAATAGATTAAAGTAGGCGCAAAAGAGCATATTTTCATAATCAAGCAGAAATTGAATGGAAAGTTCAAAAGCATGCTATTCAAGGGAATAAGTGCAAGTTTATATGATTAAATCCATTGAATTCCAACAAAAAATCATCATCAAATATGGATTCATCAGTGATCAATCTCAATGTCTCAAGCTTAGTGCTTCAATTATACCCAAAGGCACTCACAAACAAGCATGCTATGCATATCAAGCAGATATCCTAAATAGCAAAAAAAAAATGACCCAGAGTGTGCAACGAAGTACAATCGGTCCATCCCTCAGGCTCATGAGGACGAACCACTCTGATACCACTAAATGTAACACTCCAATTATCCTAAGACTTACCTCTAGCCATAAAGCAAAGGTTAATCAAATGTTACGACAGTCCTAAGGCCTATACATATTTATATATAGAAGGGAATAATATATTTTAGAAGCCTGATGAAGGATTAAGCTCAAAGACAGAATTACAAAAGCGTGAAACGTTCACACGAAGCTAATGCATAAGATACAAGGTATAGGTTTGAGAGAATAAAACATATATAAATATAAGAATATAATACTCATAGGAAACTAGCCGCAGCTTGTGGAGTTTAAGCCGATTAGTTATATACAGACATACAGAATTTTAGAGTTAAAACAGCTTATACAAGCTATCTCTCAAATAAGTCTCTAAGGACATAAAGATAAATATACAAAAGGTGAGAGAATACTATGACGAAAGTAAAACAGAAATAAATAAGGACGAACCATACTCCGCTCTGTCACCATATCTGCAATCTCACCGGAGTAGATTACGACCTGCATCTGAAAAACAACAACAAAGTATGGAATGAGAAGCGAAGGTTCACAGTATGGTAACAGTGCTTAATGATGTAAGATGTAAGGTCCCGGGATGCTGAAGGCAATCCTAGAACTTCACACCACATACAGATATTCAAGCTTAGAACAAAATAAATAAATATATAAAGAACTTAACCCATAAATTGGGTTATCTAAACTTAGGGGAATTCTAACTAATACTAATCACACCGATGTATCCTACAGCATTCACCAACCTAACCTCCGTGCGATCCCATCACCACCGCCTACCTAACCTCCTTAGCACCAAACAACACAATTAATCCAAACAAGTAATACACATATAATAATCATATATAGCAAGTAATTCAAGAAGCAAGTAGGCATATTATACAATTAGGAAAACCCAAGTAGTCAAAGCAAGTAAGCACATAGGAGATGCATATGATGAATGTCTATCCTATTGGCTTGTGATATCACTTGTCGGTCTATGAATGCCAACCTAACATATCCTTTCGGATGTCGCCTTTCTGCCACGTCCGAGGATATAATGCCTGGCACGCTTTTGTTCTGAGGATATAGTGCCTTGCACGCTTTAACAAACAACAAACATCAACAACCACTTCAAATCCTCATCACTTAACCTCAGCATTATCAATCATTATCCACATTCATATGACCACACTCAACATACACATCAACAATAATTTCTCACACATAATCACTTCACTTACCATCCATCATCATCATAATTATCATCCACCATCAATCATAGCTTAACATCAATAATGCATCCACTCGCAATTTTAACTCAAATCAACATCATCTAATATTATCACCAACCATAAGACTCAAAACCCACATTCATCAGCATAATATATCATCACACATCATAATCATTAATATATTTTTTTTCCAACCCACCACACACATTTACATTAACTTATTACCTCAAATTCTCATAATCCTCATTATTCATCAATGTAACAAATCACCATAAATACTAATCAATACCAATAATTCCCAACAATCATCATCAACCACAATCATCCAACACAACCAACAATTTACTTCAATTCACTTATAATTATTCATACATCACCACATTCAATCTTATCTTAGGGTCAACTAACCTAAGTGCCCATGAACATTACATATTACATAAAGGAAACGGAAACCATACCTTGGCCGATTCCCAAACGCACCAAAACACCAAAACGAAGGCACCAAGCTTGATCCAAGTCCTCAACTGACTTCAACAAACACCACAACTTAATCTAAGATCACATATATATACCAAATCAAAATCTAAGATACACAAAACAACTAAACACAAGGATTTAGTGGAACCTTACCTTATCCAACCCAAAAACGTGTAGAAACTTAGGGAAGAAATCTGGGACTTGAGCTTCGAGTTCTTACCAGTAAAACTAAGATAGAAAGGAAGTGCTCGTCGAGAGCTTCGCTTGGCCATAAACGGCTCGTCAATCGGAACTGCAGATCAAAAGTTATGGCTACCGGAAGGTGGAGGTGAATAGTACACTCTCTTCTTCCTCTCCTCTCTTCAAAACCGCACCCCTCTTTTCTTTTGGAGAAGAAATGAGCTCAAAGCTCATTTAATGAGCTTATATATGTTGGGTCTTGGGTCCGGTTTGGACCCGGTCTAACCCGTTAGCATTTTTTGCCCGTTTGGCCCACTTTGGGCGAAAACCTTTAAGAATAGTACCCGATTTTCAATTCTAAATTATTTTTATCCCTTTCAAAACAATAAATCAATCTTCAAAATATTGTTTTTCAAAATACGCAGTACTGGACAGACTAGAGCCAGTACTGCCAGCTTAGGCGCCAGTACAAATTTTTACAAAACTTTTCGAAACAGATATATTTTCTAACTTAGAAAAATTCATCGAAATCAAATTTCACCTTTTTATTTTCAAATTAAAACTTCTAAATTTTGAATCTATCTCGGCCACTTAAAATTATTTTATTAAAATAGTTTTACAGGAAAACGCGGGTTCTTACATCCTCCCCTCCTTAAAAAGATTTTCGCCCTCGAAAATCCGAGTTATACGATATATCCCCACCAAATCGTCCTACCGTGCCGATGTTCTCTTTCTCCTTCTGCTGCGACACTCTGATTATCATCATCAAGAATTCAAAATTTTTCTTAAAACAAATACCGATTTTTGTAACATTTTTCCAAAACATTCAAAAGAAGTTCAATCTCAAGCCTTTTTCAAAAGACTAAAATCATTTATTCTTAAATGAAAGCGTTGCAACTTGATTCATTTTTGTTAAATTAAGGTTGAAACCAAATTCACAATTCAAGAAAATCTAAAACTCACTTTTTTTCTATAAACCATATTATTTAGACCAAGAGTTTCGACTTAGTTTCCAAAAGCAAAATATTTAAACCAAAAGTTTCAAACCAAATTTGAAAATCATGTTAACCTTTAAAACCATTTTTAATATGGTTCAAGACCATACCAGTTAGAAACTGAAAATAATAAGTAAAAATCGCAAAAGAAACAGTCAGCACTTCTCTTGCCACCAGTGTTGAGTCTCACCCATCAACTGATATGCCGCAACCCTACGAACAGACTTTTTTCGGAACATGTTGCACTCGTAACGCATAGGCTAGGTTAGCCATCCTCACTACCTCTTTGTTAACGTGATCGACCTCATCCGTGAGTTGCCATTTGGGTTTCTTTTACACGCAAAACAATTGATATCGAGGTGATCAGTCTCAATATCTCAAGTTCAGTGCTTCAATTATACCCAAAGGCACTCACAAATAAGCATGCTATGAATGTCAAACAGATATCCTAAATAGCACGAAAGAAAAATGACCCAGAGTGTGCAACGAAGTACAATCAGTCCATCCCTCAAGCTCATGAGGATATATATAGAAGGAAATAATATATTCTAGAAGCCTGATGAAGGATTAAGCTCAAAGACAGAATTGCAAAAGCGTGAAACGTTCACACGAAGCTAACACATAAGATACAAGGTATATGTATGAGAGAATAAAACATATATAAATATAAGAACATAATACTCATAGGGAACTAGTCACAGCTTGCAGAGTTTAAGCCAACTAGTTATATAGAGACATACAGAATTTTGGAGTTAAAACAACTTATACAACCTATCTCTCAAATAAGCCTCTAAGGCCATAAAGATAAATATACAAAAGGTGAGAGACTACTATGACAAAAGTAAAACAGAAATAAACAAGGACAAACCATACTCCGCTCTGTCACCATATCCACAATCTCACCGGAGTAAATTACGACCTGCATCTGAAAAATAACAACAAAGTACGGAATGAGAACCGGAAATTCTCAGTATGGTAACAGTGCCCAATGATGTAAGATGTAAGGCCCCAGGATGCCTGATGAGCGGATAATTTATACGCTTTTTGGCATTATTTTTAGGTAGTTTTTAGTAGGATCTAGCTACTTTTAGGGATGCTTTCATTAGTTTTTATGTAAAATTCACATTTATGGACTTTACTATGAGTTTGTGTATTTTTTTGTAATTTCAGGTATTTTCTGGCTGAAATTGAGGGACCTGAGCAAAACTCTGATAAGAAGGCTGACAAAGGACTGCTGATGCTGTTGGATTCTGACCTCCTTGAACTCGAAATAGATTTTCTGGAGCTACAGAACTCCAAATGGTGCGATCTTAAAGGCGTTAGAAAGTAGACATCCCGAGCTTTCCAGAAATATATAATAGTCCATACTTTACTCGAGATTAGATAACGTAAATTGGCGCTCAACGCCAGTTCCATGCTGCATTCTAGAGTAAAACGCCAGAAACACGTCACAAACCAGAGTTAAATGCCAAAAACATATTACAACTTGGCGTTTAACTCCAAGAGAAGCCTCTGCACGCGTAAAGCTCAAGCTCAGCCCAAGAACACACCAAAGTGGGCCCCAGAAGTAGATTTCTGCACTAAGACTTATTTTTGTAAACCCTAGTAGCTAGTTTAGTATAAATAGAACTTTTACTATTGTACAAGGTGTCTTTTGACCGGGTCCTTTTCCCTTATTTTTAAATTCATATCACATTTGGGGGCTGGCCATTCGGCCATGCCTGGACCACCATCACTTATGTATTTTCACGGTGGAGTTTCTACACACCATAGATTAAGGGTGTGGAGCTCTGCTGTAACTCGAGTTTTAATGCAATTACTACTATTTTCTATTCAATTCAGCTTATTCTTGTTCTAAGATATTCGTTGCACTTCAACCTGATGGATGTGATGATTCGTGACACTTCAATCCATGACATGCGTGACTGACAACCACTTCCGTTCTACCTTAGAACGAGCGAGTATCTCTTGGATTCCTTAATCAGAATCTTCGTGGTATAAGCTAGAATTGATGGCGGCATTCATGAGAATCCGGAAAGTCTAAACCTTGTCTATGGTATTCCGAGTAGGATTCAGGGATTGAATGACTGTGATGAGCTTCAAACTCGCGATTGTTGTGCGTGATGACAAACGCAAAAGAATCAATGGATTCTATTCCATCATGATCGAGAACCGACAGATGATTAGCCGTGCCGTGATAGAGAATTTGGACCTTTTTCACTGAGAAGATGGGATGTAGCCATTGACAACGGTGATGCCCTACATACAGCTTGCCATGGAAAGGAGTAAGAAGGATTGGATGAAGGCAGTAGGAAAGCAGAGATTCAGAAAGAGCACAGCATCTTCATACGCCTATCTGAAATTCCCATCGATGATCTACATAAGTATTTCTATCTTTATTTTCTATTTATTTATTATTATTATTCGAAAACTCCATAATCATTTATTATCCGCCTAACTGAGATTTACAAGATGACCATAGCTTGCTTCATACCAACAATCTCCGTGGGATCGACCCTTACTCACATAAGGTTTATTACTTGGACGACTGATAAACCGCTATTTTATGATTCATATTGTGTTTAATTGTGTGGTTTTATCAAGTCTTTGCCCACTTATTCATATGATTTAAATGTAATTACAATTCCTTCCTAAAAATATTCTATGATTGAAAACATGTTTCTTTGGCTTTTATTTTCTTTTATTTAATCCTCTCTTATTACCATTAGATGCCTTCATATGTGTGTTAAGTGATTTCAGGAATTACAGGGCAGGAATGGCTTAAAGGATGGAAAGGAAGCATGCAAAAATGGAAGGAACACAGAGAATTGAGGAGATAACCAGCGAGAAGTCACGCGGTCGCATGACTTACGCGACCGTGCGAAAAGGAAGAAATCACAGTGACGCGCTCACGTGCCTGACGCAACCGTGTGGATTGGAAGCTGCATGGACGACGCGCACGCGTGGTACGAGAAATGCTGAGTGATACAAACGCGTGGACGACGCACACGCGTGGTACGAGAAATGCTGAGTGACGCGAACGCGTGGACATCGCGGCCGCGTGACATGCGTGATCTGCAAAATTTCAGAAGTTGCTGGCAGAGTTTCTAGGCCGGATTTCAACCCAGGTTTCGGCCCAGAAACATAGATTAGAGCCAAGGAACATGCAGATACAAAAGACAACATTCATTTCGCATAATTTTTAGTTTTTAGATCTGAATTTACTCCTCCCCTAGGTTTACTCACTTGAACATTCATAATTAGGATTTTGAAGGTTTTGGCTTTAGCTTGAGACGAGTCTACCTCCGATACTAGTCATTATATTCTGTTATTTACTTTTCATTTATTCTTCCATATTCCTAATTCCTCCAGAGTTGACATTTGATTATTTTCACAAGTTATTAATATACACTATTTTTACTTTCAATTAATCCCTTTCATTATTATTTATTATGTCTTCTTTTATTTTTCCCATTAATTCTGTGAAGTTTATAATTATGATGAGTGAGTAGTTCCATAACTTGATTGGGAGACGATTGAAAGGAAACCTTGAGTTGAATCACTCAAGAGAGAAATTATAATTGGATTTATTGTTGGATCACCCTCTAATCATTGACATTAGTCCTTCCCAAGGGAGAGGATTAGGACTTGTGACTAGAAATATCTTTCCAACTTGCTTGACTTTCCTTTACCTAGTAAGGGATAACTAAGCAGAGCAACTTCCAATTATTAATTAATCTTGAGAGTTCTTCAACAAGAATAGGGCTTCCAACTAATCTACTCCCAGTCAAGGCTTTTATTTAAAATTAATTAAATTCTCTAAATTAATTTCCTGTTTATCAACTCAACCATTTTTGAAAACACCTGATTGATAAAATAGCACATCTTTCTGCAACTCGTTGGGAGACGACATGGGATTCATACTCCCAGTATTTTAATTTCAATATTGTGACAACCTTTCTAAATTGATAAGCGGATTTTTGGTTGGTTAAGGACTATACTTGTAACGTATTTCTATTAATAATTTCTTAACTCGCCAATTTCCGCTACATCAACGACCCAGTGCACTTGCTGGTTAGTTGTGCGGAGTTGTGACAAAGTGTGATTCACGTTTGAGAGCGCTACCAAGTCTTTGGCGCCATTGTTGATGATCACAGTTTCGTGCACCAAGTTTTTGGCGTCGTTGCCGGGGATTGTTCGAGTTTGGACAACTGACGATTCATCTTGTTGCTCAGATTAGGTAAGTTTCTTTTTTTGTTTTATTTTCAAAAATTTTTCAAAAATTCATCACCTATTTTCGAAAATTTTCAGAGTTTTAAAGAATGAATTCTAGAGTTCATGTAACATGTTGAAGCCTGGTTGGCTGTAAAGCCATGTCTAATTCCTGGACCAGATCTTTAGACTAACATTATATGATTCCTGGAATTCTGATTGAGGACTTTGGATTCATTACTTCCTCTTTTCAAAATATGTTTTCAAAAAATATAAAATAAAATCCAAAAAAATTATAAAATCGAAAAAAATCAAAAATATTTTTGTGTTTTTTGTTTGAGTCTAGTGTCAATTTTTAAGTTGGGTGTCAATTACATGTTTTTAAAAATTTTTCATTTTTCGAAATTTTCATGCATGGTGTTCTTCATGATCTTCAAGTTGTTCTTGGTAAGTCTTCTTGTTTGATCTTGATGTTTTCTTGTTTTGTATTTTTTGTTGTTTTTCATATGCATTTTTGCATTCATCGTGTCTAAGCATTAAAGATTTCTAAGTTTGGTGTCTTGCATGTTTTCTTTGCATAAAAAATTTTTCAAAAATATGTTCTTGATATTCATCATGATCTTTAAGTTGTTCTTGGTGTTCATCTTGACATTCATAGTGTTCTTGCATGCATCATTGGTTTTGATCCAACAATTTTCATGTTTTGGGTCATTTTTATGTTTTTCCCTCTCATCATTAAAGGTTCAAAAATAAAAAAAATATATTTTCCTTATTTCTCTCAAAATTTCGAAAATTTGAGTTGACTTAGTCAAATATTTTTAAAACTTAGCTATTTCTTATAAGTCAAGTCAAATTTTCAATTTTAAAAATCTTATCTTTTCAAAACTTTTTCAAAAATCAAATCTTTTTCATTTTTCTTACTATTTTTCGAAAATTTTTAATATTGAATTTTAAAATCTTTTTCTTATCTTTATTTCATAATTTTCAAAAATTTTACTAACAATTAATGTGATTGATTCAAAAATTTGAAGTTTGTTACTTTCTTGTTAAGAAAGGTTCAATCTTTAAATTCTAGAATCATATCTTTTAGTTTCTTGTTAGTCAAGTAATCAAATTTTGATTTTAAAAATCAAATATTTTTCAAAATATCTTTTCCATCATATCTTTTAATTAAATATTTTTCATCATATCTTTTTATCTTTTTCAAAATTTTGATTTCAAAATATCTTCCAACTTCTTATCTTTTCAAAATTAAATTTTAAATCTTTTTCAAAGGCAATCCTAGAACTTCACACCACATATGGATATTCAAGCTTAGAACAAAATAAATGAATATATAAAGAACTTAAACCATAAACCGGGTTATCTAAACTTCGGGGAATTCTAACTAATACTAATCACACCGCTGTATCCCACAGCCTTTGCCAACCTAACCTCCGTGCGATCCCATCGCCACCGCCTACCTAACCTACTCAGCACTAGACAATCACAATTAATGCAAACAAGTAATACACAGGTAATAATCATATATAGCAAGTAATTCAAGAAGCAAGTAGGCATATTATACAATTAGGCAAACTCAAGTAGTCTAAGCAAGAAAGCACATAAGAGATGCAAATGATGAATGTCTATCCTATTGGCTTGTGATATCGCTTGTCAGTCTTTGAATGCCAACCCAACACATCCTTTCAGATGTCACCTTTTTGCCACGTCTGAGGATATAGCGCCTGGCACTCTTTTGTTCCGAAGATATAGTGCCTGGCACACTATCGTTCCGAGGATATAGTGCCTGGCACACTTGCATGCTCATTCTGAGGATATAGTGACTGGAACACTCTTGCAGCAGAGAAGAAAAACAGCAACAACAACATCTATTTCATCATAAATCATTCCAAGGATATAGTGCCTGACACACTATCTACACCCAACAAGTCCATCGATGTCAAATCATCACCAGTCATCACCATTTCTCATCTCAAATCACTTTCAATGATCAATTCTCAACATTCCAAGTATATAGTGCCTGGCACACTTTCCTTCAATACCCATCAAGCTCATAATAACCATCATCATTTCTTAATTCCATTCCGAACATATTAGCTCATCAGTTTCTCAATTTGTTGTCCGTACTCACCAAGTTCACTACTCTTCCTTCTCTCTCAACCAAACTCATCCTTCATACACCAGAGACCTAGACCTCCGTAATGGTATTATAGAAGCTTGCAACCTTGTTGGGAAGGTGAAATAGTTGAAAAACAAAGTTTAAATTTGTGAAACAAGGAGTGTGCGTACGCACAGGTACCAAATCTTGTAAGGTCTGTTCACTCGCATAACCTGTGCTAGTGCCCCCAACAGACGGTCCTTCCCAACTTGTGCGTGTGTACAGGGCTGTGCGTACGCACAGATTGTAAAACTCCATTGGTGTGTGCGTGCGCACAAGGCTGTACGTATGCACATACCAGAAATCACAAAATTCTGCAACTCTGCAAAATTTCAGATTTCGACACCAATCTTTGAATGATCATAACTTTCTCTACAAAAATCGAAATTTTACAAACCTTATATCAAATCGAAGGGGTTTCAATAATCTTTATTTCCAAACCAAAATTTAACAAATTTTTAAAACCGAGGCAAAAGTTATGATCAGAAAAAGTTCACCAAAAATCTGTTTTTACCAAAAGCCTCAAAACCTCAATTTTACCAAAATTCACAATTCAAACCAAACCATTCACAACCTAAACAACACCAAAACAACATAAAGGTCCATACCATTCCTTTTCCAACTCAACCATCCATAATATCCCAATTACACCACTCAATACCATCAAATTTCTTAATCATCAACATCCAAAACCTTCATAAATAATCTTTAACCAACAACAAACATCAACAACCACTTCAAATCCTCATTAATTAACCTCAATATTATCAATCTTTATCCACATTCATATTACCACACTCAACATACACATCAACAATAATTTCTCATACATAATCACTTCACTTACCACCCATCATCATCATAATTATCATCCACCATCAATCATAGCTTAACATCAATAATGCATCCTCTTGCAATATTAACTCAAATCAACATCATTCAATATTATCACCAACCATAAGATTCAAAACCCACATTCATCATCATAATATATCATCACACATCATAATCATCAATATCTTTTTTTCCAACCCACCACACGCATTTACACTAACTTATTACCTTAAATTCTCATAATCCTTATTATTCATCAATGTAACAAATCACCATAAATACTTATCAATACCAATAATTCCCAACAATCATCATCAACCACAATCATCCAACACAACCAACAATTTACTTCAATTCACTTATAATTATTCATACATCAACCACATTCAATCTTATCTTAGGGTCCACTAGCCTAAGTGTCCGTGAACATTACATATTACATAAAGGAAACCGATACCATACCTTGGCCGATTCCCAAACGTACCAAAACACCAAAACGAAGCCACCAAGCTTGATCCAAGGCATCAACCAACTCCAACAAACAGCACAACTGAGTCTAACATCACATATATATACCAAATCAAAACCTAAGATACACAAAACATCTAAATACAAGGGTTTAGTGGAACCTTACATTATCCAATGAGATTAGGAGTGAAATCCAATAATTACCCGCTACTAGAGATCACCTAAATAAGCAAAACCACAAAACATGCTTAAAACCCCAACCCAAAAATATGCAAAAACTTAGGGAAGAAATCTGGGACTTGAGCTTCGAGTTCTTACCAATAAAACTTGGATATAAAATAAGAGCTCGTCAAGAGCTTCACGTGGCCACAATCGGCTCGTCAATCGGAGCTCCAGATCAAAAGTTATGGCTCCCGGAATGTGGAGGTGAATAGTACACTCTCTTCTTCCTCTCCTCTCTTCAAAACCGCGGCCCTCTTTTCTTTTGGGGAAGAAATGAGCTCAAATCTCATTTAATGAGCTTATATATGTTCGGTCTTGGGCTCGATTTGGGTCCAATCTAACCCGTTAGCATTTTCGGCCCGTTTGGCCCACTTTGGGCCAAAACTTTTAAGATTAGTGCCTGGTTTTCAATTCTAAATTATTTTTATCCCTTTCAAAACAATAAATCAATCTTCAAAATATTATTTTCCAAAATACGTGGTATTGGACAGACTAGAGCTGGTACTGCCAACTTAGGCGCCAACACGCATTTTTACAAAATTTTTCGAAACAGATATATTTTCCAGCTCAGAAAAATTCGTTGAAATCAAACTTTACCTTTTTATTTTCAAATTAAAACTTCTAAATTTTGAATCTATCTCAGGCACTTAAAATTATTTTATTAAAATAGTTTTACATGAAAACGCAGGTTCTTACATCAAACACCTTCTCGGCAATATATTTCTGTTGAAGAGTGGTGATAAATGAAATTTTAGCCGGTATCGAAATTATCAAGTAACCAATCGTAGTATAGTCTAAACCGACACAAAATCCATCATCAAACAAATCAAATCAATAACCGAGAGTATTAGTCCCGAGTCATTCTTCCCTAGGAATGCTACAAGGATACATGTTATTAGTTAAGTGGTCTTTGGTGGTTTGTAGAACGTGGCATAAAAGTGCTAACAAAGGTGAACAACAATCAATCAATATTAAAGGCCTTAGCCAAGGTTGAACATTGGAAGTTCCATCACTATAGCTTCCTTCAATTCTGATAACAATAGAGTATTGCTTCACTTAACCCCTAATCATAGAGGAAAATCAAGTGAAAGTAACTAACTTTAGTCACAATTCCTAGTCTTACCCTAGGGAAGTCTAGCTTTAGTGCACTCCAAGTCAATTAGCAATTCTCAATTCTCAATCAACAATTGACATCCATTATTCAAGTTTCTCCAATGACTCAACCACTAGGCCAAGTGAGGGAATGCTACTCCATATCTAAAGTTGGCATTTTCTCAAACATTTGGGGGGCAAGAATGAAAGACATAGCAGAATTGAGAAGAAACTTAGAATCAAAGTAGTTCAATACAAGAGATTAATAACAATGAACAATGAACAACAATGAAAAATGAGATCTCCAATGCATTAATAGAATTTAAAACAACAAAGTTAAATCTAAGATCTATGAGGATTTAACAATTACAAGCACTTATTGAGATTAGAGAAGAGGATCTATAACATGAATAAAGTAAATTGAGAGTTGCAATGGATCTCACCAAGGAATGGTTGAAAATTGAGGAAATGAAGATGAACCCTAGAGAGAGGTTGGAGTCTCTCTCTCTAACAATGTAACTAACTAAAAATATCTAAAAATGTAAAATGAGTCTATGGATGTGAATGTGTGTCAATCCCCTTCAGTCCTTGGTTCTTATATGCAGTTTGGCGCCAAAGTTGGTTGTAGAAGCCCTCCAAAATCGCCAGGCACATGTTGTAGTAACAGAATCACATGCGAACTGTGACGCGTGTGCGCATGGTACGCGTACGCATCCCTGGCCGGTTTAGTGATGTGCGTGCGAGCGCCTTGTGTGCGTGCGCGTCCTTGGCCGAAATCAATTCTTTGACTTTTTGTGCTTCTCTCCACTTGCATGATTTCTTCCTTGCTCCTTTGATTCATACCTAGCCTATTTTAACTTGAGATTACTAGCAAACACATCAAGGCATCTTATGGAATCAAGGATGAATTAAAATTATCAAATTAAAGGCTTAAAAAGCATGTTTTTACATTCAAGCATAAATACGGGAGAGATCACAAAATCATGCTAATTCATTGGTTAAACATGGCAAAAGGTTGATAAAATGCTCTAAATCCAACACAAGATAAACCCTAAAGATGGGGTTTATCAAGTGGCACCCTTTTGTTGTATTTTATTAGGATGAATGCACAGTGTAGCTTTCCTATAAGCTTTTTTAACAGCAACGCCTATAATTAAATCAGTCAAAAAAATTGGTTGCCAACCACATTCAGGCCACAGCACCTGATCATCATTGATTAATGAATCTAGTCAACATAAATATAAATAATTATACCAAAAAATAAATACTAGAAAAAGCAATATAAACTAAGCAAAAGGACTCGTTTGACGGGTTCAAGATTCATGAAGAAAAATATGATTTGGTAGAACTTGTTAATTATGCACTTGTTATCAAAATAAAATAAACTATGGCCACAAAATCTTGGTGATACATGTATGATTTTGCAGAAAATGATAAATATACACTTGTTATAAATAAAATGGTGGAAGATAAATAAATAATCCAAGTCATTATACTTATATCCACTATAAATCTAGGATACAGAAAATTCAGAGATTATTAAACTACGTCAACAAAGTACATACATATTGTAAGGTGGAGAGAAAAGCCCACAAGTTCCCCTCATTTCTTGCAGCCCAGCACTTAATTTCAAAATCCAATGTCTCTCCAAGTTTCTGAATTTAGAAAGGTAAAGCTAAATGAAAAAAGAAAAACTATAAAACATGGCATAAAGCCATAAATAAATGCAAATTACTAGAAAACTAATAAGACAAATCTTAAATTAGAACACACTACAATATTAAAATAGAAAAAGAACACCTACATCATATAATATAAAAAAAGCCAAGAAAGTAGTGAAGACAAGCCCCTTTCCTTTGCCCTAACTCAAAAGGAAAGATAGACAGAGAGAATGCATCTATATGAGCATATTCTCCTCTTTTCTCTAATTTATAAATCTATAAATATAGACAACTCACGTGTCTCTCAGCTTGCTCTCTTTGAGTTTGTAGATCCCGTTGGTTCTTCTCAGCCAATGCTTTTGCCTGGTACAACAACCGAGCATGCAGTAAACAACAACCAAGTCATAAGATTGAATTAAATGAGCATAAAATCATTAAAGAAAAGCTACATTGTTGACAATCAAAATAGAAAATAACGATAAAATTATTTGTAAGTCAATATATCCTCCTAAAGTAGTAATTGTATATAAGAAAACAATGGAGTGGTATCATTGGGAGCTTAAATCAAACACATGGTGGGCAACTTTGAGGCATTAACAAAATAATATGTATCAACATTTTTGGGATACATGTATCATTTTCTAGAAGATGTAAATTATGCACTTGTTATCAAAATAAAATAAATTATGGCCACAAAATCTCAGTGATACATGTATAATTTTGCAGAACATGTTAAATATACACTTGTTATAAATAAAATGGTGGAAGATAAATAGATAATCCAAGTCATTATACTTATGGCCACTATAGATCTGGAATATAGAAATTTAGAGATTACTAAACTACATCAACAAAGTACGTACGTAGTGTAAGGTGGAGAGCAAAGCACGCAAGTTTTCCTCATTTCTTGTACCCCAGCACTTAATTTCAAAATCTAGTGTCTCTGCAAGCCTCTGAATTCGGAAAGATAAAGTTCAATGAAAAAAGAAAAATAATAAAAATTGGCATAAAGCCATAAACAAATGAAAATTACTGGAAAACTTATAAAGTCAAATCTTAAATAAGAACACACTACAATATTAAAACAGAAAAAAAATACCTGCATCAGATAATATTAAAAAAATCCAAGAAAGGAGTGATGACAAGCCTCTTTTCTTTCCCCCAACCTAATAGGAAAGATAGACAGAGGGAATGCATCTATATGAGCATATTCTCCTCTCCTCTCCAATTTATAAATCTATAAATATAGACAACTCACATGTCTTTTAGCTTGCTCTCTTTGAGTTTGTAGATCCCGTTGGTTCTTCTCAGCCAATGATTTTGCCTAGTACAACAACCAAGCATGCAGTAAACAATAACCAAGTCATAAGATTGAAATAAATGAGCATAAAATCGTTAAAAAAAAGCTACATTATTGACAATCAAAATAGAAAATAACGATAAAATTACATGTAAGTCAATATATCCTCCTAAAGTAGTAATTGTAGACAAGAAAATAATGGAGTGGTATCATTGGGAGTGTAACTCAGACACATGGTGGCAACTTTGAGGTATTAATAGAATAACAAGTAGCAAACACCACAATATATAAACCCAAATCAAAGACTTCCCTTTCTCTTAATATATTCTCATTTATATTATTCTCATTTATCTTTTTCCATTTGAAATGTATGATGCCATAAAACCTTTTGATAATTAAAAGCATGAAATACTACACTTAAGAAAACCTTGAAGACAAGTTTATTTAAGCAGTAACTGAAAAGAAAGTAAGAGTAAACAGACAAATAAAATAGGAAGGAACAACCATGAAATAGAAAAAGGAACCAAAACAGAAACTAACCAATTAAAATAAAAAAAACCAACAATGAAAAAGAAAGACCAAAGAAATACCAACTTAATAGAAAATCAAACAAAATGTTAAGAGCAAATAAAGATGAACAAAGAAGGGAAAGTGAATTTGTGGGAAAGTGAATTTGACAGATACACTGAAGTGTTGTCTGGATTCCAATAAAAAATATTTCAACCAATAAGAGGACCTTACCCGCAGCTTATGACATTCTTGCTCTTTTTCTTGCCGCGAGTTGGTGTAATCTTCAAGCATAGAAAGAGTGAAAATTATTTTGACACAAAATTACTTAAACATGAGCAACTAATTAGAATGCACTAGTTAGCATCCAACATTTCTTTTTTGAACTCACATATCAAGTTTTTTTTCTTGTTTTAGTGAATACATATCAACTATATTAAGGATGTAGTACTTACATCATCATCTTTGAACTTAATGCCTCTCTCTTGTTCCCATTCTGTAGTTTTTGAATTCAAATTAAAATTCATATAAAATACCAATAAACCAACCACAGTTACAACCAATACAAAAACTTTCACAGATAGTGAAAAGTATGGCACAACTATTCAATTCTTCTCATAAATAAGACTCTATCGTTATTTTATTAAAAAGTACATGTAATACATATTGACTCATAAAAATAAACAATACCTGAATTATATCATTTTCAACAAATATACTATATCATTTTTAACAACGGACACTGTAAAATTGGACACAATTCAAAATATTAAAGTTTGAACAATTTCCCTTAAAATACGTAAGAAGAAAAAATATTTAACTAAACTTGATGGTAGAAGAGCTTCTTCTCTCATGCCAGTAGCTAACCCAGAGAGGAGCATAGATTCTTCAGATCGCCTGGTTCAACCAGCTAATCGATGTCCCGCCAATAGCTAGCAATAGCGATTTTGAAGACCTATTGGAGCTAAAGTTTCTTAGTAAGCTGCTTAAGCAATACACAATTTCTGTAACAAAAAACTTTAAATGTCCATAACCTAGCTAAACAATACATAATTTCTATCTTTATAGCAGACTATAATTAGAATTATAATTCAGAAATAACCATGTAGTATACAACAAATAAAACATGATATTTTTAAAAAAGAAAATCTAATGATTTAGAACATAATTTTTTAAGAAAATGTTATTTTTCCATCAGTATTTATCCTGGATTGAAGTTGCTGGTTTCAGAGTTCTCTTAAGATTGGATATTTGTTCTTTAAATAACTGAAACAACAAAAGTGATTGAATCGATGATGTGGAAATCGGAGTTCTAACACAAAACTCACTAACAAGTGTACCGGGTCGCATCAAGTAGTAATTACTCACATGAGTGAGGTCGATCCTACAGGGATTGAAGGATTGAGAAATTTTAGTTAGGTGGTTGATTTAGTCAAGCAAACAAGTGTTAATTTGAGTGATTTGTATTCAACAGAAGCTAAATTGCATGAAATTTAAAGAGACAGGGGTAATTGACTGTAAATTAAAAGGGCAAAAGAAATTAAGAATCTGAATCTTAAAGTGCAAGTAATATAAATGACAGAAGCTTAGATTGCAAGAAATGTAAATAGCTGAAGTTTAGAGTGTAAGAAATGTAAATTGCTTTGGGAGCTGGGATTTCAGAAATTAAAAAAGAGAAAGTAAATGACAATCAACAGAGAAGTAAAAGATGAATTAAAGTGCAGCAGATCTAAACAGAAAAGAAAAATTACTTGAAGAAGCAAAACAGAAAGTAAATTCAGCTCAATTGCAATAACTAAAAGAGAAGTTGAAGATCTCAGGGGTTGAATAAGACTAGGGAACAAGCCTAGATCTCAATTCCTTTCTTGATCCAACAGAGAACAATTTCAGAAGAAGTAGAGATGAAAACAGTAAAGGTAACTTAGATCCAAATCACAATTCTTTGAAATTATGTAGAAAGTAAACAAAGAAAGGTTCAGATCAAGAATGAAACAGAATTCCTTCAATTCTCAATCCAAAATTCAAAACAAAGAGTGAAGAGTGTAGAAGTCAGAACAAAGAAGAAGAGAACTCAATTCTCTCTTTCAATTCCCAAACCCAAAGCTAAAATCTCAAATTGAGCTCCCAAAATGAAAAATGTAAAGTAAAAGTCTCTAAAAGGTGAAAAGAAAAAGTCCTCTCTAAATCAAACTAACTTCTATTTATACACTTCCTATTTTTGGATTTCAGAATTTGGAGTGGGCTTTTTAATTTGGTGAAGAATTGAATTAAATTAGAATTTTAGTTGAATTTGGACCATGGGTCACACTTCCAGGGCACAGCTCAGTTGGCAAGGAGAGCGCAACACTCCCCCTTGCCTTGGCCTTCCAATGTTGCGTGACAAGCTCCTTGGACCAAGCATCAGGGTAGCGCTCGGTTGTCACAAAGAGCACAGAGCTCCCTAGGCCTTGGCCTTGCCAAGTTTGGTGCGTCCCAGCTCCTTGTCCGTGTCAAGCAATGTATCGCTCGGTGAATGGAGAGAGAGCAGCTCCTTTGTTGCATTGGTGAGGTCCCCAGCTTCGAGGCTTGCTGCGAGCATTTTGGAAAAACTCTTTGAAGAGTAGTGCTCCTCTTAGGTCCTCCATGTCCTGGGTTCAAACTTTGTTGAGCCCCTTTTGGCTCATTTTCCTTTGGAGCAGCGCTCCTTCCTTCCCTTGACTCATGGGTTCGAACCTTGTGGCCTCCACTAGCAAACATTTACCCTTGCTTTTTCTTGTGCCAAGCCCCGATAAAGTTAACACAGTTAACCGAGCGCTATTGATTTTGCCTTATTTTCTTGGTTCCTTGTAGCGCTCGGTTGACAAGGAGAGCGCAGCTTCCTTGCCCCTTGCTTTCTTGGCTTTGAGTAACGCTCTCATAGAGAGCGCTGTCCTCACTGAGAGAGCGCTATGGCTTTTCTCCTTTGATGTGCCACGCTTTTGTTTCCTTTGGCTACGCTTCATAGGCCACGCTTTCTTGTTTCTTTCTTTTCTTCACCTACAAGTAATCAAAACAACCAATCAAAGTATCACCAAATTCACAAGGTTTATAAATTATTCAAAAACTAATTAATTTTAGCCTAAATCTCATGATTTAGTGTCAAATAAAGGATGATTGATTGATTCAACAAAACCATGCAATTCCACTCCAAATCACTTACTTATAATGCAAGAAAGTGCATAAAACCAAATGAAACAAGTGAAAAATGCTTGAAAAGCTAGCATAAGATAACTTGTCATCACAACACCAAACTTAAACCTTGCTTGTCCTCAAGCAAGCACTAAATATAAGAGAAAATGAAATAAAGCAGAAGTAAGCATGTCCTTATTTAGCAGATAATTAAACTTGGTTCATGGGGTTTTATGCAGATTAATGGTAGCTCATTTATTCGTTGCTGATAGATAAAAAAATGTTTCTTCAAAGGTTCATTAGACTTGCTGCTATACTGCCTTACTTTTGCTTGATCCCTTGCTAGCTTTTCCTTCTTTATTTTGCTTAGAAAGCTTATTACTTAATGAAGGCTTGGTGGCAAATGTTGCAGCAACCTTTTGGCTCAATTTTGCTCAACATTTCTTCACCACAGACACATGGCTCACATTTTCTTCCTAGGAACATTGATGCCCAGCATCTCTTTGGATCACTAAATGTTTTCTAGCTAGGTTGCTCTTGATAGTGAACTTTTGGTTGGCAATCCCAAATCAGTTGATCTAAGTGGCCAAGTTTCAAAATACTCCTTAGAACCTACTTGTCCAAGCATATCCTAGTACAAAAACACCACATGCATATGTCCAAGGGTCCAAGCTATTGGTGTCTAGCCTTATTGTTTGTTTCTTTGGCTTTTCTCTTTCTTTTCTTTTTGTTTTGATTCATTCTCAAGGGGCTTTCATTAATTGACATATTATATTAGCAAACTAACTCACACTTCAAAGAATCATGTTATTATGCAGCTTTTTGTTTTATGAGCTAACAGTTGAATCAAACAAGTACCACCACTGACTTTCATTCTAACATCTACAACATTGGACATTCACTTTCTATTTTGAACATTTTTCTTTTATTTATGCAGCAGGGAAACAAAACATAATTCAAGCTAATGATGGATGACAAACACAATGCAGGCTAGCATCTTTGTCAAACATTTTCACTTTGATTTAATTGAACAGTTTAGCAAGACATATAGGAATTCCCCATTTAAAATATTTCTTAGCAACAAAGATTAAGTGTAAATACAACCGTTGGGTCACAACTTTTCCTTCTGTCATCATCATTTCTCTTTGCATCATTTTCACAGATTGAATATTTTCCTGCATAATTCTTAGAAGTTGCTTGTCTCTCAAGCCCTTGAGCAAATGGTTATCATGCACGAATTATTGGTGGGCTTTTGAACTTACTTTGGTGTGTGAACACCAAACTTAGTTCCTTGCCAATGTTTCTTATGCATCAAGTTAACCATATGTGAAATCCTTGTGTCTTTGCTAAAGGCAATAAAACTAAAACCTAGAAACAGACAATGATTAAATGATTTATCTGATTGCTTGGAGCTAGCAACCTTTTATGCAGAGGTGAGAATGTGTTTTTAAATGAGATTTTGGTGGAACACCAAACTTAGAATCCTTTATTCTCCCTTAGATTATTTTGGTGTGTAACACCAAACTTAGCTCCTTACAATACAAATAAAGCTGCTCAACCTTTTTATTGAAATAGTTGGGAAAAGAAAACTACCTCATGTTGGGTTACCTCCCAACAAGCACTTTTTTAGTGTCACTAGCTTGACATTTTGTGCCTCACTTTCATCCTCTTCTTCCAGCTTGTTAAGAGGAATGACCTCAAGGGGAAGAAGGTTCAGCTATTGTCCCTTGTCTTGGCCTCTCCTCAGTAAGCGTCCTTTTGTAAATAGTTTGATTGAGCTTGCTTGTTGGATCAGGGATAGAATTGGTTGTGGTTGACCTTTTCTTCTTTATGGATATGATCAATTGCGGCTTGGTCACAATCCTCTTCTTGGTGTTGTTGTTGGTTGCCTTCACCTCTTAGATATCAAGACATGATTGTTGTGTGATTGTTGGAGCATTATCTTCATCAAAAGCCTTTTGAATTGCTAGCTTGGTATGCGAAATTGTGATCAATACTTTTCACAACACAAATAATCCCCGGTGATGAATCCAAAAACTTGGTGTTCAATACCATGGCATAAACACAACTTCGCACAACTAACCAGCAAGTGTACTGGGTCGTCCAAGTAATAAACCTTACGCGAGTAAGGGTCGATCCCACAGAGATTGTTGGTATGAAGCAAGCTATGGTCACCTTGTAAATCTTAGTCAGGCAAACTCAAATGGATATGGGTGATATACGAATAAAACATAAAGATAAAGATAGAGATACTTATGTAATTCATTGGTAGGAATTTTAGATAAGCGTATGAAGATGCTTGTCCCTTCCGTCTCTCTGCTTTCCTACTGTCTTCATCCAATCCTTTTTACTCCTTTCCATGGCAAGCTTATGCAAGGGTTTCACCGTTGTCAGTGGCTCAACCATGCATCGTGTATCAGGAATCCAAGAGATATTCACCCAATCTAAGGTAGAACGGAGGTGGTTGTCAGGCACACGTTCATAGGTGAGAATGATGATGAGTGTCATGGATCATCACATTCATCAAGTTGAAGAACAAGTGTTATCTTGGAACAAGAACAAGCGGAATTGAATAGAAGAACAATAGTAATTGCATTAATACTCGAGGTACAGCAGAGCTCCAC
>NC_029772.3:68542558-68543241 GCF_000817695.3 Arachis duranensis | reverse complement strand
TGTTTAACTCCCATTCTTGTGCCAGTTCCGGTGTTTAACGCTGGGAATTCTGAGGGTGACTTTGAACGTCGGTTTGGGCCATCAAATCTTGGGCAAAGTATGGACTATCAAATATTGCTGGATAGCCCAGGATGTCTACTTTCCAACGCCGTTGAGAGCGCGCCAATTGGGCTTCTGTAGCTCTAGAAAATCTGCTTCGAGTGCAGGGAGGTCAGAATCCAACAGCATCTGCAGTCCTTCTTAGTCTCTGAATCAGATTTTTCTCAGGTCCCTCAATTTCAGCCAGAAAATACCTGAAATCACAGAAAAACACACAAACTCATAGTAAAGTCCAGAAAAGTGAATTTTAACTAAAAACTAATAAAAATATACTAAAAACTAACTAGATCATACTAAAAACATACTAAAAATAATGCCAAAAGGCGTACAAATTATCCGCTCATCACAACACCAAACTTAAATTGTTGCTTGTCCTCAAGCAACTGAAAATCAAATAAGATAAAAAGAAGAGAATATGCAATGAATTCCAAAAACATCTATGAAGATCAGTATTAATTAGATGAGCGGGGCTTTTAGCTTTTTGCCTCTGAACAGTTTTGGCATCTCACTCTATCCTTTGAAAATCAGAATGATTGGCATCTATAAGAACTCAGAACTCAGATAATGTTATTGATTCTCCTAGT
>NC_029772.3:68541877-68542446 GCF_000817695.3 Arachis duranensis | reverse complement strand
TCTTCCAGTATTACTACCGGATACATACATGCCACAGACACATAATTGGGTGAACCTTTTCAGATTGTGACTCAGCTTTGCTAGAGTCCCCAACTAGAGGTGTCCAGGGTTCTTAAGCACACTCTTATTGCCTTGGATCACAACTTTATTTCTCTTTTTCTTTTTCTCTTTTCTTTTTTTTTCTTTTCATTGCTTTTTCTTGCTTCAAGAATCATTTTTATGATTTTTCAGATCCTCAGTAACATGTCTCCTTTTTCATCATTCTTTCATGAGCCAACATTCATGAACCACAAATTCAAGATACATATGCACTGTTTAAGCATACATTCAGAAAACAAAAATATTGCCACCACATCAAAATAATTAAACTGTTATAAAATTCAAAATCCATGCAATTCTTTCCTTTTCAATTTAAGCACGTTTTTATTCAAGAAAGGTGATGGATTCATAGGACATTCATAAATTTAAGGCATAGACACTAAGACACAAATGATCACAAGACACAAACATGGATAAACATAAGCACATAAAATTCGAAAAACAGAAGAATAAAGAACAAGGAAATCAAG
>NC_029772.3:68539962-68541066 GCF_000817695.3 Arachis duranensis | reverse complement strand
TCGGAGGTGGAAGCTTTTGCCTTCCCTTTCCTCTTTTCTAGAGGTTTCTCCAGCCTTAGATGCCATAAATGGTTATGGAAAAACAAAAAGCAATGCTTTTACCACACCAAACTTAGAAGGTTTGCTCGTCCTCGAGCAAAAAAAGAAAGAAGAGAGTAGAAGAAGAAGAAATGAGGAAGAAGGGAATGGCTTTGTGTTCGGCCAAAAAAAGGGGAGAAGTGGTGGTTTGGTTGTGTGAAAATGAAGGAGTGAAGATGGGTTTATATAGGAGTGGGGGGGCCTCATTGTTCGGTCATGTATGGGTGGGTTTGGGAGGGAAAGTGGTTTGAATTTGAAGGGTGAGGTAGGTGGGGTTTTATGAAGGATGGATGTGAGTAGTGAAGAGAAAGATGGGATTTGATAGGTGAAGGGTTTTTTTGGGGAAGAGGTGTGGGATTTGATAGGTGAAGGGTTTTTGGGGAAGAGGTGTTCAGGTGATTGGTGAATGGGTGAAGAAGAGATAGAGTGGTGGGGTAGGTGGGGATCTTGTGGGGTCCACAGATCCTGAGGTGTCAAGGAAAAGTCATCCCTGCACCAAGTGGAAAGCAAAAATGCGTTTTGAGCCAATTCTAGCGTTAAACGCCGGGCTGGTGCCCATTTCTGGCGTTTAACGCCAAATGCTTGCCCTTTTCTGGCGTTTAACGCCAGTCTGGTGCCCCTTTCTGGCGTTAAACGCCCAGAATGGTGTCAGACTGGGCGTTAAACGCCCAACAGCTAGCCTTACTGGCGTTTAAACGCCAGCACGCTCTCCTCCAGGGTGTGCTATTTTTCTTTCTATTTTTCATTCTGTTTTTGCTTTTTCAATTGATTTTGTGACATCTCATGATCATCAACCTACAAAAGAACATAAAATAACAAAGGAAAATAGATAAAATAGAACATTGGGTTGCGTCCCAACAAGCGCTTCTTTAATGTCAGTAGCTTGACAGAGGGCTCTCATGGAGCCTCAGAAATACTCAGAGCAATGTTGGAACCTCCCAACACCAAACTTAGAGTTTGAATGTGGGGGTTCAAACCAAAATTAGAAGTTGGTTGTGGCCTCCCAACACCAAACTTAGAGTTTGA
>NC_029772.3:68538841-68539459 GCF_000817695.3 Arachis duranensis | reverse complement strand
TTTGAGCCTCAGATTCCCATGGTTCCTCATTGGGGAACTCATTGGAGGCCAGTGGACGTCCATTGAGGTCCTCCTCAGTGGTGCTCATTGCCTCTTCCTCCTCTCCAAATTCGGCCATGTTTATGGCTTTGCACTCTCCTTTTGGATTTTCTTCCGTATTGCTTGGGAGAGTGCTTGGAGGGAGTTCAGTAGTTTTCTTGCTCAGCTGACCCACTTGTGCCTCCAAATTTCTGATGGAGGACCTTGTTTCAGTCATGAAACTTTGAGTGGTTTTGATTAGATCAGAGACCATGGTTGCTAAGTCAGAGGTATTCTGCTTAGATCTCTCTGTCTGTTGCTGAGAAGATGATAGAAAAGGCTTGCTATTGCTAAACCTGTTTCTTCCTCCATTATTGTTGTTGAAACCTTGTTGAGGTCTCTGTTGATCCTTCCATGAGAGATTTGGATGATTTTTCCATGAAGGATTATAGGTGTTTCCATAGGGTTCTCCCATGTAATTCACCTCTTCTATTGAAGGGTTCTCAAGATCATAAGCTTCTTCTTCAGATGAAGCTTCCTTAGTACTGCTTGGTGCATTTTGCATTCTAGACAGACTTTGAGAAATCATATTGACTTGTT
>NC_029772.3:68538369-68538790 GCF_000817695.3 Arachis duranensis | reverse complement strand
TTGTTCTGAGCCAGTATGGCATTCAGTGTGTCAATCTCAAGAACTCCTTTCTTCTGATTGGTCCCATTGTTCACAGGATTCCTTTCAGAAGTGTACATGAACTGGTTATTTGCAACCATTTCAATCAGCTCTCGAGCTTCTGTAGGCGTCTTCTTCAGATGAAGAGATCCTCCAGCAGAGCTATCCAAAGACATCTTGGATAGTTCAGAGAGACCATCATAGAAAATTCCAATGATGCTCCATTCAGAAAGCATATCAGTGGGACACTTTCTAATTAATTGTTTGTATCTTTCCCAAGCTTCATAGAGGGACTCTCCTTCCTTCTGTCTGAAGGTTTGGACTTCCACTCTAAGCTTACTCAATTTTTGAGGTGGAAAGAACTTTGCCAAGAAGGCATTGACTAGCTTTTCCCAAGAGTTCA
>NC_029772.3:68537098-68537278 GCF_000817695.3 Arachis duranensis | reverse complement strand
TCCTTTTGGGCGTTAAACGCCCAACCAGGCACCCTGGCTGGCGTTTAAACGCCAGTCTGTCCTTCTTCACTGGGCGTTTTGAACGCCCAGCTTTTTCTATATAATTCCTCTGCTGTATGTTCTGAATCTTCAATTCTCTGTATTATTGACTTGAAAAGATACAAATTAAAAATATTTTTG
>NC_029772.3:68536331-68536835 GCF_000817695.3 Arachis duranensis | reverse complement strand
AAACATAAACATGCAATTGACACCAAACTTAAAATGAGACTCTAGACTCAAACAAGAAATTTTTGGATTTTATGATTTTCTAAATTTTTTTTTGCTTTTTCGAAAATTAAATGGAAAAAGAAAATGAAGGTATCAAAATTCTTAATGAGAATTCCAGGAATCATGCAATGTTTAGTCTAAGACTCCGGTCCAAGAATTAGACATGGCTTCACAGCCAGCCAAGCTTTCAAAGAAAGCTTCGGTCCAAAACACTAGACATGGCCAAAGGCCAGCCAAGCCTTAGCAGATCACTGCTCCAATAGCAAGATTGATAGAAATCAATAAGCTCTTGTGATGATAAGTTGAAACCTCGGTCCAATGAAATTAGACATGGCTTCACAGCCAGCCAGATTTCAACAGATCATCATGAAACTCTAGAATCCATCTTCAAGAATTCTGAAGAAAAAATACCTAATCTAAGCAACAAGATGAACCGTCAGTTGTCCATACTCGAACAATCCCCGG
>NC_029772.3:68525290-68535361 GCF_000817695.3 Arachis duranensis | reverse complement strand
TTCTGAGGGTGACTTTGAACGCCGGTTTGGGCCATCAAATCTTGGGCAAAGTATGGACTATCATATATTGCTGGAAAGCCCAGGATGTCTACTTTCCAACGCCGTTGAGGGCGCGCCAATTGGGCTTCTGTAGCTCCAGAAAATCCGCTTCGAGTGCAGGGAGGTCAGAATCCAACAGCATCTGCAGTCCTTTTTAGTCTCTGAATCAGATTTTTGCTCAGGTCCCTCAATTTCAGCCAGAAAATACCTGAAATCATAGAAAAACACACAAACTCATAGTAAAGTCCAGAAAAGTGAATTTTAACTAAAAACTAATAAAAATATACTAAAAACTATCTAGATCATACTAAAAACATACTAAAAACAATGCCAAAAAGCGTACAAATTATTCGCTCATCATAGCTCAATGAGCTCTTCATCTTTGTAATCCTCAGCTTTGATTGAGTGTGAGTCTCCTTGATTGGTTTCCTCCTCTTCTTCTGCTTGATCTTTCATTAAGTCTTTCGAAAGTGAAGTTTCATGTTCCTCTATCACCTCAATTAGCTTCTGTGAATATGAAGCCACAGGTTCAAACACCTCCATAACCTCCTTCTCTATTGAAATTTTACTTGACACAGAAGCTTCCTCATCTTGCCCTTCAACTTCCTCCTTCACAAATTGGTCTTCATCCTCGCTGTTTGATAGTTCTGAGTTTCTCCTTATTTGCTCTAAGTGCCCATGCATCTTCTTGAAGAGGATTTCTTTTCAGGAGGATTGTTTGTGTCTTTCCAAGAGTTGTCCTTGTATTTTAATGACTTGGTTTCGTCTTTCCAAGGGTTCTTTGGACCATTTAAGGTAATCTTCAACTGCTAGTTCAAGAGATAAAGGTTGAGAGAAATTTTGGTGACATGGATGTGTTGTGGTGAGGTTCTGTTGAGTGGTGTGGAATGAGTTTTGTGAGTTGTGGGATGAATTTTGTGGTTGGTGGGATGAGTTGTATGGATCTTGGAGGAAACTTTGTGTTGAGGCATAATCAAGAGATGAAGAATTTTAAAATGAGAAACTGAAAAGTGAGGGTGGATAATTTTTCATAAATGAATTAAAGGTATGCTCAAGTGATGATCTCTGGCTTTTCTTCTTCTATCCCCAATGTGAGTCATTAATGAATTCATCACAATATGGATTATGTTGTGGTCTTGGGGAGCAATCTTGCATGAATTCATTGATGGCTGGTGCGGTATTTTACAACCCACACTACTAACCGGCAAATGCACCGGGTCATACCAAGTAATACCTTACATGAGTAAGGGTCGATCCCACGAGGATTGATGGATCAAGCAATAATGATTGATTGATTGGCTTAGTTAGGCAAGCAGAAATTGGTTTTGAGATGTTCAAAAAGTTTAAGTGTAGATTCAGAATATCAAAGACAGGCAGATAAATAAGTTGGGAATAAAATATTTGAGAAAACAGTTAAGGTTTCAGAGTTATCTATTTTTCCAGATTTATTTTCTTACTAACTATTTTAATCATGCAAGATTTAATTTCATGGCAAACTATATATGACTAGACCCTAATTTTTTAGACCTTCCTAGTCTCCTCTAAAATTCATTAATTGCCAATTCCTTGGTTAATTAATTCCAATTAGAGGGTGATGATCAATTTCTAGTTTATATGCCAAAAGAATCCTAATTATCCACAAATAAGGGGATTATATGTCACATATCCCGATAAATACAAACAATAAAAAATTCAGTATAATATATTTTCAAGCTGTTGTTCAAGTAAAGAGCTTTTTCAAGTTTTACAAGAACTCAATTAGAACATGGGTCATACTTCCGTTCCACCCATATTCATAAAATAAAGAGCGAAAACAATTATTGAAATATCAATCTAAACATGGATTAAATTAGAAAGATCAAACGAATAAATCCATACAAACAGACAGAGCTCCTAACCTTAACAATGGAGGATTAGTTGCTCATGGTTCAGAGTAGAAAACTAGGATTTAGGTAAACTATTTCTGATCTCCTCCCCCCTCTAGAAGAGAAGTCTCCCCTTTTTATAACTAATCCTAATTAATTTAAAATCTAATATCTAAAACAAAAAATAATATCTTTTCGTAAAAGATAAGATTTGAATTTTAATTTGAATTAATTAACATATCTTCAGTTGATGGGTGGGAACCACTTGATTTGTCCATTCTGCAGCTTTTAATATGTGTTTTTTGGGCTGAAAACTGGGTTAAAACAGCCCAGAATTCACTCCCAGCATCATTTGTATTTTTGCAGATCACGCATGTGACGCGTCTGCGTTGTCCACGCGCTCGCGTCATTTGTGCATATTCCAGTCCACGCGTTCGTGTCAGGCACGCGATTGCGTCGCTGCGATTTCTCCATTCCACGCGGTCGCGTGAGCCATGCGTCCGCGTCAGTCTTCGCTGGTCATCTCTTTGGTTTCTTCTTTTTCTCTGCAGAAACTTCATCAAATCCCTCCGAATACTACCTAAAATAAATAAAATTGCACAAAAATCAAAATAGCATCCATAGTGGCTAAAATATAATTAATTCTTAATTAAACTCAACAAATTAGATAAGATGCTCATGCATCACAACACCAAACTTAAATTGTTGCTTGTCCTCAAGCAACCAAAACTAATATAAGCTTAGGATGTGAATTTGCATGAGAATGAGAGTTCAATTAAGCTTGTGTCTCTTTTTATTGTGGGGTTTATAACAGCAATCCTGAATAGGTTTGGCATTTCACTCTCCTTTGAATCAGAAGAATGTCACTATCATCTGGAATTAGAATCCGGATAATATTATGAATTCTCTGATCTTTTATAATTCGGTTTAATCCTTGAATACAGCAAAATTTACTTTAATTTATTATTCTTTGGTGCTTTGCACCTTGAGCCTAGCCGTGAGTTTAAATGTTTTGTCTCAAGAGTTACTTGACACAAAAACACCACAAGCACTTAACTGGGGAACTCCCTTTGAGTTCTGATTTTTCTTTCAATTACTCCCAGACAGTGGTGCTCAAAGCCTTTGGCATACTCTGTTAAACGCACTTGGTCTCGACTCTAAGTGTTCTGTCTCAAGGATTACTTGACACAGTCACACCACAAGCATATGACTAGGGAAACAACTCTTTGAGCTTTTAATCATGTCTGACCTCCCTAGTCATTGATGCTCAGAGCCTTGGACCTTGCTTTTATTATTATTTTTTTTTAATTTATATATTTTTTCTTTTGCTATTTCTTTTCCTTCAAGGATTAAATTTTTGTTTATTTCAGAGAAGTCATAATAATTCTCTAAATTCATGTTCCTTATACATCAACATCCCTTGATTCAAATTCAAATATGCACTGTTCATATCATGCATTCAAAAATCACAGAAAATACCACCACTTTTAAGTAAATGAGACTATTCTTAAAATTAGACTCAATTTCTCATGCAATACATCACTTCTTTTCTTTTTTTAGATTCAAGTTCAGTGAGTGGTACATGAAATAACTTTTCAACATAAAAAAAAGGAAGCTAAACAAAGGATCATGTAACAAACAAAACAAAATAGCAGAAAACCGGAAGATAACATAGAAAAAGAAGGGAGGAATAAAAAATATGAAAGGAACTCAACCACCTTAGTTATCCTAGTGGTCATTTTATTCTTCAGGTTGTGCTCCTCAGTGAAGATGATTCGCCTCCCTCTTTGGTGCCTTAGGAATAAATAGAAAAACCCTTAAGCGAAGCGTCAACACCAAACTTAAAGGTTTGCTTGTCCTCAAGCAAAGAAGAACTGAAAATAGAAGAGACGAAGATTATGAAGAGAGAAAAATAAAAGGATAAAATAATAAGAGAGAATTAGGATTGGGAGGGAGAGAGAAAGAAAAATGGGCGGCACAAGCGACGCGTACGCGTACGGCACGCGTACGCGTGGGTCGCGAATTCTTCAAAATGACGCGTTAGCGTCAGGCACGCGTCCGCGTGCCCTGGATTTTGTGTGATTTGCGCGAAGCCAACCGTGCGCCCGCGCGACTTTTTGTTCGCATGGCTTAGGAACCAAAATTTCATACGATGCGTTCGGGTCACGCACGCGCACGCGTGGATGGCCAAATGTGCAATTGACGCGGCTGCGTCAGGGACGTGTCTGCGTGACCAAATTTGTGCTTCTAGCACACTTCCTACCCCAAGCCAGCACAACTCTCTGCCCAAACACTCTTTTACGTCGAATTTGCAGGTCACGCGTCCTCGTCAATGACGCGTCCGCGTGAATGGCGAAAATCACAAACGACGCAAACGCGTGGAGTACGCGCACGCGTGGGGTCGTTTATGCGAAAGGCTCCATTATGGCGCCACTCCTGTGTAACTCTCTATCAAATTTATTTTTCACACACACCCCTCTGATGCGTACGCGTCAGCGATGCTTGCGCGTCGTGTGCATGTTTTTTTTATTTTTTTTAGCTTGAGGTGTTCGGTTCTTGAGATAAAATAGTTGCATGATCAGAAAATTAGTAAGAACTCAATAAAAATAAAATAAATACGAAAACTACTACTACAAAAAATAACTAAGAATGAAAAGAAACTTTCATAACACGGTGGGTTGTCTTCCACCAAGCACTTTTAGTTAAAGTCCTTAAGTTGGACATGTGGTGATCTCTTTGTCATGGTGGCTTATGCTTGTACTGATCCAGGAACCCCCACCAATATTTGTAATTCCAATGGCTACCGGGATCCCAAACCAGGCGTATAACGCCTTTGAGCAAATTGAAGCAAGTGACAAGGAGACATTATTTCCAGGTTCCCAAATCTTGCTTTTACGTCCGTCTTCTTGTGGATCACCATTATTTCCACCTGGTGGCAAGCAATCTGAATTCTCACAGAGACATCTAAACAACCTTCTAGACCCATTCAAGTGAGCTCTACACCAATCCTTGCACTTCAATTTGGAGCATGCAACCATATTGGACCTTGCTTGACAACTCTTGCCACTAACCATCTTCCTCTTACTCTTAATGCCACAAAGAGCTCTAAGTTGACCATCTGTCTCTAGTAGCCCATATTCAAGTGGAAAGGTAAGGATTAAGGATAGGAATTTTACCCACTTGAATGTTGTATTGGATGGTAATGGCTTTGGGAGAGGTATTGCAAGCTCCATTCCCTTGTGATCTTCTTTGAATTCTTCCACCTTTTTGCAAGCTTCCTCAATTTCAACCTCTTCCTCTTGGTAGCTATTTTCTAATTCAATCTCTTCTTCATTGCTTACCAAGGGCATGGGAGGTTATGCATCTTCCTCCTTTGTGGGTGCTTCTTCCTTCTTTGTTTTTGCATCTTCCTTTTCTTCTATATGTGAGGATGGAAAGTTCTCTAGTTCACTGGAGTATGAACTCCTTTGATTGATTTTCTCACTTTCTTCTATAGGATCTTGTGTTATATCTCTTGGGAAGGAATTTGCTTGCTCCTCTTCTTGGTTCTTGATTATTATCTGCACATATTTTTCTACATTTTTAACACTTGTCTTTATATTATGTAGGCATTCTTTCATGAGGAGCTCAAGATCTGATGGTATTTGAGATAAATAGAAAGATGGTGGCTCTTGATATGGGTAGAAGGATGATGGTTCTTGATATGGATAGAAAGGTGGTGGTTCTTGGTACGAATATGGAGATGGTGGTTCGTGGTATGAATATGGAAGTGGTGGCTCTTGATAGTTGGAACATGGAGCATTGAAGTTTCTTTGGTTTTGACTTTGCCAACTAAAATTTGGATAGTTCCTCCATCCACCATAATATGAATCACTACTTGGGTGTGAGTAGTAATCCATTTGATCTCTCTCCAATATTTTTCCTTAGTACAAAACACCAAACAGGATTAAACGCACCATGTGGTAAACAGGAAAGCAAAAAAGAAAGAACAGAATTCTAAGAATTAAAATAAAACTAACTGGGAGACACCAAACTTAATTTTAGAAATTAAAAAAAAATATTGATGCTATTTATAAATTTTTTTTAAATAAATAATAATTTTTTTCAAAAATTTAAAATTTAATTAAAATATTTTTTTTTTGAAAATCAAGTAATAAAACAAATAAAACGAAACAGGGGAAGGGGGAGTAAACGAAAAGGAAAAGTAAAGAGAAAAAAAATAACGTAAAGGAAAAAAGAAAAAAAATTAACGTAAATAAAAAAATAACATAAAAATTTTTTTTTCTTTTTTTTCGAAAATTTAAAGCAAATCTTTTTTAAATAAAATTAAAACTAAAACGCCTAATCTAAGAAATCAAACAACTAATAGTTGTTAATCACAATCAATCCCCGGCAACGGCGCCAAAAACTTGATGCGGTATTTTACAACCCACACTACTAACCGGCAAGTGCACCGGGTCGTACCAAGTAATACCTTACGTGAGTAAGGGTCGATCCCACGAGAATTGATGGATCAAGCAACAATGATTGATTGATTGGCTTAGTTAGGCAAGCAGAAATTGGTTTTGAGATGTTTAAAAAGTTTAAGTGTAGATTTAGAATATTAAAGACAGGCAGATAAATAAGTTGGGAATAAAATATTTGAGAAAACAGTTAAGGTTTCAGAGTTATCTATTTTTCCGGATTTATTTTCTTACTAACTATTTTAATCATGCAAGATTTAATTTCATGGCAAACTATATATGACTAGACCCTAATTCCTTAGACCTTCCTAGTCTCCTCTAAAATTCATTAATTGCAACTCCTTGGTCAATTAATTCCAATTAGAGGGTGATGATCAATTTCTAGTTTATATGCCAAAAGAATCCTAATTATCCACAAATAAGGGGATTATATGTCACATATCCCGTTAAAATACAAACAATTAAAAATTCAGTATAATATGTTTTCAAGCTGTTGTTCAAGTAAAGAGCTTTTTCAAGTTTTACAAGAACTCAATTAGAACATGGGTCATACTTCTGTTCCACCCATATTCATAAAATAAAGAGCGAAAATAATTATTGAAATATAAATCTAAACATGGATTAAATTAGAAAGATCAAACGAATAAATCCATACAAACAGACAGAGCTCCTAACCTTAACAATGGAGGATTAGTTGCTCATGGTTCAGAGTAGAAAACAAGGATTTAGGTAAACTGTTTCTGATCTTCTTCCCCCTCTAGAAGAGAAGTCTCCCCTTTTTATAACTAATCCTAATTAATTTAAAATCTAATATCTAAAACTAAAAATAATATCTTTTCCTAAATATAAGATTTGAATTTAAATTTAAATTAATTAACATATCTTCAGTTGATGGGTGGGAACCACTTGATTTGTCCATTTTGCAGCTTTTAATCTGTATTTTCTGGGCTGGAAACTGGGTTAAAACAGCCCAGAATTCGCCCCCAGCGCCATTTGTATTTTTGCAGATCGTGCATGTGACGCGTCCGCGTCATCCACGCGCTCGCGTCATTTGTGCATATTCCAGTCCACGCGTTCGCATCAGGCAAGCGATCGCGTCATTATGATTTCTCCATTCCGCGCGGTTGCGTGAGCCATGCGTCTACGTCGGTCTTCGCTGGTCATCTCTTTGGTTTTTTCTTTTTCTTTGCAGAAACTTCATCAAATCCCTCCGAATGCTTCCTAAAATAAATAAAATTGCACAAAACTCAAAATAACATCCATAGTGGCTAAAATATAATTAATTCTTAATTAAACTCAACAAATTAGATGCAAATTCACTAGGAAAAGATAGACAAGATGCTCACGCATCAATGGTAGGATCAAATGATGATATCTTTAGATGAATAGCATATGGATCATTAGAATTCCACTCCCAGCCACCATTAGAATAATGACTTGAATCATTTTGTGGTGGTTAGAAGTATCCCATATGATTCTCTTGCTCATCTTGTGGTTCTGAAGCATATCTCCATTGATTGGAGTGCTCAGAATCTGTGATTCCTTGGTGATATTCCCAACCACCATTAGATTAGTCAATTGTTAATGGTGGGTAATATCCCAGGAAATTTGTTTGATCACAAGATGAGTTGAACTCCATTTGAACTTTGAAAAATACATCCCCAATGAAAATTGAAATTAGTCATCTCAAAGATCAGAATTTCTTAGTGAGATAATAACACAAACACCTAAATGTCAGAAAATTAAAAGAACAAACACAAAGAAAATGCTTACTCTAGACCACCACCTTACTTAATCATTGTAAATCTAATTCAATCTCCAGCAACGGTGCCAAAAACTTGATGATGTGGAAATCGGAGTTGCAACACAAAACTCACCGGCAAGTGTACCAGGTCGCATCAAGTAGTAATTACTCACATGAGTGAGGTCGATCCTACAGGGATTGAAAGATTGAGCAATTTTAGTTAGGTGGTTGATTTAGTCAAGCAAACAAGTGTTAATTTGAGTGATTTGTATTCAACAGAAGCTAAATTACATGAAATTTAAAGGGAGCGGGGTAATTGACTGTAAATTAAAGGGGCAAAGGAAATAAAGAAGCTGAATCTTAATGTGCAAGTAATATAAATGACAGAAACTTAAATTGCAAGAAATGTAAATAGCTGAAGCTTAGAGTGCAAGAAATGTAAATTGCTTGAATTATAAAGGGCTTTGGGAGCTGAGATTTCAGAAATTAAACAAGAGAAAGTAAATGACAATCAACAGAGAAGTAAAAGATGAATTAAAGTGCAGCAGATCTAAACAGAAAAGAAGAATTGCTTGAAAAATCAAAATAGAAAGTAAATTCAGCTCAATTGTAATAACTAAAAGAGAAGTTGAATATCTCAGGGGTTGAATAAGACTAGAGAACAAGCTTAGATCTCAATTCCTTCCTTGATCCAACAGAGAACAATTGCAGAAGAAGTAGAGATGAAAACAGTAAAGGTAACTTAGATCCAAATCACAATTCTTTGAAATTATGCAGAAAGTAAAGAAAAAGAGGTCTCAGATCAAGAATGAAACAGAATTCCCTCAATTCTCAATCCAAGATTCAAAACAAAGAGTGAAGAGTGTAGAAGTCAGAACAAAGAAGAAGAGAACTCAATTCTCTCTTTCAATTCCCAAATCCAAAGCTAAAATCTCAAATTGAGCTCCCAAAATGAAAAATGTAAAGTAAAAGTCTCTAAAAAGTGAAAAGAAAAAGTCCTCTCTAAATCAAACTAACTACTATTTATAAACTTCCTATTTAACCCAAAGCGGATAATTTGTACGCTTTTTGGCATTGTTTTTAGTATGTTTTTAGTATGATCTAGTTAGTTTTTAGTATATTTTTATTAGTTTTTAGTTAAAATTCACTTTTTTGGACTTTACTATGAGTTTGTGTGTTTTTCTGTGATTTCAGGTATTTTCTGGCTGAAATTGAGGGACCTGAGCAAAAATTTGATTCAGAGACTAAAAAGGACTGCAGATGCTGTTGGATTCTGACCTCCCTGCACTCGAAGCGGATTTTCTGGAGCTACAGAAACCCAATTGGCGTGCACTCGACGGCGTTGGAACGTCGACATCCTGGGCTTTCCAGCAATATATGATAGTCCATACTTTGCCCAAGATTTGATGGCCCAAACCGGCGTTCAAAGTCACCCTCAGAAATCCCAGCGTTAAACGCCGGAACTGGCACCAAAATGGGAGTTAAACGCCCAAACTGGCATAAAAGCTGGCGTTTAACTCCAAGAAGAGTCTCTACACGAAAATGCTTCAATGCTCAGCCCAAGCACACACCAAGTGGGCCCGGAAGTGGATTTTTATGTCATTTACTCATCTCTGTAAACCCTAGGCTACTATTCAACTTGATGAATGTGATGATCCGTGACACTCATCATCATTCTCACCAATGAACGTGTGCCTGACAACCACCTCCGTTCTACCTTGGATTGGGTGAATATCTCTTGGATTCCTGATACACGATGCATGGTTGATCGCCTAACAACCGAGTGCTCGCCTGACAACTGAGCTAGCCATTCCGTGAGATCAGAGTCTTCATGGTATAGGCTAGAACTGATGGCGGCATTCAAGAGAATCTGGAAGGGCTAACCTTGTCTGTGGTATTCTGAGTAGGATTCAATGATTGAATGACTGTGACGAGCTTCAAACTCCTGAAGGCGGGGCGT
>NC_029772.3:68524640-68525037 GCF_000817695.3 Arachis duranensis | reverse complement strand
TATCCCTATCTTTATCTTTATGTTTTATTCGTATATCACCATTATCCATTTGAGTTTGCCTGACTAAGATTTACAAGGTGACCATAGCTTGCTTCATACCAACAATCTCTGTGGGATCGACCCTTACTCGCGTAAGGTTTATTACTTGGACGACCCAGTACACTTGCTGGTTAGTTGTGCGAAGTTGTGTTTATGCCATGGTATTGAACACCAAGTTTTTGGGGTTCATGACTGGGGATTATGAGAGTTGTGAAAAGTAATTGATCACAATTTCGCAAACCAAGTTTTTGGCGCCGTTGCCGGGGATTGTTCGAGTATGGACAACTGACGGTTCATCTTGTTGCTTAGATTAGGTATTTTTCTTCAGAGTTCTTAAGAATGAATTCTAGTGTTTCAA
>NC_029772.3:68523506-68524550 GCF_000817695.3 Arachis duranensis | reverse complement strand
AGCTTGTTGATTTCTATCAATCTTGCTGTTGGAGCAGTGATCTGCTAAGGCTTGGCTGGCCTTTGGCCATGTCTAGTGTTTTGGACCGAAGCTTTCTTTTAAAGCTTGGCTGGATGTGAAGCCATGTCTAATTCCTGGACCGGAGTCTTAGACTAAACATTGCATGATTCCTGGAATTCCCATTAAGAATTTTGATACCTTCATTTTCTTTTTCCACTTAATTTTCGAAAAAGCAAAAAAAAAATTTTACAAAATCATAAAAACCAAAAATATTTCTTGTTTGAGTCTAGTGTTTTATGTTAAGTTTGGTGTCAATTGCATGTTTCTGTTTTTCTTGCATTCATTCATGTGTCTCAGTGATCTTCAAGATGTTCTTGATGATTTCATTACTCTGATCTTTAATTCCTCTTGACTTGAGTGTTTATGTGTCTCATATGCATTTTCATTAGTGTCAGTAGTATACAAATTGCTAAGTTTGGTGTCTTGCATGCATTATTATTTGATTTTAGTTGCATTTTGATTATTAAAAATCCAAAAATATTTTTAATTTGTGTCTTTTCAAGTCAATAATACAGAGAATTGAAGATTCAGAACATACAGCAGAGGAATTACACAGAAAAAGCTGGGCGTTCAAAACGCCCAGTGAAGAAGGACAGACTGGCGTTTAAACGCCAGCCAGGGTACCTGATTGGGCGTTTAACGCCCAAAAGGGTAGCATTTTGGGCGTTAAACGCCAGAATGTGCACCATTCTGGGCGTTTAACACCAGGATGGCACAAGAGGGAAGATTTTGTTTTCAATGCAAATTTTTTTCAATCTTCAAAATTTTTCAGAATCAAATCTTTTTCAAATCATATCCTTTCAATCAAATCTTTTTCAAATTCAATTTCTTTCTATTTTCAAAGATACTTGCTATCAATTAATGATTTGATTCAACATTTCAAGTATGTTGCCTTTTCTGTTGAGAAAGGTTTAAATGTTTGAATCATATCTTTTCTTGATAGCCAAGTCATTAATTTTCAAAATCAAATAATCTTTTTAAAAT
>NC_029772.3:68518806-68519903 GCF_000817695.3 Arachis duranensis | reverse complement strand
AGAGGTTGGGAAGTTCTTACCAACCCCATTCAACAAGTCAGAATCTTAATGGTTCAAGAGTTCTATGCCAATGCATGGATCACCAAGAACCATGACCAAAGTGTGAACCCGGATCCAAAGAATTGGCTTACTATGGTTCGGGGGAAATACTTGGATTTTAGTCCGGAAAATGTAAGGTTGCCATTCAACTTACCCATGATGCAAGGAGATGAACATCCTTACACTAGAAGGGTCAACTTTGATCAAAGGTTGGACCAAGTCCTCACAGTCATATGTGAAGAGGGCGCCCAATGGAAGAGAGATTCAAGAGGGAAACCGGTTCAACTGAGAAGGCATGACTTCAAACCCATGGCTAGAGGATGGTTGGAGTTTATCCAACGCTCAATCATTCCCACTAGCAACCGGTCCGAAGTTACTATAGGCCGGAGTAACCTCTAAAAAGGGGAAAGGGAAGGCAAAAGCTTCCACCTCCAAGTCATGGGAGATGGAGAGATTCATCTCAAGGGTGCATCAAGATCACTTCTATGAAGTTGTAGCCATGAAGAAGGTGATCTCCGAGGTCCCTTTCAAACTCAAAAAAAGGTCAACTTTAATCAATGGTTGGACCAAGTCCTCATGGATATCTGTGTGGAAGAAGCTCAATGCAAATAGGAGATCCCACTCATAGACATGAGCATGAGGAAATTCCTCATCATGAAATCCCTGAGATGCTTCAAGGGATGCACTGTCCTCCACAAAACTATTGGGAGCAACTAAACACCTCCCTGGGAGAATTGAGTTCCAACATGGGACAACTAAGGGTGGAGCACCAAGAACACTTTGTTCTCCTCCATGAACTTAGAGAAGATCAAAGAATCATAAGAGAGGAGCAACAAAGACAAGGAAGAGACATTGAGGAGCTCAAGCACTCCATAAGATCTTCAAGAGGAAGAACAAGCCGCCATCACTAAGGTGGACCCGTTCTTTAATCTCCTTGTCCTTCATTTTCCTGTTTTTTGAAAATTTATGCTTATGCTTGTCTATGTTTGTGTCTTATGATCATTAGTGTCTTAGTGTCTATGCCTTAAAGTTATGAATGTCCTATGAATCCATCACCT
>NC_029772.3:68516404-68516620 GCF_000817695.3 Arachis duranensis | reverse complement strand
TGTAGAGGACTTGTCCGCCACCTTATAAAGTTCTTGGGATATCACCTCATGAACTTCTATTTCTTCTCCAATCATGATGCTATGGATCATGATAGCCCGGTCTATAGTAACTTCGGACCGGTTGCTAATGGGAATGATTGAGCGTTGGATAAACTCCAACCATCCTCTAGCCACAGGCTTGAGGTCATGCCTTCTCAGTTGAACCGGCTTTCCTCT
>NC_029772.3:68515924-68516182 GCF_000817695.3 Arachis duranensis | reverse complement strand
ATGGATCCGGGTTCACACTTTGGTCATGGTTCTTGGTGATCCATGCATTGGCATAGAACTCTTGAACCATTAAGATTCCGACTTGTTGAATAGGGTTGGTAAGAACTTCCCAACCTCTTCTTCGGATCTCATGTCGGATCTCCGGATATTCACTCTTTCTGAGTGAAAAAGGGACCTCGGGGATCACCTTCTTCAAGGCCACAACTTCATAGAAGTGGTCTTGATGCACCCTTGAGATGAATCTTTCCATCTCCCATG
>NC_029772.3:68514992-68515842 GCF_000817695.3 Arachis duranensis | reverse complement strand
CCTTTCCTCTTTCTAGAGGTTTCTCCGGCCTTGGATGCCATAAATGGTTATGGAAAAACAAAAAGCAATGCTTTTACCACACCAAACTTAAAAGGTTTGGTCGTCCTCGAGCAAAAGAAGAAAGAAGAGAGTAGAAGAAGAAGAAATGATGAAGAAGGGAATGGCTTTGTATTCGGCCAAAAAGGGGGAGAAGTGGTGGTTTGGTTGTGTGAAAATGAAGGAGTGAAGATGGGTTTATATAAGAGTGGGGGGGCTCATGGTTCGGTCATGTAAGGGTGGGTTTGGGAGGGAAAGTGGTTTGAATTTGAAGGGTGAGGTAGGTGAAGAGAAAGATGGGATTTGATAGGTGAAGGGTTTTTGGGGAAGAGGTGTTGAGGTGATTGGTGAATGGGTGAAGAAGAGAAAGAGTGGTGGGGTAAGTGGGGATCCCGTGGGGTCCACAGATCCTGAGGTGTCAAGGATAGCTAATCCCTGCACCCAGTGGCGTGCAAAACGCCCTTTTCTGCCAATCCTGGCGTTAAACGCCCAAGGAAAAGTCATTCCTGCACCAAGTGGCAAGCAAAAATGCGTTTTGAGCCAATTCTGGCGTTAAACGCCGGGCTGGTGCCCATTTCTGGCGTTTGACGCCGAATGCTTGCCCTTTTCTGGCGTTTAACGCCAGTCTGGTGCCCCTTTCTGGCGTTAAACGCCCAGAATGGTGCCAGACTGGGTGTTAAACGCCCAACAGCTAGCCTTACTGGCGTTTAAACGCCAGCACGCTCTCTTCCAGGGTGTGCTATTTTTCTTTCTGTTTTTGCTTTTTCAATTGATTTTGTGACTTCTCATGATCATCAACCTACAAAAGAACATA
>NC_029772.3:68514576-68514838 GCF_000817695.3 Arachis duranensis | reverse complement strand
AATACTCAGAGCAATGTTGGAACCTCCCAACACCAAACTTAGAGTTTGAATGTGGGGGTTCAATACCAAACTTAGAAGTTGGTCGTGGCCTCCCAACACTAAACTTAGAGTTTGACTGTGGGGGCTCTGTGTGGCTCTGTTTTGAGAGAAGCTCTTCATGCTTCCTCTCCATGATGACAGAGGGATATCCTTGAGCCTTAAACATAAAGGATTCTTCATTCACTTGAATGATCAATTCTCCTCTATCAATATCAATCACAGC
>NC_029772.3:68512151-68513597 GCF_000817695.3 Arachis duranensis | reverse complement strand
AACTCTTGAGCTTCTGTAGGTGTCTTCTTCAGATGAAGAGATCCTCCAGCAGAGCTATCCAAAGACATCTTGGACAGTTCAAACAGACCATCATAGAAAATACCTATGATGCTCCATTCAGAAAGCATGTCAGAGGGACACTTTCTGATTAATTGTTTGTATCTTTCCCAAGCTTCATAAAGGGATTCTCCTTCCTTCTGTCTGAATGTTTGGACTTCCACTCTAAGCTTACTCAATTTTTGAGGTGGAAAGAACTTTGCCAAGAAGGCATTGACTAGCTTTTCCCAAGAGTTCAGGCTTTCTTTAGGTGGTGAGTCCAACCATATTCTAGCTCTGTCTCTTACAGCAAAAGGGAATAGCATAAGTCTGTAGACCTCAGGGTCAACCCCATTAGTCTTGACAGTGTCACAGATTTGCAAGAACTCAGCTAAAAACTGATGAGGATCTTCCAATGAAAGTCCATGGAACTTGCAATTCAGTTACATTAGAGAAACTAATTGAGGCTTAAGCTCAAAGTTGTTTGCTCCAATGGCAGGGATAGAGATGCTTCTCCCATAGAAGTCGGGAGTAGGTGTAGTAAAGTCACCCAACACCTTCCTTGCATTGTTGGCATTGTTGTTGTTTTCGGCTGCCACGGGTTCTTCTTCTTTGAAGATTTCTGTTAGGTCCACTACAGAGAGTTGTGCCTTGGCTTCTCTTAGCTTTCGCTTCAGGGTCCTTTCAGGTTCAGGATCAGCCTCAACAAGAATGCTTTTGTCCTTGCTCCTGCTCATAAGAAAGAGAAGAGAACAAGAAAATGTGGAATCCTCTATGTCACAGTATAGAGATTCCTTAAGGTGTCAGAGGAAAAGAAAAATAGAAGGCAGAAGCAGAAAATTCGAACTTATCAAAGAAGATGGAGTTCGAATTTTGCATTAAGGAATAGTGTTGATGACAAGTCATCATATAACCATTTTTCAAGCTAATTTCACTTGCTTTGTTAGTCTTTATGCACTTTCTTGCTTCCTAAGTAAGTGATTTGGAGTGAAAATGCATAACTTCTTTAAATCAAGCAACCACCATGAAATTAATGTTAACTCATGAGGTTTAAGCTAATTTTAATTGAATTTTAATTGATTTATAAGCCTTATGAATTTAGTGATACTTGGAGTGGTTGTTTTGGTTTATATTAGGTGAAGAAAAGAATAAAAGAGAAAAGCGTGGCCTAAGAAAACATGACCCAAGGAGAAGGAAGCGTGGTCAAAGGAAGGAAAAGTGTGCCGCATGCAATGGGGGAGGCAAGCATTGCCCTCCACAAGGGCACACTGCCCTCTAGGAGGGCAACATAAGGGAACAAGGCAAAGAAGGCAACTCTGCCCTGCCCACTACAAGGGCAGAGCACAAATTGTGCCTTGGGACCAAGAGAAAGAGAACCTTGCCCTGCCCTTGTGGAGGGCAGAATCGGGC
>NC_029772.3:68507586-68509799 GCF_000817695.3 Arachis duranensis | reverse complement strand
GCTCAAGAAGCACTTGATCATTCAGCTGGAGGCTCTTTGCAACTCATGAAAACTACAGAGGAAGCTCAAAACCTCATTGACATGGTGGCCAATAACCAATATTTCTTTGCTCATCAAAGACAACGCCAACCATCACAAAGAAGAGGAGTAATGGAGTTGGAAGGAGTGGATTCAATTCTAGCTCAGAACAAGATAATGCAGCAGCAGATTCAATAACAGTTTGAGCAAATGGCCAAAAGGATTGATGGCTTGCAAGTTGCATCAGTGAGTGCCACAAGCCAACCACCAACTACTTGGGTGCAAAGTGAAGAAACTCAAGAGGAGCAACAGCAAGAGCAAGTCCAGTACATGCACAACCAAAATCCTGGAACTAATGAAGTCTATGGTGATACTTATAATCCATCTTGGAAGAACCATCCCAACCTCAGGTGGGGAGACAACCATAATCAAAACCAACAACCATGGCAAAGAAACACAAGTCAGAATAATTGGAAAAGCACAAACCACAACCCCCAGCCAAACACTAACCAAAATACATACAGAAAACCACAAAATAATTACCCCAACTCTAACCATTATCCACCCAATAACCACCCAACAAATCAAACCACTTATCATCATCCATCAACACCCCAAAACCAACCAATTTCACAAGAATCCCAACGGATCACTAATCTAGAGCTGCTCATGGAGAAAATGATGAAGAACCAAGAATTGACAACAAAGAACCAAGAAGCTTCCACGAAGAACTTAGAAAGGCAAATTGGGCAAATCTCCAAACAAATTTCTGTTGAAAAACCATCAAGCTCACTGCCTAGTGACACCATTCCCAACCCAAAGGAAGAATGCAAGGTCGTGCAACTAAGAAGTGGAAAAGTATTAGTGGATGATAACCAAGGAGCAACCAAGCATAATGACAATGAGCCAACAAAGAATGATGAAGCCATCAACAAGGACATGATAAGCAAGAATGTCCTAGAAAAATTCACAGAGGAAGACAACAAACCACAGAATTTGAAGAAAGGAAAGCAAATCATGGAAGAACCAATTCCAAGACAACATCAAGTGGAGAAGAGCTCAACACCACCACTACCATATCCACAAAGATTCCACAAAGAGACAAAGGATCAGCATTTTCACAAATTTCTTGAGACTTTCAAGAAGTTGGAAATTAACATACCTTTAGCAGAGGCATTGGAGCAAATGCCCCCGTATGCCAAGTTCTTGAAGGAGCTCATTAACAAGAAAAGAGATTGGAACGAGAAGGAAACTGTGGTGCTTAGTGAGGAATGTAGCGCCGTGCTCCAAAAAGGAATCCCACCAAAGCTTAAGGATCCAGGGAGTTTTGTAGTGTCATGCACTATAGGCAAGCTATCCTTGGATAAAGCTCTCTGTGATCTTGGAGCTAGCATCAACTTAATGCCCTTGTCCATGATGAAGAAGCTTGCCATAGAAGAACTCAAGCCCACCAGGATGTCACTAGTCATGGCCGACAGATCAATCAAGACACCGAATGGAATTGTGGAAAATCTGTTAGTTAAGGTTGGAGAGTTTATCTTCCCTGCGGACTTTATAATCCTAGATACCGATGAGGAAGGCAACAATTCAATCATCTTGGGCAGACCATTTCTAGCAACTGCAAGAGCCATTATAGATGTGGAAAAAGGAGAAATGATTTTCAGAGTACACAGTGAGCAAATGATCATAAATGTTTTTAAGTCAATGCAACACCCTCCTGAGCACGAAGATCACTTGAGGGTGGAAAGTCAATGCAACACCCTCCTGAGCAGGAAGATCATTTGAGGGTGGATATGATAGAGAGCCTGGTGGAAGAAATATTAGACATTGATCAGCATGAGCAAGAAAGAGACAATCAAGAAACAATAGAGGAACATGTAGCTGAGGCTTCCATAGACAAAGAGGTGGAACCAAGCAAGAAAGAAGGGGTGCCAAAACAAGAACTGAAGCCATTACCTTCTCATCTCAAATATGCATTTCTTGGCACTTCAGAGAGCTTTCCAGTGATCATCAATTCGTCATTGACAAAGAAAGAAGAAGGAGAGCTTCTTGATGTTCTCAGAGCTCACAAGGATGCTTTAGGATGGACCATTGATGACCTGAAAGGCATTAGCCCTACAGTATGCATGCATAAGATTCTTTTGGAGGACAATTCCAAAGCAGTAATTCAACCTCAGAGAAGACTAAATCCTACC
>NC_029772.3:68502759-68504088 GCF_000817695.3 Arachis duranensis | reverse complement strand
AGCGTTCTGCGCACCAAGACCGCACCAAGCCGCACCATGCACGCACCAAGCATCAAATCCTGCCCTGCCCTCCGCAAGGGCAGGGCAGCCTCCTGGAAGCAAATTGTTTTGGGCTAAAAATTGAATTAAAAATCCAATTTAATTCATTTCTTCACCAAATCAAAAGCCCATCCAAATCCCAAAATCCAAGAATAGAAAGTGTATAAATAGGAGCTAGTTTGATGTAATTAGGACCTTTTTGCTTTGCTTTTGAATTTTGCACTTTCTTTGAGCTTTGAATTTTATTTTTGCACTTGGGAGCTTCTCTTGGTGACTTCCCTGAGATTTCAGAGAATTGGGGAGGAGAATTGATCTCTCTTCTTCCTCGTTCTTGCTTAGGCCTTTTTAATTTCCTTGTTTTGAGTTTTGGGTGTGAAGAATTGAGGAAATTCTGTCTCAATCTCCATTCAAAATCTCTTTAATTCCTCTTCTGCATAATTGAGTTCAATTTAAGTTCCTTTCCTGCTTCTTCTTTATTTTCTTGTCAATTGCTTTGAGAACTTGGATCTGGGAAGTTAGTTGAGATCTAGGCTCTGCTACCTAGTCTCTGGAGTCCTGAGATCCCAATTCACTTTTGGTTCTTCTGTGAACCTTTGCTGCAGAATTAATTTCTGTTTCTGTTTGAATTTTAGTTTATTCCAATTCATCTTCTACTTTACTAATTGTTGCAATTTACTTTCTCTTGCTGGAATTTTGAATTCCCAATCCTTAATTCCCCTTTTACATTCAAGCAATTTACATTCCTTGCCATTTAATTTACTGGAATTTACATTTCTTGCACTTTAAGTTTCAGTCATTTACTTTCTTGTTCTTTAAGATTCAGCAAGTTTATTTTCCTGTTCTTTAATTTACTGCAATTCTCCCTTCCCCCTTTATATTCCAAGCAATTTAGCTTCTGTTAAAATACAACCCACTCAACTAAAACTTGATTCGCTTGACTAAATCAACCACTAAACTAAAATTGCTCAATCCTTCAATCCCTGTGGGATCGACCTCACTCATGTGAGTTATTATCACTTGATGCGACCCGGTACACTTGCCGGTGAGTTTTGTGTTGGATCGCTTTCCACACATCAAGTGTTAGTCCATAAATAGAAGGATGTGAGAAGAGGGGAAGTAATTTTCGAAAATCAAGTAAAAGATTTTGAAAACATTTTGAAAAACACTAATTGATTTTCGAAAATAAAAGTGGGAAAGAAATCAATTGATTTTTTTGAAAAAGAATTTGAAATTAGAAATCAAAAAGATTTGATTGAAAGTTATTTTGAAAAAGATGTGGTTAAGAAGATA
>NC_029772.3:68502318-68502577 GCF_000817695.3 Arachis duranensis | reverse complement strand
AAATGTTGAATCAAATCATTAATTGATAGCAAGTATCTTTGAAAATAGAAAGAAATTGAATTTGAAAAAGATTTGATTGAAGATATGATTTGAAAAAGATTTGATTTTGAAAAGATTTTGAAAACTTGAAAAAAAATTTGCATTGAAAACAAAATCTTCCCTCTTGTGCCATCCTGGCGTTAAACGCCCAGAATGGTGCACATTCTAGCATTTAACGCCCAAAACTCTACCCTTTTGGGCGTTAAACGCCCAACCAGGC
>NC_029772.3:68493272-68500536 GCF_000817695.3 Arachis duranensis | reverse complement strand
GCGTTTAACGCTGGGAATTCTGAGGGTGTTTTGAACGCCGGTTTGGGCCATCAAATCTTGGGCAAAGTATGGACTATCATATATTGCTGGAAAGCCCAGGATGTCTACTTTCCAACGCCGTTGAGATCGCGCCAATTGGGCTTCTGTAGCTCCAGAAAATCCGCTTCGAGTGCAGGGAGGTCAGAATCCAACAGCATCTGCAGTCCTTTTTAGTCTCTGAATCAGATTTTTGCTCAGGTCCCTCAATTTCAGCCAGAAAATACCTGAAATCACAGAAAAACACACAAACTCATAGTAAAGTCCAGAAAAGTGAATTTTAACTAAAAACTAATAAAAATATACTAAAAACTAACTAGATCATACTAAAAACATACTAAAAACAATGCCAAAAAGCGTACAAATTATCCGCTCATCAGTGGGCTTTTTAATTTGGTGAAAAATTGAATTAAATTGGAATTTTAGTTGAATTTGGACCATGGGTCACCCTCCCAGGGCATGGCTCAGTTGGCAAGGAGAGCGCAGCACTCCCCCTTACCTTGGCCTTCCAATGTTGCGTGACAAGCTCCTTGGACCAAGCATCAGGGTAGCGCTCGGTTGTCACAAAGAGCACAGCGCTCCCTAGGCCTTGGCTTTGCCAAGTTTGGTGTGTCCCAGCTCCTTGTCCGTGTCAAGCAATATATCGCTCGGTGAATGGAGAGAGCGCAGCTCCTTTGTTGTGTTGGTGAGGTACCCAGCTTCGAGGCTTGCTGAGAGCATTTTGGAAAAACTCTTTGAAGAGTAGCGCTCCTCTTGGGTCCTCCATGTTCTGGGTTCGAATTTTGTTGCCCCTTTTGGCTCATTTTCCTTTGGAGCAGTGCTCCTTCCTTCCCTTAGCTCATGTGTTTGAACCTTGTGGCCTCCACTAGCAAACATTTACCCTTGCTTTTTCTTGTGCTGAGCCCCGATAAAGTTAACACAGTTAACCGAGCGCTATTGATTTTGCCTTGTTTTCTTGGTTCCTTGTAGCGGTCGGTTGACAAGGAAAGCGCAGCTTCCTTGCCCATTGCTTTCTTGGCTTTGAGTATGAGAGCGCTGTGCTCACTAAGAGAGCACTATGGCTTTTCTCCTTTGATGTGCCACGCTTTTGTTTCCTTTGGCTACGCTTCATAGGCCACGCTTTCTTGTTTCTTTCTTTTCTTCACCTACAAGTAATCAAAACAACCAATCAAAGTATCACCAAATTCACAAGTTTTATAAATTATTCAAAAACCAATTAATTTTAGCCTAAACCTCATGATTTAGTGTCAAATAAAGGATGGTTGATTGATTCAACAAAACCAAGCAATTCCACTCCAAATCACTTACTTATAATGCAAGAAAGTGTATAAAACCAAATGAAACAAGTGAAAAATGCTTGAAAAGAACAAGGTGAGGTAATAACACAAACACCTAAATGTCAGAAAATTAAAAGAACAAAAATAAAGAAAATGCTTAATCTAGACCACTACCTTACTTAATCATTGTAAATCTAATTCAATCTCCGGCAACGGCGCCAAAAACTTGATGATGTGGAAATCAGAGTTCCAACACAAACTCACCGGCAAGTGTACCGGGTCGTATCAAGTAGTAATTACTCACATGAGTGAGGTCGATCCCACAGGGATTGAAGGATTGAGCAATTTTAGTTAGGTGGTTGATTTAGTCAAGCAAACAAGTGTTAATTTGAGTGATTTGTATTCAACAGAAGCTAAATTACATGAAATTTAAAGGGAGAGGGGTAATTGACTGTAAATTAAAGGGACAAAGGAAATAAAGAAGCTGAATCTTAAAGTGCAAGTAATATAAATGACAGAAACTTAGATTGCAAGAAATGTAAATAGCTGAAGCTTAGAGTGCAAGAAATGTAAATTGCTTGAATTATAAAGGGCTTTGGGAACTGAGATTTCAGAAATTAAACAAGAGAAAGTAAATGACAATCAACAGAGAAGTAAAAGATGAATTAAAGTGCAGCAGATCTAAACAGAAAAGAAGAATTTCTTGAAAAAGTAAAATAGAGAGTAAATTCAGCTCAATTGCAATAACTAAAAGAGAAGTTGAAAATCTCATGGGTTGAATAAGACTAGAGAACAAGCCTAGATCTCAATTCCTTCCTTGATCCAACAGAGAACAATTGCAGAAGAAGTAGAGATGAAAACAGTAAAGGTAACTTAGATCCAAATCATAATTCTTTGAAATTATGCAGAAAGTAAACAAAGAGAGGTCTCAGATCAAGAATGAAACAGAATTCCCTCAATTCTCAATCCAAGATTCAAAACAAAGGGTAAAGAGTGTAGAAGTCAGAACAAAGAAGAAGAGAACTCAATTCTCTCTTTCAATTCCCAAACCCAAAGCTAAAATCTCAAATTGAGCTCCCAAAATGAAAAATGTAAAGTAAAAGTCTCTAAAAGGTGAAAAAAAAGTCCTCTCTAAATCAAACTAACTTCTATTTATACACTTCTTATTTTTGGATTGCAGAATTTAGAGTGGGCTTTTTAATTTAGTGAAGAATTGAATTAAATTAGAATTTTAGTTGAATTTGGACCATGGGTCACACTCCCAGGGCATGGCTCGGTTGGCAAGGATAGCGCAGCACTCTCCCTTGCCTTGGCCTTCCAATGTTGCGTGACAAGCTCCTTGGACCAAGCATCAGGGTAGCGCTCGGTTGTCACAAAGAGCGCAGCGCTCTCTGGGCTTTCGCCTTGCCAAGTTTGGTGCGTCCCAGCTCCTTGTCCGTGTCAAGCAATGTAACGCTCGATGAATGGAGAGAGCGCAGCTCCTTTGTTGCCCTGGTGAGGTCCCCAGCTTCGAGGCTTGCTGGGAGCATTTTGGAAAAACTCTTTGAAGAGTAGCGCTCCTCTTGGGTCCTCGACGTCCTAGGTTCGAACTTTGTTGAGCCCCTTTTGGCTCATTTTCCTTTGGAGCAGTGTTCCTTCCTTCCCTTGGCTCATGGGTTCGAACCTTGTGGCCTCCACTAGCAAACATTTACCCTTGCATTTTCTTGTGCCAAGCCCCGATAAAGTTAACACACTTAACTGAGCGCTATTGATTTTGCCTTGTTTCCTTGGTTCCTTTTAGCGCTCGGTTGATAAAGAGAGCGCAGCTTCCTTGCCCCTTGCTTTCTTGGATTTGAGTAGCGCTCTCATAGAGAGCGCTGTGCTCACTGAGAGAACGCTATGGCTTTTCTCCTTTGATGTGCCACGCTTTTGTTTCCTTTGGCTACGCTTCATTGGCCACGCTTTCTTGTTTCTTTCTTTTCTTCACCTACAAGTAATCAAAACAACCAATCAAAGTATCACCAAATTCACAAGGTTTATAAATTATTCAAAAACTAATTAATTTTAGCCTAAACCTCATGATTTAGTGTCAAATAAAGGATGGTTGATTGATTCAACAAAATCATGCAATTCCACTCCAAATCACTTACTTATAATGCAAGAAAGTGCATAAAACCTAATGAAACAAGTGAAAAATGCTTGAAAAGCTAGCATAAGATGATTTTTCATCACGATATGTTTAGGAATCTAAATCAAGTAAAACTAGTATTTCTATATACCATTTTCTATCAAATAAAAGGTCCTCACAAACTAATTAGAAAAAGGAATTGTCTAAAGCTTATAATCAAACAAATAAAGAAGTGCTTACATAATACATACCATATCCTCTATTCATGTATCTTATTTTGATTCTCATTTATCTTTTTCTATTTGAAGTGTTTGAAGCCATAAAACTATCATTAAAAGCAATTAAAATTAACCATGAAAGAGAAAAAGAAACCAAAACAGAGTTACCAAGCAAGATGGTCATAGACCATATCTTAGAATGCTCTCAGAAAAATAAACGTACAACACACAAATGCATCCACAAGTTGAAAACCTACGAAGAATAAAATATAAGAGTAGTTAGAGACAAACAAAAACATGTTTAGAATTATACAGCAACCAAAATGATTCACCATAATTACATGGAGATATAAGACCCATCTCCTCCATGTTTATAATTTAGTGACACAGGGGTAGCAGAGCCTTCAGCTTGCCCAAGATGGTTGTACTTGAAGGAAGAACTAAATTTGCATGACCCTGTCTTCATCTAATACTGCATTTTTAAGCATCAGCAGATATAATCAATACGCAAAAGGAAACTCATACTACAAAGATGAGTCAAAACAGAAATTCAAGATTATTCTATCCTCAACATATAATAGATTTATTGATTACCACAGAGCACATCATTTCATATAAAACAAGGAATCACAGGAGTCAATTGTCAAAGAAAATATCAATGCATATTAAAAGTATAAGCACCTGTCACAAAGGCTGGCCACTTCACTCCGTGTACTCCCCTCCTCCAGTCCTAGCAATAGCACCAACAACCTGAAACATTCACATATCACCAAAATATTAGATCACTACAAATATATGAATCTTAGAGTTTAATTGATTAAAAAAAATAGTGATTCAAAGAAAAACCCTTCAAACAAAAAGACTTTTGATTCAATAAGCTCAACACTATCACACTGATTATAGCCAATATCAAATCAAACTACATTAAGAAAAACTGATGATCACATCAAGTACAAAATAACACAACAATAAACCCTCCACAATTTTAAAAATCAAACGAACTATAAATTTTACCATGGCCTGGTCACGGGGATGGTTGAAACGGCAGCGGGAACCATAGACACAGAATTCAATCCTTAAATAGTAGATACAATCAGCCTCACCAGGCCTTTGGGGATAAGATTTCTCTGTAGCACACAATCCCATTTGCCACGTAGGTTTTGTATTGTTCAAAATCAGGATCAGACACATTTCACAACACCCTACATTCTCCTACAAGATAAATCACAATCGCAAAAACCATAAAAATTGGAAAAAAGGAAAACGATTTTCATATTTTATTTTATGAACAAAAAATGAAAAGAACAGAGCGGTTGGGGCATTATATCAAATCTAACATAATATCATACCTTTGAGTCAAATTCCGATCTACTCCAATGATTGATCAGATCGGGAACCCTCGCTGGATCGCCCGTACATCTCCATTGCGCAGACACAAGGAAACATGAGCTGATGGAATAGAAAATGAAAAGGTTCTTTCGATGAGATCTGTTGCTGGATCTCATCACAATAATCGATCGTTCCTCCTTAGCGCCTCTCTGTAACTCCACATATTTCCATCCTAATCCCCGAAGACCGTTTTATGATTTACATTACAAGAGATGCGTTAAAATTTCAGAGAAGTAAAAAGAAGTGGAATTAGAATAAGATCTCTATTAAAATGAGAGTTTGTAAAAGAGAGAGTGTACCCATTGAATTTCTTTTGTAAATGGAAAAAAGAGGATAGAACTGAAGGGATGAATAGGGTTTCGAAAAAAAAGAGAAAAAAGAGAAAAAAGAGAAGGAAAGCAAAAAGATAGGGAACCTTAAAGTGACATTTTTTAAATTAAAAGAAAACTCTAAAAAGTCACAAAATGCCACTTTGGATATAAATCTTTCTCTATAACATTGTTATTAGATACCTTATTAATTAATTAAAATTAAGTTCGTACCTTAATTAACGATTAAGTTACTATCTATAAAAAATAAAAAGGCAATTGTTTCGATAACCTTCCAAAATTATATAATAAATTACTCTTTTATGTTTCATTGCATAACAAATCTAATATTTTGTTGGATAAAGTATTTTTTTATTTTTAAAATTTATTAATTTTAAAAATATTTTTAAATTTTATTTTATTTTAATTTTATTTTAAAAAATTTTTATTTGTATCAAATATATTATTGACAATTAAATTTTTAAAAAATTTAAGATTAATTCAATAATAATATATGACAACTATCTCTGATTTATTTGAGTTGATAGTTGTTCTTATAAATTAGTTATAAATTTTTTGAAAAATTAGACGTCAGTAATATATTTAATGCAAATTGAAAATTTTTGGGATAAAATTAAAACAAAATAAAATTTAAGGATATTTTTAAAAGTTTTAGTAACTTTTAAAGACAAAAAAATATACGTTATCCTATTTTGTAAATTGTAACATATAAAATAATTATAGATTTAAACATAATTAAAGTTTGTTTAAAAATAATTTTTTTCAGAACATGCATTAGATATATTCTATATTCAAATAAAATATATAAAAAAATCTATGTCATGTATTAAATATGTGTATAATTAAATTTATTATACGATAATATATAAAAATTATCATTTATCCTTTAATTTTTTAAAAGATATCGAAATAATTTCCAAAAAAATAATCTACTTTAGGAAAAGTTTTCTCAATGGGAATATATTAGGATTAAAAAATTGCGTCATTTTAAACCTTCTTTAAACATGGGCTAACTTTTTTTTTTTGAATTTAGAAAATTGGTGTGTAATCTATAGCTATTGAAAACATTATTATTATTTTTTTTTTACAATATGGAATTAATTTTTTTTAATTGTTATTTAACAAATTGGATAGTCAGACTTATTAAAGGAAGAAAAATATATGAAGATTTAATTTAAATAAGAAACACAAATTTGATTTGTATTTTTAAAAGTTAAGGTACACAAATATGAATCTAAAAATTAAATTTGTGTATTATAAAAGTTCTAAAAATTCAGGTATCTATCTACTTAATATACTAAAACTGGGTTTTTCCCCAGCTACTAAAGGTGACATGTCGATCTCTCATGCCTCCATTTTCCCTCCAAAACAAATAAAATCTTTTTTCTATTCTAAATTATTTTATTGTAATTATATTATAATTAATACTAAATGAATAATATATAATTATACTAATTTAGCAACATATCTTCATTATAATTATATCAAATCAATATTTAATGCACTATTAAACTACTTATCAATTATCAATTAAAAATAATAATAATAATAATAATAATAATAATAATCAAAATATTTTCAAAATATTTTTACAAATTCCATTTTTATTTATTCCATTATTATAAAACGAACAATAGCAACATACATACCATCTCTTTTATTCCAGTATGGAATTAAATGGGAATGATCAGTCCAAGAGGACTCTGGGGTCATATGCTAACCCCACCACTGCTTCATATGGGAGCAGTATCTGTATACCCTCCATTGGAGTTAGTAGCTTTGAGTTGAATCCTCAGCTCATTATCATGGTGCAGCAAAGTTGCCAGTATTTCGGTCTTCCACAAGAAGAACCTACAAAGTTTCTGGCACAGTTTTTACAAATTGCTGACACAGTACATGATAAGGAAG
>NC_029772.3:68491927-68492671 GCF_000817695.3 Arachis duranensis | reverse complement strand
ATTTTATTAGTGGCAAGTTGTTAACCCATTTATATTGATAATAATAATAATTTTATTAGGATAAATATCATATTCTATTCCTAATATAAAAATATAAAATTTGATTCTTTCTATTTTTATTTTACCACTATAAAAGACCATGTATGCTAGAAGAAAATATCATTCGTCTACCAATTACTCTTTCATTTGATAGCTTTTTATAACAATTCTTTTTCTTCCTATGAGGCGTCGTTGCAAGAAGACAACTATCGTGGATACAAACTACCACACTCTCTAACTTTCGTGCTCATCATTCGGAGCTCTATAAGATATGTTATCTATGAAGTATTTATAAACTATGGTGTTATCATGTATATATAAATAAAAACTGTTTTGTATTTAAATTTAAGTCATTTACCTGTTTGTGATATATTGTAGTGTAAAATTATTTTCAATATGTGTTATGTAATGATATTATGTTCTAATTTAAGCTTTTACTTTAGAACTGTATTATGATTTTATCTCATCATTTTTTCTTAGATATCAAGTTGACGTATTTTTATTTATTATTATTATTATTGAAACGAATGTGATATGAAATGTACTAAAAAAACTCACATTTAATTTATTTTATTATAGTCTTCTATCTATTCTATTTATTTTTATTTTCTTCTTATTCATTTTATTTTCTTTTCAAATGTTATGTAATCTATCATAATTTATACCAATCTACTTCTATTTAATATACTAAAATTGTGTTTTTCT
>NC_029772.3:68487710-68489929 GCF_000817695.3 Arachis duranensis | reverse complement strand
AGCAAGTTCATGGAATCAAATCATATTTCTATAACATATATAAGAATGTATATTTTTATTATATAAAAATTGAATTTCTGCACTTCATGATGGGCGTGACATACTTCTTAGCGTGTTTCTTAATTTATTTTTTATAACTCATTGAATACAATTTATTATAACAAATTAATTATATCAACTAATTGATTTGATTATGTATTTAAATATCACACTATTTATTATAATTTATATCAATCAAATAATTGTAATTTATTATATCAATTATTTTAATTCATTAATTTATAAGGTACATAATAACATAGATGATTTATTACTTATAATGATTAAATACAATAAATACATATTAATTTAGTTAAAAAAATCATTGTCTCCTATGTTTTCCTATTTATTTTTTCTAATTCATTAAATCCAATCAATTATAATAAATTAATTATATCAACTAATTAATTCAATCAATTATTTTTTAATTTATTTTTTGAATTCAATAAATCAAATAAAATTAATTATACTAATTATTTGTATTGACTAATTGATTTGATTAATTCTTAAAAATATTTTTATTTAATTTATTTTATTTGTTTAAATATAACTAATTAGTTATTTAATTTTATTAAGATAAATATCAAATTCTATTTCTAATATAAAAATACAAAATTTTATTCATTTCATTTTTATTTTACCACTATAAAAAACTATATATGCTAGAAGAAAAATTATTCATTTACCAATTACTCTTTCATTGGGTAACTTTTACAACAATTCTTTTTCTTTCTATGAGACGTCGTCACAAGAAGGTAACTATCATGGATACAAATCAGCACACACTCTTCAACTTCCGTGCTCATCATTCATAGCAATATATGATATGTTATCCATTAAGCATTTATAGACCATGGTGTTATCATGTTTACATAAATAAATAAAAAATTCATAATTAAGTTGAAGTCATTTACCTATTTGTGTGGTATATTGTAGTGTGAAATTACTTTTAATTTATGTTTACAATGATATTATGGTTTAATTTAAGCTTTTATTTTAGAATTGTCTTATGATTTTATCTCATCATTTTTTTTAGATATTAAGTTAATGTATTTTTATTTATTATTATTGAAGCGGATGTGATATAAAATTTGTAAAAAGATTAATGAAGATTGAATTAATAATTTTGCAATTAAATATTTTAATAATGTTTGTTTATCACAATTATTAAATTGGAGTTTTCAATTAATATTTAATGCATTATCAACTAATGAAAGCGAGGTGTCAATTCTTTATAAATTTATTTTTTCTCCAAAATGAAAGTGCTATTCTCGCTTCTAAATTTATTTTAGAAAAATTAAAATTCCATGCTGAATATATGTGGCAAGTTAAAAAAATAAGCAAGTTCATGGAATCAAATCATATTTCTATAACATATATATGAATGTATATTTTTATTATATAAAAATTGAATTTCTGCACTTCATGATGGGCGGGACATACTTTTTAGCGTGTTTCTTAATTTATTTTTTATAACTCATTGAATACAATTTATTATACTAAATTAATTATATCAACTAATTGATTTGATTATGTATTTAAATATCACACACTTTATTATAATTTATATCAATCAAATAATTGTAATTTATCATATTAATTATTTTAATTTATTAATTTATAAGGTACATAATAACATAGATGATTTATTACTTATACTGATTAAATACAATAAATACATATTAATTTAGTTAAAAAAATCATTGTCTCCTATGTTTTCCTATTTATTTTTTCTAATTCATTAAATCCAATCAATTATAATAAATTAATTATATCAACTAATTAATTCAATCAATTATTTTCTAATTTATTTTTTGAATTCAATAAATCAAATAAAATTAATTATACTAATTATTTGTATTGACTAATTGATTTGATTAATTCTTAAAAATATTTTTATTTAATTTATTTAAATATAACTAATTAATTATTTAATTTTATTAGGATAAATATCAAATTCTATTTCTAATATAAAAATACAAAATTTCATTCATTTTATTTTTATTTTACCACTATAAAAAATCATATATGTTAGAAGAAAACATCATTCATTTACCAATTACTCTTTCATTGGGTAGCTTTTACAACAATTCTTTTTCTTCCTATGAGGCGTCGTCACAAGAAGGCAACTATCATGGACACAAATCAGCACACACTCTTCAACTCCCGTGCTCATCATT
>NC_029772.3:68452377-68486733 GCF_000817695.3 Arachis duranensis | reverse complement strand
TTTTGCTATTTTAATTTTATTTTCTTTGCTTTTTTTTATGTATAATTTTATTTTATATTAACTTTGTTTATTTAATAATAAAATATACTCATATTAATTCTATCATATAATAATATATTTTTCTCCTATATTAATCAAAGAATTTCAATAGTTATCAACTACATCTAATAGAATGACTGAGAAGTGAGAACTACGAGAAGTTAAACCCAACTTTAAAATGCTGAAACAAAGAAAAGAAAACAGTGGATATATGATTAGAGAAAAATGTATAATAATGACAAAATATACTAAAACTGATTTTTTTCTCCAACTAATAAAAGTGAGGTGTTAATTCCTCATGAATTTATTTTTTCTCTAAAATAAAATCACTATTTTCTTTTCTAAATTTATTTTAGAAAAATATATTTATTATAATTATATTACAATTAACATTTAACGAATAATGCATGATTATACTAATTTAGAGAAATATTTTTATTATAATTATATAAAATCAATATTTGATACATTATCAACTAATAAAAGTGAAGTGTCAATTCCTCATGAATTCATTTTTCCTCCAAAATGAAAGTACTATTCTCTCTTCTAAATTTATTTTAGAAAAATATCTTTATTATAATTATATTACAATATTACAATTAGAATTTAATGAATAATGCATAATTATAATAATTTAGAAAAGTAAAATAAAGTCTAGTAATTTATCTTCCGACTACACACGTGTATAGAATAACTTTTAAGAATGAGTCATGTATAGTAAATACGGTCGATAATTGTAAAACTGTATACTAACATTGATATATTATTTCACGTATATGTTTTGCAGGCATCAAAGAAAAGTGTTAAGTTGTTTTTTAGTAGATTTATATTATTTATTGTTTATTAGAGAATTTTATGCATTAGAATTCTCTAATAATTTCTTATTTATTTTAAGCTAATTTTGATATGTTCTTACTTGACCGTAAGACAACATATAAAACTTTGTTGGTGGGTCTAAGTATTATTAAGTTATTTATGGTCACATTGAGTATATATGCTTGATTTATTGAAGAAAATATATTTATTAATATTAATTATTGATTATTTTTTCATAAATAAATTATATTATAATTTGATGTTAGTTCATAATTGATTAATAATTAATGCTCATGAAGCTATGTTACTCTAAATTTTATATTTTATAAATATTTTATTTTAATATAACTTTTTACCATAAAAATGTATTATTTTTAATAATATCATAATTTTATATTTTTTAATTATTCTAATTGAATATTTTATTAAATACTAATTAAAGCCATTCTTTTATTTGCTTTTACTAATCTATTTTCTAACTATTATATAAAATTAAAATCGTATTAATGAATTTAATATTAAAGTTAATTTGGCTTTTTATTATTTAGAGTATTTTTCAATCAATAATTTTATATTCTTTACTTCTTTTCAGTTTTATTTTGAATTTTAATTTAGTACTCAAAGGTAGTGAAATTCCATTAATACTGAAATAAAGTTACAAAAGGGTCTATAGGGTAGAATAAGTAAAATAATGTGATACCCACATTGCAATATCCAAATGAAACAACTTAGGATTTAAAATATTTATCTTTCTCTTTTTCACCGTTTATTATATTATCTATTCTATCTATTCTATTATATAAAAATCGAATTTTTACCTTTAATGATAGAATCAACGTAGCATGCTTCTGTATTATTTTGTTTAACTCATTAAAGTCAATTCATTATGATGAATTAATTATATCAACTAATTGATTTGAATAGATATTTAAGTATCACACAATTTAAAATTATGTATATTAATTATTTGATTTAATTTTTATGATATATAAATTTAAGGAATAAATTAAAATAAGATAATTTATTACTTATTTAAATTGAATACAACAAATATAAATTAATTTAGTTAAAAATTTACAATTTTCTAATCTTCTATACATAAAATGACAAAACAAAATTATAAAAATAATCTTTTTATCACTTTTGCTATTTTAATTTTATTTTCTTTGCTTTTTTTATGTATAATTTTATTTTATATTAACTTTGTTTATTTAATAATAAAATATACTCATATTAATTCTATCATATAATAGAAGTTTAACCCAAGTTTAAAATGCTAAAACAAAAAAAGAAAACAGTGGATATATGATTAGAGAAAAATGTATAATAATGACAAAATATACTAAAACTGGATTTTTTCTCCAACTAATAAAAGTGAGGTGTTAATTCCTCATGAATTCATTTTTTCTCTAAAATGAAATTACTATTTTCTTTTCTAAATTTATTTTAGAAAAATATATTTATTATAATTATATTACAATTAACATTTAACGAATAATGCATGATTATACTAATTTAGAGAAATATTTTTATTATAATTATATAAAATCAATATTTAATACATTATCAACTAATAAAAGTGAAGTGTCAATTCCTCATGAATTCATTTTTCCTCCAAAATGAAAGTACTATTCTCTCTTCTAAATTTATTTTAGAAAAATATATTTATTATAATTATAGTACAATATTACAATTAGCATTTAATGAATAATGCATAATTATAATAATTTAGAAAAGTAAAATAAAGTCCAGTAATTTATCTTCTGACTACACTTATCAATCAAATTATTATAATTTAAATTAATTTTAACAAAATAATTTAAAATTATAATTTCAATCTTATTACGTGCATGGTACGGGTGATTAAATTTGTACAAAGTTAAAGTTCAGATTTATATTTTAAATATCAAATTTGTTGGTCTGATTTGTGTTTTTCACATCTTAATTAAATACACTATACTCCAACAACACTAAAAAATATCATCATCTCTCTAATATCAAAGTTAAAAAGTGTTAAACATGTTAAAATTTTAATTATATTTGTTTTACTTTTACTCATCTTGCAAATTTTCTATTGGTCTCTCAATATCTACGTAAGAATCAATACAAATGCCTATCTACCCTCCTCGACTATCGATTTACGCTAATTAAGGCAAGTGAGCAACCCATAAATGCTGTCCTAAGTTTTTTGGTATTGTCAACCTTCAGTATCTAAGCTCTGCGTGAGTTCGTAAATTCGATTCGCTCATGCAACTCTGTGACGGTCTCCTGATAAGCAAAAACTAATGTGTTTGGATACTGACAAGTGCATCAAATTATTTAAATAATATTACGGTAAGTGAATATTTTTTTTACAAGAATTAACGGATTGAGATAAACAATATCTAATTAAATCTCTAATTAGATCAATTAAACTTTGACAAGAGAAAATTAGTTCGTGAATTTGAAGCAAGAATAATAAAAAAAGAAGAATTAGGAATTAAGATTATAGTGTATATTTGAGAAAGGGATTAAAGATCTAAAGAAATCAAGAATAGAGAATGTTAAAAATTTTGAAGATACTTATTTTTTAAAGAAGATTAAACCTTATGTTTATCTATTTTGATGCATGCAAAAATTTTTTTACGACAAATCATAAATAATTAAATTATAATTTCTTGATGATTCAATTTATCTTTAATTAATCAATTACCAATTCCTTAGTCAACCGATTAAGAAAAGAAGTTTAGCGCAATACTGATTTAGTTTCAAAAAATATTCAAAAGTAGTTCTAAGTCGAATTATATGTCACGTATTCAAACTAGTCCTAAATAATTTGAGAATTATGAGGAAAATAACATCTTACACTCTTTAAAATACTATTCCTAGTCAAATCAAAAAGTCATAAGAAAGAGTTTTCAAACTTTAATTCCGATATTAAATCTTCTAAAGTAATAAACAGAATTCAGAATAGAGTTAGAATATTTTTCAATACTTCTAACCTTGAAAGAATGAAGAACAAATATTCAATCTTAAAAATAGACCAATGCATAACTCTAAAATAAAATAAAATACTTAGATTAATAATCCATGAAAAAGTAAATAAAACTCCTAATCCTTAACAAAAGGAATTAGTTACTCATGATAACAACTCCTAATTCTTAACAAAAAGAATTAGTTACTCATGATAACAAGAAAACTAAAGTAAAAGAAGAAAATAAAAGTATGAGATCTTGGATTGGGATTCAAAGATCCTCCTCCAGATGTCTCTCTCTTGTGGACCTTGTTCACTTATTTATATCCTAAGTTCTATCTAAAATTCAAATTCCAAAACTAACTCTAATTTTATCTTTAGGAAAGATAAGATAACTACCTACTTAAATTCAAATAAAATCTTAATAACAATTCAAATCTACTATTGAATTAAATCATAACCACCAAATCTTTATCTTTCTAGAAGAAGTTAATACTAATTAATTATTTAAATATTAAATCTTTTGGTTGAATTTTAGAACTTCCTGGAAGAAGGAATGGACTTGGGCATCGGGCTTGGAGTTTTGGGTGCTGGGCTTCAAGTTTTGAGTATTGGTTTTTGTGACCAAAAAATGATGGTCGTTCCGCGGCTTAAATTGGATATCCACTATAGACATATGAATATCATTCTGAAGTTTTAGATGTTAACTTTTTAACGCTACTGGAATTGCCTCATTTGGACCTTTATATCTCAAGTCATGACCACTTTAGTATGAAGAGGTTAGGATTGACTGCATTTACAATTTACTCTTTAGTTGTAAATTTTCTTGAAAATATAACCTATATTCGTAATAATTCTAAAACAACTCCAAATTTACTATTAGTTATAAAAATTTCACTAGAAACATAAAATTTTTTATTTAAAGCTAAGAAAACTGATAAAAAAGAAGCATAAAAACTACTAAAAATGTCTAAACATCATCTCTTAGAAAGGCAGAAGTGCAGTTATAACCGTAGATGATGTCATCAGAGAACCGGATTAAAGCATGCATACAAAGAAGGATTTTTTTACGTAAATTCTGTTTTTATATGATGACTCTCTAATCTTCTATGAAAAACTGCATTAGAATCCATGAGAGTAGTATTGTTTGATTCGTTGCCTTTTTCTACACTTTACTGGAATTCTTGAATATGAGTACCAAGACATTAATGACATCATAATTTTAAAATTTTTAAACAAAATTTTGACAGAATTTTTTCTTAAATTAAAGACCTTTACCAAACAACATTCTCATTATTCACAACAATTACAATTGCAATAACAACTTCAATAATGATTTCAGGCAAACAAATATTTTAACAAATATTCAATCCAAATCATTTTACCGGACATTCCCTTATTACTTCCCAATTTTCAGCAAATAAAAAGTTGAACTGGAAACACTAAAAATCATTCTCTTATTTCTATTCTACAAATATATTGTACGAAAATTAAATTCAACATAAATTTAACATTTCTACAACTTAAATAATTTAACAATAGTTAACTAACTTAAAGTCCAAACAATAATAAAGCAAAGAAAAGTATCTATGCATGAATTAAGATCTAATTTATCAAAAGAAAATCACCACAGAAAACCTCAATTATACAATTTGAATCAACATTAACACAATCCTGTTTAAAAATTTTATGTCGTTCCTTAGTCTTTTTGAGGGCTAATACATATATATAAATAAATATAATCATATTAGTTATTATATTGTGGCTTATATTAGGTGATCTCACTATTAATTTATATGATAAAAGACCTAAATCATGATTACTTATTTGTTTGGATCAAATGAGAATAAAACCAATACTATTTTATTTTACATAGGTCTTTAGAATTTAATGGGAATCAATAGCCAAGATAAATAAAACTCTAAGATTTTGATCTTCAACATATCAAAATCATTTTGTAACCCTTGTCTCATCAGATAGTTGCTATTCAGTTTAAAATAAAGATTTGATAAATTTTGGTTAGAGAAGATTAGAAAAGGTTAAGTACTTTTTTTTTCTTAAGATTTTGAGTCAAAATCAAAATTGTTTTTGACCTTTTTTTTCTTATCAATTTCATCCTTAAGGTTAGAAATTGTATTAAAATCATCATTTTCACAAGAAATGATAATTTTTAGACAATTTTACCTTCTGATAAAAATAACAAAACATTCTCTCCCATCCACCCTCACCATGATAAACCCTATTTTTAGGGTTTATCTTATACTTAATTTAGAGGATTTTATCAATTTTTTCTACATTTATTCAATGAAATGGCATGGTTTCATGATTGTCTCCTAATTTGTGCTTAAGTGTGAAAACATGCTGTTTAGGCCCTTAATTGCTAATTTTAATTCACCTTTGATTCCACTAGATGCCTTGATGTATTTGTTAGTGAATTCAGGTTGAAAAAGTTAAGAATGGATCAAAGGAATGGAGAGGAAAGCATGCAAAGTGGAGAACTCATGGAAAATCAAGAATTTGGGGTGCATACATCGACGTGCACACGCAGCAGACGCGCACACGTAGAATACGAAGTCGCAAGGCGACGTGTACGCGTGACATGACGGGTACGCGTGGAAAGCAAAACACCAATTGACGCGTACGCGTGACCCATGCGTACGCGTCGTTGCTTGCACGTGACATCCTTAAAGAGAAAACGCTGGGGGGCGATTTCTGAGCTTCCCAGGCCCAGATCCAACTCATTTCTGAGGTCCTTACATATAGAATTCAAGAGGGGATGAAGGGGAAATGATTGACACACTTTTCACACACTTAGTTTTAGTTTTAGTTTAGATGTAGAATTCTAGAGAGAGAGGCTCTCTCCTCTCTTTAGATTAGGTTTTTAGTTTTCTTCCTTTTAGATCTAAATCTACTTCTTCTCTTGCTTTACTTTTTCCTTTTGTTTATGAATTCTTATATAGATCTCATTTTCTTTTTAATGCAATTTATGATTTCCATGTCTTTTAATGTGTGCTTTAGTTTCCTATTGATGATTTCTTGCTTTGATTAGTTGTAGTCTCTTTAATTCTTGTAATTCATGTTGTTATATTGTTTATCTTTATTACCTTCTATGTGTTTGTTGAATTGTCTCTTTTAGTTATGAGTTAGATTTTTTCTTCTCTTAGCTTGTGTTGAGTAATTAGCGACTCTTGAATTATCAAACTCTTTTGTTTATTGATAATTGGCAATTTCTAGTCAATTTGAATGTCACTAAAGCTAGTCTTTCATTGTGATCTCAAGTGAATATCAACTTGACTTTCCTTCATATTTAGAGGTTAACAAAGTGGAGCAATGGACAATTGTTGTCACAATTGATGATGATAATGAGGATAGGACTTCCAATTCTCGTACCTTGCCAAGAGCCTTTCTAGTTGTTAGTTTATTCCTTTTGCCATTTACATTTCTTGTTCATTATCTCAAAAACCCAAAAAATATACAATCCATAGCTAGTAACAAAAACACTACCCTGCAATTCCTAGGGAGAACGACCCGAAGTTTTAATACTTCGGTTTATTTTTATTGGGGTTTATTTTTGTAACAACCAAATGTTTGATTGAAGGAATTGTTTGTTGGTTTAGAACTATACTTGCAACGAGATTTCAATTGTGAAATTCTATACCGACACAACAATTTCCTCTCATCAAAATGGTGTCGTTGCTGGGGAATTGCAATGGTGTTATGTTATTGGTTATTGTATATATGTGAATATTGTGAATATGTTTGTCTTTTGCTTTTTTGTTAGTTCTTGTTAGTTTTAGGACTTTGTTAGTTTTGTAGTTATTTTCTACTATGAATTCTCATCCTTTTGGCTATGAGTTTGGTTCTAACTATGTTGTAGGAAATGGGAATTTCAATGACAACATGCACCAAGGATGGGACAATCAAAAGTGGGAGGAGCCATATGCATATGATCAATCCTCTTGGTAACAACCTCCACCAACGCACTATAAACAAGAACCATTCCATGATGCATACCAAGACAATGGTTATGGTGAACCTCTCTATGATTATCAACCACCACCATATACCTATGAACCCCCTCCTCAACATAGTTTTGAACCACCATACTCACAAGCCCCTTTTCACCAAACACCTCCATATGACCCTAATCCATATCCACCATACCAACCACCTTTTGTGCCATATGAGCCATACATAGAACCACCACCATTCCAACCTCAATACTTCTAAGAACCACCTCCTCCATACTATGACCAAAATGAACCACCTCCAATGGATGTGAATTTTAACCCACAAGATGAATTCTACTTTCCACCACAACCCTCCATGGAAGAATATCCATGTCCATCAATTCAAGGGCAATATGATCTTACTTATGTTAGCAATTTGGAACAAGAATTAAGGGATCGCCTAAAGGAATCAATGGATCGGCTTAAAGCAACCGTCCATCAAAAGTTAGACTTATGGGATTCATACCACATGTCCAAGGATGATTGTGGAGGAGTAACCAAAGAGGGGAGTATGAAGGGGATTGTAGAATCTCAACTTGAGAGCAAGGGATTGGAGTGTGTTGTGCAACAAGTGGAACAAATGGAGAATGTTGAACCACCACATCCTTATTATAATGAACCACCCTCCTATTATGAACCCTTCCTCCAAAATAATGAACCCTTCCATCCACCCCAACCTCCGATAGATGACATCCTTGGTGTTCTTCTTCAAGGGCAAGAGGAGATGAAAAGGGATGTGCAAAAATTCATGGCCGCCTTGGACGAGGTGGTGAACCGGTTAGTCTCCCAATGCTTAGACACTCAAGGAACTCCCATGGCTACATGTGGAGAATCAAATGAAGTATATAGCATGAAGGAGAGATTGGAAACTCCAGTGGGTGATGAGGGATGTAACTTTGTGTTAGAGAAATTGCAGGAAGCTATTATTGTTGAAGAAAGAGAAGAAATGGTTGAAGACCTAGGAGATGCAGAACCGCCATGGGAACCTAGAGTTGAAGAAAAGCCCTCCAAGAAGATTGAATTTGATGTTAATGAGGAATGTACACAACCTCAAAGGTATATCCCATATGAAGAATTGGATAGGATAGAGCAAGAACTGATTTTCCTTGGCAATGAAGATCAACCATAAACTCTTAGTCGTGAAGAATCCTTTGAGCTTGAAGAACCTTCTCCAATTGTTGAGCAAAGGATTAAAATTGAGAAATCTTGTAAAGAGGTGGAGGTCCTTAGAAAGAGAAGGACAGGAGTTGAATACGCTTTATCAAGATCCTTAGAAGCCCCTCTACCTAGGTTGTCATCTATTCCTTCACTTGAGTGGGTAAAACTTATCTCTATTAGCTTCATTGTCCCACTTGAGTATTGCTTGCTTGAAACGGATGATCAACTTAGGACGCTTTGCGGGATGAAGCATAAGAGGAGCATGTTCTATGGTTGACGTTGCAAATCAAGGCTCATTTTGGTTGACACATCAAAGATGGGATACAAAGGTTGGTCCAGTGCTCAATTAGATGGGTCTAGAAGGAGAGTTTAGCACTTCATTGAGAATTTTTCTCGCTTTCCACCCGGATGGATTAATGATGATCAACTTGAAGACGGGTGTCGAAACAAGATTTGGGATCCTGACATACATGAGGATCAAATTTGGGAGCCCTTAGCTTGTGCGGAACTCCATCAAGGCTTAGAGTTATTATCTTTGAAGAATAGAGCTTATTGGAGATTCAAGCATTGGTAGATGTTCAAGGATGGATACAAGCACAAGCTACCATGGCAAAGAGCTCACCAAATGTCCAACTTAAGGATAATAAATAAAAGTGCTAGGTGGGAGACACCCCACCAAGGTAACATATTTTCATTTTTCTCTTTTGTAAATATTGGTAGAAATAGGTTTAATTCCATGTTTTGTTTAGTTTGTTGAGTTTTTTTGGTAGTTTAGCATGTTAAATAAGGTTTTATAGTGTTTTGGCAGCTGTTTGGAGGTTTGGAATGCTTGGTTTGGTGTAAGAACATAGAAAATTTTTAAAAACAGAGCACCAACCCATGCGTACGCGTCACCTACGCGTACGCGTCACCCACGCGTACGCGTGTCCCAAGTAGTTTCGACCATCCACGCGCACACATCACCCACGCGTACGCGTGGATCCAAAATTTCACATTCCATACTTAAACTCGAGAATTGTGCGAGTTGTGGGCTGGAATTGTGCCTCTAGCACAAAAGGCACCCACGTGTACACGTCAACTCACGCGTACGCGTTGCACCTCTGAATAACCCATCACGCGTACGCGTGGGTCACGCATACGCGTTGCTCCCATTTCACCAATCCACTTTTACGCGTCACGTGACACTCACGCGTGGATGGACTTGTTCCACACACCTTCTTTTCTTCTCCTCTTTCCATTTCTTTCCTTCTTCTCTCTTCTCTTATTTTCTTTCCACCCTTCAACCATCACCCAACATTACCAAACACCATCTATAACCATTTCTTTTAGTTAGTTGTTTCATTAGTTAAGTTTTCATTTTCTTTTATGTTTTTCTTTATAAGTGTTGGATTATTAATCTTGTTTACTGTGTATTGCTGCTGATTACTGATAAGATGTTATTTTAACATCATTGTTGTTAATTCTCATTGTTTGATTCTTTGATTGAGGTTATATATTGTCACTTGGTTTTGAGTACTTCATGCTTAATTTTGTGAATACCCCGTGAATGCGAATCGCCTTTAAGCTTTTTAAATCTTTTTGAATTGCATGATTTGGCCAGCATGTGATTTGAATCTTTTCTTTGACTAGGCAATTTCTTGATATTGGATGTTGTGCATTTATCTTAATGCATTGTGCTTCTTAATCATATACATCTATATGTTATTTTTGTCTTGAATACTTTCATGCTTCTTTATCGCTTGTTTGGTTGTCATAACATACGAGTTTAAAGTATTTCAGCACAATAGAATAAGGGAAGTGCATGTTCCTTTTTGTGTAACTGTGGCATAGCTTTTTATGTTAGTGTGTGTGTGTTCTAAACCGCACGCAACTTAGAATGAACATTCACTTCTATCCATGTCACACACTGATTCACTCACTTCATTCTAGTGATTATTACCTCATTCCAATAATATTAGGCTTCCTTGCTTTTGCATTTACCTGTCTTCTTATCCTGTTTTCCATTTTCATGATGTTCTATCATAAGTAAAAATAGAAGCAAGAAAAAGAATACGCAGCACCGGTTGATCTACTAGCTGAAGGTAGTAACTTGGAGAGTCGTTGTACCCCTTTTCTCATCTTAGAATGCACCGAGGACGGTGAAAACTTTAAAGTGTGGGGATGTTGTCCGACCGGTCAGTGTTTTAGGTGACAAGTTTCTAATCCCAACACTTTCGCATTTCATTTCTAGGTCTTTTAGGATTTTTAGTTGCATTTTCTTATTTTGCATATATACTTAATAAGCTTAGTCATATATATATAATAAGCTTAGTTAAAATAACGAAATTCTTCAAGAAAAACATTTTTAATAGGACATTGACATCCCAATTAATTTGAGTGAGAACTTTTTATTGAACTTGCTTGAAAGATATATATTGTGGATCATGTTTTGAGCTAAGAACACAAGCTTGTGAGATTTGAGTCTAATTGTGTGGTTACATCTTATAACCACATATTTTTCTTCTTATGTGCATTATTCTCTTTCTATGATTGTAATATTTGATTTGTTTGATTCTTTATGTCCATTATTCTTTGTATACATGCATTTATACGATTGAGGCCATCGTTTTATTTAGCTCACTTCCCAAATAGCCTTACCTTTTATCAACCTTTGTTGGCCAACATTGAGCCTATGATTAACCCACTTTGTTCTTTAATTTAGCACATTACAAGCCTTAAAGCGAAAAATAATAAATGTCCTTAATTTAGATCTTTGATTAGCTTAGGCTTGTGAGTGTGTGTATCATTCAAGTGTGAGGAAACTTGGGACATTGGTTGAGGTAAAAGGGTGTTTTTGTATTTTGTTGAAAATATTGGGAATTGGGTACATATTCATGCATCAATTATGTTTAAACCATATGCATTGAAGCTCTTGTATATATTTTAGTTTGAAAAGAAAAAAAATGATAAAGAAAAAAAAGAAAAAATATATGAATGAATAATAAAAAGAAAAAAATATAGAAAGAAAAGAAAAAGAAAAAAAAAAGAAAGAATAAAAAGGGGACAAAATGCCCCAAAGTGAAGTTCAATAAAAATCAATACATATGTGTGAAAAGAAAATGCATGAGTATGTGAAAAAGTGAAGAATGGGTAGTTAGGTTAGCTTTGAATTGGTATAGGTTGTCATAGGTTAAGTGGGAAGCTTAGGTTAATCAAAGATTCAAATTTCAAGCTCACTTGACCATATGCATCATACCTTGATCCTAGCCCTATTACAACCTTTGAGAAAGTCCTCATGATATTTGTATGCATGCATGAAATAATTGTTGATTGTTAGATGACCAACAAATCTTGGAAAGCATGATTAGGGGAGAATTGAGTGAATCAACCCCAAACACTTGAGTGACTAGAGCGGATACACATCCGGTGAGGGTTCAATTGCTCAATTACATGTTTCCACCTAGAATCATCACTTTTCTTGAAAGTTTATGAAAACCTTTAATAACTCAATTCAATTGTGGATTTGATTTGATTGCTATTATCTTAGCCCTTATACTTATATATGTTCTCTTGGAAATTGATTTATTTTTGCCAAGTAATTGCATGCATTTACTTTTCTTGAAAGTTTATGAAAACCTTTAATAACTCAATTCAATTGTGGATTTGATTTGATTGCTAGCCCTTATAATTATATATGTTCTCTTGGAAATTGATTTATTTTTGCCAAGTAATTGCATGCATTTAGATAGTTGCATTTAGATAGTTTATATTGAATAAATGTTGATATCCTTTAATTCTTTCTTGATTCTAGCATGAGGACATGCTATGGTTTAAGGGTGGGGAGGTTTATAAACCCCATTTTTAGAGTTTATCTTGTGCTTAATTTAGAGGATTTTATCAACTTTTCCCACATTTATTCAATGAAATGGCATGGTTTCATGATTGTATCCTAATTTGTTCTTCAGTGTGAAAACATGCTTTTTAGGCCATTAATTGCTAATTTTAATCCACCTTTGATTCCACTACATGCCTTGACGTGTTTGTTAGTAAATTCAGGTTGAAAAGGCTAGGAATGGATCAAAGGAATGGAGAGAAAAGCATGCAAAGTGGAAAACTCATGGAAAATCAAGGATTTGGGGTGCATACATTGACGCGCACGCGCAGCAAATGCGCACGTGTGGAATATGAAGTCGCAAGGCGACGCGTACGCGTGACATGATGCGTACGCGTGGAAAGCAAAATGCCAATCGACGAGTACGCGAGACCCATGCGTACGCGTCATTGCTCGCACATGACATCATTAAAGTGAAAACGCTGGGGCGATTTCTAAGCTTCCCAGGTCCAGATCCAACTCATTTCTGAGGCCCTTACATGCAGAATTCAAGAGGGGATGAAGGGGAAATGATTGATACACTTTTCACACACTTAGTTTTAGTTTTAGTATAGATGTAGAATTCTAGAGAGAGAGGCTCCCTCCTCTATCTAGATTAGGTTTTTAGTTTTCTTCCTTTTAGATCTAAATCTACTTCTTCTCTTGCTTTACTTTTCCCTTTTGTTTATGAATTCTTATATAGATCTCCTTTTCTTTTAAATGTAATTTATCATTTCTATGTCTTTTAATGTGTGCTTTAGTTTCCTATTGATGATTTCTTGCTTTGATTAATTGTAGTCTCTTTAATTCTTGTAATTCATTTTGTTATGTTGTTTACCTTTATTGCCTTCTATGTATTTGTTGAATTGTCTCTTTTAGTTATGAGTTAGATTTTTCCTTCTCTTAGCTTGTGTTGAGTAATTAGTGACTCTTGAATTGTCAAACTCTTTTGTTGATTGATAATTGGCAATTGCTAGTCAATTTGAATGTCAATAAAGCTAGTCTTTCATTATGATTTGACTAGGACTTGTGATCTCAAGTGGATATCAACTTGACTTTCTTTCATAGTTAGAGGTTAACTAAGTGGAGCAATGGACAATTGTTGTCATAATTGATGATGATAATAAGGATAGGACTTCCAATTCTCATACGTTGCCAAGAGTCTTTTTAGTTGTTAGTTTATTCCTTTTGCCATTTACAGTTCTTGTTCATTATCTCAAAAACCCCAAAAATATACAATCCATAGCCAATAACAAGAACACTACCCTGCAATTTTTAGGGAGAACGACCAGAGGTTTCAATACTTCAGTTTATTTTTATTGGGATTTGTTTTTGTGACAACCAAATATTTGATTGAAGGAATTTTTGGTTGGTTTAGAACTATACTTGCAACGAGATTTCAATTGTGAAATTCTATACCGACACAAAAATTTTCTCTCATCAAACCACTGACACACACTCCCAATTTCCCTTTCTCCTTCCTTTTCTTGTCGTCATCACCATTGCCATCATAACCATCACACCTTCTTTCTTTCTATTACCAGTTCATCACCCTAAATCACTAGCACCTCATCCACTATCCCAAACCTTTTCCTTCCCACCTGAACCTTCTCCCTTTTTTTTATACTTAAAAAACTCACTAGCAAAAATTCAGCAACAACAACAATCACAAAATAAATTAACAAAAATTTTAGATTAAGCAAATATTCAGCAATCATCAACCACAATTTCATATCCAAAATCAACAAATTATACGATTGCAAATTAATAATTACAATGAAATAACAACACAAATTTGGTAACGACAGAACTAACGGCAATAACTAAAAATTTCATGTCAAAATTAAAAAATATACCGTAAATTTTTCAAATGAACAAAAAATTCAACGTAAGAGGAAAAGAGAAGAATCCAGTACAAAGAAGGCGCGGTGCGGCGAGGAGGCGGACTGGAGGCACGACACTGCAGGAGGCACAATGCTATGAGGAGGAAAAACGCAGGCCGATGCTGCGAGAAGGCAGAACTAGGAGACATGATACGATACGATGAGAAGGAAGATTGGAGCCGCAACACTGTTGAGAAGTTGAACTAAGGCTAGCACTGCACCTACACCTGCAAGCTCTCCTTATCTACGAACTTTCTTTTCGAAATCTCTCTCTAATTTGGTCTCCTCTCTCTCCTCTACCGCTCTTTTTCTCGGCGAACTCAATAGTGGCGACGACTTTACCTACATCGACGTCATCCTCCCCCCTTTCTTTTCTCTCTTTCTCTCCCTCGTGTTCCTCTATTCTCTTTCTATTTTTTGTTTTCACGTGGGTGAGTGAGGTAAAGAAGGGGTGGAATGAGGGTGAAGGAGAGAGGCTTTTTAAATTTTTTTTTACCAAAGACAATTTAATTTAAAACCATTTTTAATGTTAAAGATGATATTAATAAAAAAAGTCGAAAATATTGAACCCATTAAAAAATCACACATTGTGATTAGGAACAAAAGATGGTGACCATGAATTCAGATAAGCTTTCGTTCTCAAATATTTTTTTTAATTATTTAACATAAATTATCTTATGGTTAAAGAATGAAAAATTCGAGAATTGAATAAATAAAAATGATATCAAAGTCTTACATGATTTTATTAAAAGGGATCAAGTTTGTTATTTTGATATTTTTTGGAAATAAAATAATCAAATCTTTTTTGCCGGCTTCTTTTCAAATTTTGGGTTAAAAAAGGAGGAATTTTATGAGATTTGAGTGGCTCTATCAATATTTATATTCTTTTATTGATGCGTGGAGTAATAATTAAAAAAATTGGTTTGGTAGTATATGTACAAAAAATATTTTAGATTCAATATACCAATAAGGATCTAGGGGCTTCCATCAAAACTATAATAATTGATTTTGAATAAAATTATATATTTACTTGATTGAGTGTTATAAATTTATACTTTTGGGTTGTGAGTAATGATGACATACACTAAAGTTTAAAGTTATAAGTTTTATTGGTTTTGGATTTTTTTTATTTCAAGATTTTATTTTTTTAACTGTTTTCTCATTTTGAATACATATGGAGTATATGAGAATTTAAATTAGAATAGTACAATAAAAATTATACATGAAGGTCGTATTTTATGTTTTGACCTCTCTTTGGTTCTTTTTTAAAAAATTATGGATTAATTTTTTTTATATGATATAAGAATTTAAATTATATACTTTTTTATTTTTGTTAATATTCATTGAATGTCCCTTCTATATATGAATATGGGTTCAGTTACTGTTGCGTTAAAATAAATAAATAAAGTTTATTATGGACAAAATAGCATGAATTAAAAATTCATGATTAATTTTGTTATATAAGAAAATTGGAGTGACTTTTTTATTATTTGAATTTTTTTTATTGTAGATTCAATTTTAGGTTAAATAAAAAAAAATTAACAATTGATGATATGAATATCTATATGTATAATTAATAAAAATTCATAATATTATATGGTTGTTATACATTGTGACTTATTATTTTATTTATTAATTTTTGATATATAAGCATTTTGGTTTCGTTACATAAAGAACATAGTAATAATTTAGATTACATTATACCCATATATTTTATAAGACTTAATTTTAAAATAAATTGATTGAATAAAATACTGTTAAAGGAGCTTTTTTTTTTGTGAAAATTAATTTATTTTAAAATATTGAGAATAGTACTATATAATTCATGTAGGTATTAGTCGACCCAAAAAAAAGATTTATATTTGACAAAATTACACATACATACTAATGGTAACTATATGCTTAGGTAATTGAATAAAAATAAATCAATACTTATTATTTATGCGGACAATGATCCGCTCAAAGGAAATACTCAAACACCTGAAGGGAGATTGTGACAAATATCAAATTTGGTGTATCAAGAGTGACATGTTTCAAATTTGTTTTGATTTAGAAGTCAATTTGGTTTTAATGCTTAGACATACTTATTGAGTAGATTTTGACCTTTTTATTCATATAAATTGTCTATAAAAAATTTTATAAATTAAAATTGTATAATATCAAATGATGTTATTCATGGTTTTTGGACAATGACAACTTAAAGAGAGTTGAGATAATAAGTTTTTATTATCATTACATTATTGTTAAAGAGTCATATTATTTGAATTTGAAAGAAAATATAATATATATCTTTATAATTTGATTACTATTTTTATTTGAAAAAATTTTATTATTCTTTTTCAACTAGAAAGAGACAAATTATGTTTTATTTACAAATTTAAATATATATTTAATACAAGTTTTTTTTTTTGAAATAATCCTAAATTTACTTTAATTATTGATTTTTTTTTGAAAATATCTTATTTCTATCTCATTTAAGTGAAGTATAATTACTCATACTTTGATATCAGAATCATTTTAAGAAAAAAGAGCATTGAAAATTGTAGTTTAGATTCTTGATAAAGTTTTAAAATTTTGCATAATCTTGTACTATTTTCGAAGTATTTATTTTTATTATCCCACCATTAAGATATTTTTTGATAATAGAAAGTTGATAGTTCTTTGAGAATATTGAGTTTGGGAGTAAAGATAGTCAATATTTTATCCTAAAGACAAACTTAGCACGTTAAGAACAAACGTCATTTGGTATATCCACTAAAAAAAATATCTCATTTTATGTGGGATATTATGTATTCATGTCATGAGTAAAAAGAATAAGTCCATAAAAGACAACAATATTTGAGACTCATTTAATTAATTACCTAAAAGTATTAGGTTATTGATATTCAAAATCAAATGGACTAAAGAGGTAATATGGAGGTATAAAGTATGTTTTGTTGTAAAAAAATCCACTAAAAATTAAGACATTAGATACAAGAAAACTTTTCTTTCAGTTTTATGAAAAGACTTACTTAGAACCATAATGACAGTGATGATATATTTTAATCTTGAGTCACTATAGATGAATATAAGAAATTGTTTATCAATGATAAAACTGATGAGACAATTAATATGTAGAAAGTTTGTGTCATAAGATGTAAATAAGTATATACACTACAAGTTAAAAAATTCGATCTATGGACACAAGAAAACTTCTAATCATTAGTATTTTATATTTCATCGAGTTATTATCTTATATGATTTTGTGATAAAAAAAGTGGTTGATAATTGTATACTAATTTAGTAGGAATAAGTATATTTTCATTTTTTTTTTTGTGTTTGTGGCATGCAGAATTTAAATAAATTTATATACTCAACTCAACGAGAGACAAGTAAAGTCTCATTAGGTGCCTCAAGAAAATTATAAGTTTAAAATGCATAAGGTTTTTTACAATTTAGCATTAGTATGATGGATATCAAAGATATACATTTATAGTAATTGTATACATTGTTGATATCTTTAGCAAATATTTGAGTAAGTTGAGAATGTATTATAAATAGTAGTCAAACAAATTTTGTTACAATAAAATATTACATGTTTACATATATGAAGTTAGAAAATAAAGTTATAGTTTAGTATTCAGATTTTGACTTTGTTGAATGTCAAGACAATTTTGATCTATTACAGGTATATTCATATACTCTAAGACTAGCAAAATCTCTAAACATCATCTACGAGGGGATGATCAACATCCGAGTGCTGACTTCCCAAAACATCTGAATACTAAAATCAATAGCAAATGTGCCTCCGTCGAACCCAGTCTCTACATATCCACTAACCCCACTACCACCGAGTCTTACATGTCCCGAACCCATGGCACTCCTATGAGGTATGCCTGCAACACTACCCTAGTTGTCATTAACACCACCTCTGCCAACCCTACGCATGTAAAACCCAGTTAATTAATGACAAATTAACTCATAAATGAGAATTTATTCTATAAAGTTAAAAATGTGATTTGTATTGCTTAATATGATATAGGAGATTGAGACGAGAAATTTGATACCAATTTTATAGAAATCGGACCAAGATTGGACCAAACGGGCCAAACCGAGCCAACCGAACCCATATTGGGCCCTTGGCCCAATCTAACTAAACCAAAACCCTAATTTTCAGCACTCTCTGTCCTCACAACACACTAATTCATGCTGAAATAGAGTAGGAATGGGGGAAGAACACTCTCTCAAGTTCTAACCTTTATTTGATCTTCAAACCACCATAATTTTTTATCTAGAGCTCCGATTGCCACACCGTTTACGGCCACACGTTCACCGCAGAGAGTATTACAAAATCCACTACTTTATTATTGAGGTAAGCCATGATTTTGATTTATTTATTCATCCCTTAATTTCTAATTTCATGGAGAAAAGTGTTGAGATTTTGGGTTCTTTGATATTATAGTATCCAACTCTCTTGAAGGAGAAGGTTAATCTTGTCTCCTTGAACCTTGGGTATGGTAAGATTCTCAACCCTAGTATAATTTTTTGTTCTATGATGTTTGGATTTTGAGATGTTGTGTTTAGGTACGATAATTGTGGCTTAGGTAGTGTGTATGTGAATATTGGAGCTTGATTGAGATTCTGGAAAGCTTGAGAAAGGGCTTTGGTGTGCAAAAATCTATTTTCGAAGGTGTTGAGACCTTGTGGAAAAGTAATTTGGAAGTGCTCTGGTTAAGCGGAGAAAATCGGCTAAGGTATGGTCTCGGTTTGCTGTATCTAAAATGTAATGTGGTGTGAAAACTTAGGCTAGAGGCCCTAAGATAGGCAATTAATTGTTGATGTTGTTGAATGGTTGAGATATATTATGTGGTCATATATGTGATTATAATTATTGATGCCTTGATGGTATAATACATGAGAGATATGCATGTTGTGATATATGCTTGATGATTGGTTGAGGTTGAATTATGGGTGAAACCATGTTGATGGTGAGTATGATATTGGTTATGTGTAATGATGGTTGATTGGAAATGGTGTTGTTGCAAATTGGTATGAGAATGAGTATATGACATGAAAATGTGCTTGAGATTGAGCCAATTGAGTGAAGTGGGTTAAAATGATGGGATGGTGTTTTGTGAATTTGATAAAAATGCTAATGTATGAATTGAGGAGGCTTGAGGTTGATTTTCGGTATGTTTTGGTTGGTTTTGAAAAGGGTTGAAATTGGTTTATTTTGAAAATGGCACTTTGTGCTTTTATAAGAAAATGTGGTTTTTGGGCATACTTTAACGGAGCATAACTTGGACTCTGGATGTCCGTTTTATGCCAAACTTATTTAGAAATAAAATTAGATCCGGTATGTTTATGCCGTTTGAAGAACGGGTGAAAATGATTTAAAATGGAGAAGTTATGCCCGTCGGAAGATTCTGGTTTGAAACTGTGAAATTCTACAGCTTTTAACTTAGTAAAATTTATGACAAAACAAACCCCCGCGCGTATGTGTGGTCGACGTGTACGCATCTTTTTTTTAAAATGCACCATCCACGCGTGTGCGTGGCCCATGCGTACGCATCGATGCGCTGCACCAAATGCCCAGCCAAATTCCCGAGAGTTGTGCAAGAATTGTGCTAGTTTTGTGCGTGGGAAACAAACGCACCCACGCATACACGTGGCTGATGCGTAGGCGTCCCTGGGCTTTTCTTACATCCACGCGTGCGTATGGACGACGCATACGCGTCGATGCACTTTTGGCTTTTCCACGCGTGCGCGTGAGTGACGCATATGCGTGACCCTGTTTTCATCCCAAAGTTGATTTTTGAGTTTTAAAAGCCAAATTTCATACTTCTAAGCCTCCGATCTCACCTCTTATGTCTTAAATCATTATGGTATGCCTAGCGATGGGAAAGAAGCTAGGGGATGTGGTAACTTGTGAATGAAGAAAGCAGAGCAACTAATGAGCAATGATGATCAAAGATAGTTGAATTATGGGTGAGTATGATTGCATATATGCGTATTGAATAAAATGTGAATGTTGCACTTCCACTATCTGAGACACGAGTTTCCCTGGAAGAAAGCAGTAGGTAGCCACCACGTGCTCTAGGTGGAGACTCGAGACTCTACTGACCCTATGTCGTAAGTGTGGCCGGGCACTGTGAAAGTCCTGGATGAGCTCGCCCCCGTGAATATATACATCAGTGATAGTGTTGGATATGAATTATGAATTATGAATTATATTGAGTATAACTCGAGTTGGGAATGCACGAGAGAGGGACAGTCTAATGGTTAGCTACCAGAACTTGTCGGGTTGGTTATATAACTGACAGATGATATCATCAGCCATTAGGACAGGCATACATCATATGCATATTACGTGAATTATTTGAGATTGCCTAATTGACTGCATATTACTTGCTAATAGTCTAAATGCCATATCTGTTTCCTACTTGTATATCTTTTGTCTGATATAACTGTGTTTGCCATATTATACTCCTGCTGATGGTTGGGAGGTCTGAAGGAATTGGAAAGGGAAGTATTAGTTAGACTGAAGATCTTTAGTTAGTTACCATTTGTGGATTAGTCTGTTTATAAGCTTTGAATTATCTGTTGGAAGTTCTAGGATTGCCTTCAGCTTTCCCAGGACATTACATGTTAGATATGAAGGCATTGTTACCATACTGAGAACCTCAGGTTCTCACCCATGCAAATTTTGTGGTTTTCAGATGCAGGACATGAGGCTTCTCGCTGAAGCATACTGGAGACTTCTGGATCAGCGAAGATTCCTTGGATCTCGGGACTCTATTTTTGTTTTATGTTTTTTCTTAGATACTTTTATCTCCACTAAATAATACAACTGTTATGTCTCCTCTTAGAAGTGGTTTTGGGAGAATAGATTTTCTGTATTTATGTCCCTTTGGGTTTCCTTGGGGTTTTTTACTTTATTTACATCTATATATTTCTATGCTCGGACTGGTTATCTTCGCAACCGAATCTTGAGTTTTGATATTCATGTTTTTGGAACTCCCTTGTATATATATGAACTCGCGTTAGCTTATCTCCTTTATCTGATTCGTTATGTTATCAATCGGGGTGTTGCGATTTTGAGTTACGATTTTGTTTATCCCTTTTTCTTCAAAGGCTCCTAGTTATACACATTCTTCACACTACTATACGTACCAAATTTTATTTTTAGAGGTTGTAATACCTTGCCATCTATTAATTATGACTTAAGTATAAGACTATATATGGTAGGGTGTTACATTATGGTATCAGAGCAGTTCGTTCCTGTAGAGCCTGAGGGACAGATTGACTATGCTTCTGTGCATTCTCTATATGTGTGTTATGTGCTATTAGGATATCTACTTGATATAACTGGCATAAACATTCATGAGCATGCATTTGGGACTTTGAAGCACTAAACTTCCGATATTGAGACTGATCAACTTAATATTGATTGTTTGGTGTGTATAGGAACCAGATGGCGCCTCGTGGATGCGGTCGAGATCGTGGGAGAGGTCGTACTAACGCTCGGGGGTCAGGTATTAACCCAAACGACCCAGTGAACTTTATGACGGTGTTGGAGAACATGGCTGCTGCTATGCAGGCCACTACAGAGGCTCTTGGTCAACAGATGCACAACCATAGCAATGACGGAGGTGGAGCTCACGGTCCGATGACACTAGCAACCTTCTTGAAGGTTAATCCACCTAAGTTCAAGAGAACCACTAGTCTGACTGAAGCCGATACCTGGTTTCAGGCTATGGAGCGAGCACTACAAGCACAGGTGATACCTGATAGGCAGTGTATTGAGTTTGCTACCTATTTTCTCACTGGAAAACATCGTATTGTTGGCAAGGAGTCCGACGTCTCCTGCAGCAGGGTGATGACTATATCACCTAGGATGCCATCTGGGAAGAGTTCTATAAGAAGTACTTCCCAACTTCTGCCAGGACGGCCAAGGAACTTGAGTTACTGCAGTTGAAGCAGGGTACTATATCCGTATCTGAGTATACTGACAAGTTTGAGGACTTTTCAGATTTTTTCGTATGTGTCAGGGAGCTCCAGGAGACTTTGAGGAATGGAAGTGCATTAAGTATTGATAAGAAGACTTTTGCGTGGTCTAGAATTCAAAATAAATTCTCGTTGCAAGCATAGCTTCTAAACCAACAAAAGTCCTTTCATACAAACGTTTTGGTTGTCACAAGTAACAAACCCCTTTAAAATTGATAACCGAGTATTTAAACATCGGGTCGTCTTCTCAAGGAATTGCAGGGAGGTATGTTCTTATTATTGGTTATGAAAAAGGTAAAATTGGGGGTTTTGGAATTTGTGCAATGGGCACAAGTATATTTTCAAAGCAATAAAAATAAATAAATAACTGTAAAATAAACTCTTAGCAAGGTATAAGAACTGGAAGTCCTATCCTTATCAATTGTGATGAGAATTGGATTTTAATCCCACTTAGTTAACCTTTACCAAACAAAGGAAGGTCAAGTGGACTAATTAATTTGATACCTAAAGTCCTAGTCTTTCCTTTGGAAAGGCTAGAGTTATTGGAACTCAAATTAATTAGCAACTCCCAATTTCAACCACTATTTTATTTGACAGCTCAAGTGTCACTAATTACTCAACCAAAGCCAAAAGGGTAACAGGAAAATCCAAATTATTTATATAAATAAAAGACAGCAATCATCAATCTGAAATACCTCAAAATCATAAATTAATAACTCAATCAAATGTAACATGGCAGTTATAGCCAAATAAAGAAGTTGAGTTGAACATAGATATCCATAAATTAAATTGAGAAAATAAATAAAAGGAACATTGAACCTGTAATTGAAGATGAAATAATCCTGAAGTGATAAGAAATCCTAATCCTAAAATAAATTCTAATCCTCATCCTAATCCTAAGAGAGAGGAGAGAACCTCTCTCTCTAAAAACTACATCTAAAACTAAAATTATCAATTATGAGAGCATGATCTGAAGTGTCCTTCATTCCTCCACTTTGCAGCCTTTAATCTGTGTTTTCTGGGATTGAAACTGGGCCGAAAATAGCCAAGAATTCGCTGTTTGCAAAATCTGCCTCGCTGATTTTTGTAGATGCGACGCATCCGCGTGGATGATGCGTTCGCGTTGCCTATCTGTACGGTCACTATGGCAAATTTTATATCAAATCGAAGCCCCGGACGTTAGCTTTCCAACGCAAATGGAACCGCGTCATTTGGACTTATGTAGCTAAAGTTATAGCCGTTTGAGTGCAAAGGGGTCAGGCTGGACAACTTAACAACTTCTTCAACTTCTTGTATTCCTTCCACTTTTGCATGCTTCCTTTCTATCCTCCAGGCCATTCCTGCCCTATAATATCTGAAAACACTTAACACACATATCAAAGCATCTAATGGTAACAAGAGAGGATTAATAATAAGCAAATATAAGATCAAAGAAGCATGTTTTCAATCATAGCACAAAATCAGGAAGGAAAATGTAAAACATGCGAATTGTATGAATAAGTGAGTAAAGAGTTGATAAAAACCACTCAATTGAGCATAAGATAAACCATAAAATAGTGGTTTATCAACCTCCCCACACTTAAACAATATAGCATGTCCTCATGCTAAGCTCAAGAGAAACTATAAAGAGATGAAGAGGAATGATAGAATGTATGAGATGCAACCTATGAATGCAACTAAATGCACAATGTTTCTACCTACTTGGTTAAAAATAAATAAGTTCTCCAAGACAAACATAAATCAGATTTCACTAATTCAAATCATATAAAATAAAGACAAGTAAACTTGCAAGAAGATAGCTCATGAAAGCAGGAAACATAGAATTAAGCACTGAACCCTCACTGGTAGTGTATATCACTCTAATCTCTCTAGTGTATAGGGTAATCACTCTACTCATCTCTAGTCATGCTTTCTAAAACTTTTTTCTTCATCTAATCAATCAACAAATATTTATCATACCAATGCAAACATCATGAGGTCTTTTCAGGGTTGTAATGGGGCTGAGGTAAAGGTAAGGGTATATATATGGCTAAGTGAGCTAGTAAAGTAAATCCTTGAGTAGTCTAAGAACTCACCTAACATACACACTTTGTAAAGCAAAGCTTCTTTACCTATTCTCCCATATTTTTCTGCACATGGTAATTCAATTATTTTGATTTCACATGAGCATGCTTCCCAAAAATTTTATTTTGAATTATTTTATTCTTTTCAACTTTCCACCCTTTATTTTTTATATTTTTTTTATCATCCATGTTCCCAATAGGTTTTCCACACTTAAACAATTACACAATTTTTATCTTAAGCTAACCAAGGATTTTACTTGGGATTTTAAATTTGTTTTTCTGCTTAAGGCTAGTGTTGTGGTTTATAGAATAAGAGGGAATTAAAGGCTCAAGGGGGCTAACAAGGATGATGTAAAAGGTAGGCTAATTTTGGGATAAGTGAGCTAGAATCAAACAATGGCCTCAATCATATGCAAGCATGTAAATATATTAAATATTGGACATATAGAATGGAACAAAACAAAGATTATAATTATAGAGAAAAAAACATACAAGAATAAAAATTTATGGTTAAATAATGTAACCATGTAAATAAGCTCAAAATCTCACAGGTTGTATGTTCTTTGGCTAAAAAACCATGTTCCAAATACAACTTGAAACAAATTTAACACAAAAAATTTCAATTTAAATTAGTGAAATTTTTCAAAAATAGGATCTTAAAAAGAAACTTATTATTTTAACCAAGCAGTAGCTAAATGCATAAAATCAAACAAACATGCAATTAAACATGCAAATGCAATAATGAACAAACAAACAATGGTGTTAAAAAGAAGAAAATAGCTAACCCATGGAGATCGGTATCGACCTCCCCACACTTAAAGATTGCACCGTCCTCGGTGCATGCTAAGATGTCAAGTGGATGGGCTGCTCCAACTGATGCCTTTCTCTAAAGATTGTGCAGGTGGACTTGTTTGTCTTCCCATTAAGAAGCTTTTCCTCTCCCTTCGTGGTGGCCATCCTGAAAGAAGAGGGAAAAGAAGAAAAGTAACCCAAAAATAAAGATAGAAAATATGGGTGTTAATGCCAGATAATAAGGGTCTCAATTACATGGTAGCTATAACATGCAAGTGAGAAAACAGTAGAAGTACATGGCAAAGCAAGAGTGCAAAAATTTGCAACAATGGGAAAGAGAGTACAGGATAATATAAATTCATGTCAATGCAAAATTAATACAAATATCATAAAAGATTAGCATTGACTTAAACAATATTACCCAACAGTGTAAAACAAGTCACTGAGTACCAAAATAATACCAGAAAAGACACAACAGTTGAATATGAACAAGTAACACCAATGGAAAATAATAAATTTAGAAAAGGAAATAAAAATATGCACAAAATTAAAATGCAATGGAAGAAAGCATGCAAATAAATTAAATAAAATAGAATGGAGGTGAAAAAGATGAGAAGTCAAAGAAAATAAGAAAGGAAGGAGAAAGAAATAAGAAAAGATAAGAAAAATAAGGATTTGGAGAAGAAAAGATAAGATATTTGGCAAATTAGGTTAAGTTGTGCGACGCAAGCGACGCGAGCGCGTGGGGCACGCGGTCGCGTGACTTGCACTTATACGGATTGACGCGGTTGCGTCGGTCATGCAGTCGCGTGACACAGTTTATGCTACTAGCGCGAGGGCAACCTCGCGCTCGTACAGCTCTCTGTTCAAAATTTTTATTTTCGTCAAATCTGGGGTGACGCGATCGCGTGGGTCATGCGATCGCGTGAGTGGCCATCATGGAGATATGACGCGGACGCATGGGGCACGCGTTCGTGTGGGAGGGCTTGGGCTTCCAGCATGAGTCCGGCCCAACTCCAGCATAACCTTCTGCCATGCACTCTTTTTACGTCGATATTCAGGTCACGCGGCCGCGTGAGTGACGCGGTCGTGTGGGAGGCCAATGTTCTCAGATGATGCGGTCGCGTGAGCGACGCGGTCGCGTGGGGTCAAGTTATGCTAAAGGCGCGCCTCCAGCCACGCTTTCGCGTGACTCTCTGTTCAATTATTTTCTCCCCAACGCACGAGTGACGCGGACGCGTCAGCGACGTTGTCGCGTCGTGTGCGTGTGTTCCCTTTTTTTATGATTATGCAGTATGCAGAGTGTAATGCTTAATATGAATGCTATGCATGATTCTAGGTTCAATAAAAATTCAAAAATAAACAAAACATACTAGAATTAAAACTGAAAAGGGACGATCATACCATGGTGGGTTGTCTCCCACCTAGCACTTTTAGTTAAAGTCCTTAAGTTGGACATTCTGGTGAGCTCCTTGTTATGGTGGCTTGTGCTTGTACTGATCCAGTAATCTCCACCAGTGTTTAGAATTCCAGTAGCCTCCAGGATCCCAAACTAGGTGCAAAAAGCCTTCAAGTAAGTTAAAGCAAGTGACAAGGCCCCAAGAGTATTGATTTCTAGATTGAATTCCGGGGTCCCACACCTTACTTTTGCACCCGTCTTCTTGTTGATTATTAGTGTTCCAACCGGGTGGCGGGCAATCTGAATTCTCACTAAAGTGGCCAAACAACTTCCTAGACCCATTCAGTTGAGCTTTACACCAACCTTTGCGTTTAAATTTTGAGCACACAACCATGTTGAACCTTGCAGGATAAATCTTATCACTGGCCATCTTCTTCTTACTCTTAATGCCACAGAGAGCTCTAAGTTGACCATCCGTCTCTAGTAGCCCATATTCAAGTGGAATTAGAAAGCTAAGGGATATGAATTTTACCCACTTGAATGTTGTGAAGGATGATGGCAACTTAGGGAGAGGTGCTTCTAATGAACGTGCAAGCTCCACTCCCTTGTGCTCTTTTTGACATCCTCCACCTCTTTGCAAGCTTCTTCAATTTCAACCTCTTCTTCTTGGTAGCTTTCTTCCAATTTAATCTCTTCTTTATTGCACACCAAGAGCATGGGAGGTTGTGCTTTTTCTTCTTGAATCTCCATCTCTTGATCAACCTCTTCCAAGTCTTCAACCATAACATGCCTTGGGGGTTGTACACCCTCCTCAACAATAAATTCAAACTCCTTAGAAGAGGTTTCTGTGACTTGAGGTTCCCGTGGAGGTTCTGCATCTCCTAAATCTTCAACCACTTCTTCCTCTGCAACTATTATGGCTTTCTCCACTTGTTCCAGTACAAAGTCATGCTCCTTATTGTCCACTGGAGTCTCTAGTGTCTCCTTCATGCTACGTTCTTCATTAGATTCTCCACATGAAGCCATGGGGGTTCGTTGAGTGTCCGAACGTCTGGAAGGTAATTGACTTATTTCTTGCTCCAATTGATGAAGGGTTGCATGAAATTGATCTACTGTTTCCTTGAAATGATCCCTTGACTCTTGCTCCTCCTTGATGATTACCTTTCCATGACAACTCCCTTCAATTACTCCTTCACCTTCAAGGGTCTCTTCTACCTTCACCTTTAGTGCCTCCTCTAGCTCCTTATGAAGTATGGGTTTACGAAGACGATCCTCTCTCTCTTGTTCCATATTAATAGCATCATTGAGATCACCTTGCTCTTGGATTGATGGATGTGGGTGCTCTTCCATGGATGGTGGTGATGGGATGTGTGGATCATTATGTGGTTGAAAAGGAAGTACACTAGAGCTTGAGGGTTGATTGTTGAAGGTATTTGATGGTCTGATTCGAGTGGCAAGAGCTTGTATAGTGGAGTTTAGATCGGTAAATGCTTTCTCCATGGAGGTTTGGGGTGGATAGGAGGGTTCATTTATTGGGAGAAAGGGTTCATGGTAGGAAGGTGGTTCATCTTGATAAGGATATGGAGATGGTGAATATTGAGGTGGTGGTTCTAAGTATGGCTCGTAGGGTGGTTGGTGTGGTGGATAAGGATTAGGGTCATATGGAGGTGTTTGGTGGAAACAGGCTTGTGAGTATGGTGGTCCAAAGTCATGTTGAGGATATCTATCATTTTGGTATGCATTGCAGAATGGTCTTCGTCCATGATATCTTGGAGGGTGTTGTTGCCTAAAGGGTTGATCAGATCCTTTTGGCTCCGTCCATCTGTGATTGTTTTGACCTTGATGCATATTCCTGTTCTCATTATAGTGTCCATTCCTAACAATAACATTGGAATCAAACTTGAAGCGAGAGGGGTGAGAATTCATAATAGCTATCAGAAATAAGGGAAAAAAAGAAGAAGCTAATAAACAAGTAAAAGAATTTTTTTTTGAAAAATATTTACAATAACCAATAATAAGGCACACGTTTGCAATTCCCCGGCAACGGCGCCATTTTAATGAGAAGACTTTTGCATGGTCTAGAATTCAGAATAAATTTCCGTTGCAAGTATAGCTTCTAAACTAACAAAAGTCCTTTCATACAAACGTTTTGGTTGTCAAGTAACAAACCCCTTTAAAATTGATAACCGAGTATTTAAACCTCGGGTCATCTTCTCAAGGAATTGCAGGGAGGTATGTTCTTATTATTGGCTATGAAAAAGGTAAAATTGGGGTTTTTGGAATTTGGGCAATGGGCACAGGTATATTTTCAAAGCAATAAAAATAAATAAATAACTGTAAAATAAACTCTTGGAAAGGTATAAGAACTGGAAGTCCTATCCTTATCAATTGTGATGAGAATTGGATTTTAATCCCACTTAGTGAACCTTTACTAAACAAAGGAAGGTCAAGTGGACTAATTAATTTGATACCTAAAGTCCTAGTCTTTCGTTTGGAAAGGCTAGAGTTATTGGAACTCAAATTAATTAGCAACTCCCAATTTCAACCACTGCTTTATTTGACAGCTCAAGCGTCACCAATTTCTCAACCAAAGCCAAAAGGGTAACAGGAAAATCCAAATTATTTATATAAATAAAAGACAACAATCATCAATCTGAAATACCTCAAAATCATAAATTAATAACTCAATCAAATGTAACATGGGCAGTTATAGCCAAATAAAGAAGTTGAGTTGAACATAGAAATCCATAAATTAAATTGAGAAAATAAATAAAAAGAACATTGAACCTGTAATTGAAGATAAAATAATCCTGAAGTGATAAGAAATCCTAATCCAAAAATAAATTCTAATCCTAATCCTAATCCTAAGAGAAAGGAGAGAACCTCTCTCTCTAAAAACTACATCTAAAACTAAAATTATCAATTATGAGAGCATGATCTGAAGTGTCCTTCATTCCTCCACTTTGCAGCCTTTAATATGTGTTTTCTGGGCTTGAAACTGGGCCTGAAATAGCCTAGAATTCGCTGTTTGCGAAATCTGCCACACTGATTTTCACAGATGCGATGCGTCCGTGTGAATGACATGTTCGCGTCGCCTATCTGTATGGCCACTATGGCAAATTATATATCAAATCGAAGCCTCGGATGTTAGCTTTCCAACGCAAGTAGAACCGCATCATTTGGACCTCTGTAGCTAAAGTTATAGCCGTTTGAGTGCAAAGAGGTCAGGCTGGACAACTTAACAACTTCTTCAACTTCTTGTATTCCTTCCACTTTTGCATGCTTCCTTTTCATCCTCCAGGCTATTCCTGCCCTATAATATCTGAAAACACTTAACACACATATCAAGGCATCTAATGGTAATAACAGAGGATTAATAATAAGCAAATATAAGATCAAAAAAGCATGTTTTCAATCATAGCACAAAATCAGGAAGGAAAATGTAAAACATGCGAATTGTATGAATAAGTGAGTAAAGAGTTGATAAAAATCACTCAATTGAGCATAAGATAAAGCATAAAATAGTGGTTTATCAAGTATGAAGGAGGACTCCGGAGCAATATCTTCAGCTCAGTGGGACCAATGGAAATCAGAACTTTCTCAAAATTGGTGAACAAGAGTAGGGTTGCTGTAGAATGTGTGAAAAAGGTGGCTATAGAGAGAGGAAGCCATAGGGGACCATTCCTATAGAACCGAGGGAAGAGCTTTGCTCCTAGACTCAAGGTCAGAACAATTTCAGGAGGTCTAACTACAGCAACTCCCAACACATTCATTCATTGCATTCGAAAAAGCTAGTGAGTGATGCTTGAAAATTGTAGTTTTAGGTTATGACCTAAAGGTGTATAATGCTACCCATGAAGCCATGGTAACTAGGCTAGGATACCCGAGAGTTTCATTTAGATTCAGACAATGTAATTTTGTCCATAATTTAATCTGCTTGCTGATGATCGGTCTTGATCTTATCTTGGGACTGGACTGGTTATCTGAGAACCATGTCCTGCTCGATTGTTCTTCAAAATCGGTGTACTTTATGCCAGAAGATAGAGAAGGACAGCTTGTCTTGAATAGCTATTACTTGAATTCTATGATGGTGAGTTGTTCTGGGACTAAATGTCAAGGTATCTTGTGTGTTAACAGCGGGTGTTTCGGGTGATGATCAAAGGTTGGAGCAAATTCTGGTGGTGTGTGAGTTTTCGAAAGTATTTCCTGATGATATTGATGAATTTCCACCTAATCGAGAGGTTGAGTTTGCTATTGAATTGGTGCCTGGGGCTGGACCAATCTCGAGTGCTCCTTATAGGATGTCACCGCTAGAGATGGCCGAGCTAAAGTCTCATTTAGAGGATCTATTGGGTAAGAACTTCATTCGACCAAGTGTTTCTCTGTGGGTCGTGCCAGTGTTACTGGTAAAGAAGAAAGATGAGAGTATGTGGCTCTGTGTGGATTACAGGCAGCTGAACAAGGTCACAATAAATAATAAGTACCCACTGCCGAGGATTGATGATCTTATGGATCAGTTACAAGGAGCTGGGGTTTTCACCAAGATTGATTTGCAATCTGGTTATCACCAGATAAGGGTGAAGGGTGAGGATATCCCTAAGACTGCTTTCAGGACTCGTTATGGTCATTACGAGTACACTGTAATATCTTTAGGGTTAATAAATGCTCCTGCAGTGTTTATGGATTATATGAACAGAGTGTTCAATCCATTTCTCGATAAATTCGTTGTTGTCTTCATTGATGACATACTAATTTATTCCAAGACTGAAGAAGAGCATGCAGAACACTTGAGGACCGTGTTGCAGATACTAAAGGAAAAGAATCTCTACGCGAAACTGTCCAAATGTGAGTTTTGGAAAGGTGAGGTGAAGTTTTTGGGTCATGTGGTGAGTAAGCGAAGGAGTTTTTTGGGCTTAGATGGCTATTACCGAAGGTTTATCAAAGGCTTTTCGCAGATAGCCTTGCCATTGACAAGGTTAACCCGCAAGGACGCACCATTTGTTTGGACTCCTGAGTGTGAGAAGAGCTTTAATGCGCTGAAGCAAAAGTTGACCACGGCACCTGTGTTGGTGTTACCTAAGCCAAATGAATCATTTGAGGTGTACTGCGATGCCTCACTGAAGTGTCTAGGGTGCATGCTGATGCAGCATCGTAATGTGGTGGCGTATGCCTCACGTCAGTTAAGACCTCATGAAGTTAATTACCCTACGCACGATTTGGAACTTGCTGCGGTTGTGTTTGCACTAAAGGTGTGGAGGCATTACCTCTATGGGGTTAAGTTCCAAGTTTTCTCTGATCACTAATTTAAGAAAAATTGTCGTGTCAATATAGAATTTCACACAAAATGAAATCTCGTTGCAAGTATAGTTCTACACCAACAAACAATCCTCCCAACCAAAAATTTGGTTTTGTCACAAGTACAAATCCCAAATAAGAATTAACCGAAGTATTTAAACTCCGGGTCGTCTCACAAGGAATTGCAATGAAGTGATCAATTATTGGCTATGAAAATGCAAGGGGGGTTTGATTTTATATTTTGACAAGAAAAGTAAATAACAAGAAAGTAAATGATAAGAACTAATAAAGAAAGGCAAACAACTCTTGGCTAAGCATAGGAATTTGAGATCACTGGTGCACGTAATTGTGATCATCAATGGCGCCATCAACATGGTACGCACAATTGTAATCTCAACTCTTTATCACAACTTCGCACAACTAACCAGCAAGTGCACTGGGTCGTCCAAGTAATAAACCTTACGCGAGTAAGGGTCGATCCCACGGAGATTGTTGGTATGAAGCAAGCTATGGTCACCTTGCAAATCTCAGTGAGGCAGATTCAAATGGTTATGGATGATATATGAATAAAGCATAAAATAAGGATAGAGATACTTATGTAATTCATTGGTGAGAATTTCAGATAAGCGTATGGAGATGCTTTGTCCCTTCCGTCTCTCTGCTTTCCTACTGTCTTCATCCAATCCTTCTTACTCCTTTCCATGGCAAGCTGTATGTAGGGTTTCACCGTTGTCAGTGGCTACCTCCCATCCTCTCAGTGAAAATGTTCTACGCACCCTGTCACGGCACAGCTAATCATCTGTCGGTTCTCAATCAGGTTGGAATAGAATCCAGTGATTCTTTTGCGTCTGTCACTAACGCCCAGCCTTCAGGAGTTTGAAGCTCGTCACAGTCATTCAATCATTGACTCCTACTCAGAATACCACAGACAAGGTTTAGACCTTCCGGATTCTCTTGAATGCCACCATCAATTCTAGCTTATACCACGAAGATTCCGATCAAGGGATCCACGAGATAAACATTTAAGCCTTATTTGCTTGTAGAACAGAAGTGGTTATCAGGCACTCGTTCATAAGTGAGAATGATGATGAGTGTCACATACTCATCACATTCATCATGTTCTTGGGTGCAAATGAATATCTTAGAACAAGAATAAGCTGAATTGAATAGAAGAACAATAGTAATTGCATTAATACTCGAGGTACAGCAGAGCTCCACACCTTAATCTATGGTGTGTAGAAACTCCACCATTGAGAATACATAAGAACAAGGTCTAGGTATGGCCGTGAGGCCAGCCCCCATGATCTAAGACAGCATAAGACTAAAGATAGCTACCAAGATAAGAATACAATAGTAAAAGGTCCTATTTGTAGAGAACTAGTAGCCTAGGGTTTACAAGGATGAGTAAATGACATAAAAATCCACTTCCGGGCCCACTTGGTGTGTGCTTAGGCTGAGCATTGAAGCATTTTCGTGTAGAGACTTCTCTTGGAGTTAAACACCAGCTTTTGTGCCAGTTTGGGCGTTTAACTCCCATTCTTGTGCCAGTTTCGGCGTTTAATGCCGGGCAGTTTTGAGCTGATTTGAAACGCCAGTTTGGGCCATCAAATCTCGGACAAAGTATGGACTATTATTTATTGCTGGAAAGCCCAGGATGTCTACATTCCAACGCAGTTGAAAGCGCGCCGATTGGGCTTCTGTAGCTCCAGAAAATCCATTTCGAGTGCAGGGAGGTCAGAATCCAACAGCATCTGCAGTCCTTTTCAGCCTCTGAATCAGATTTTTGCTCAAGTCCCTCAATTTCAGCCAGAAAATATCTGAAATCACAGAAAAACACACAACCTCATAGTAAAGTCTAGAAAAGTGAATTTTAACTAAAAACTAATAAAAATATAACAAAAACTAACTAAAACATACTAAAAACGTACTAAAAACAATGCCAAAAAGCGTATAAATATACTAAAAACTAACTAAAACATACTAAAAACATACTAAAAACAATGCCAAAAAGCGTATAAATTATCCGCTCATCAAAACACCAAACTTAAATTGTTGCTTGTCCCCAAGCAAATGAAAATCAAATAAGATAAAAAGAAGAGAATATGCAATGAA
>NC_029772.3:68451882-68452209 GCF_000817695.3 Arachis duranensis | reverse complement strand
TTTTCAAATTGTGACTCAGCTTTGCTAGAGTCCCCAATTAGAGGTGTCCAGGGTTCTTAAGCACACTCTTTTTGCTTTGGATCACACTTTATTTTTTTTCTTTTCTCTCTCTTTTTTTTGTATTCACTGCTTTTTCTTGCTTCAAGAATCATTTTTATGATTTTTCAGATCCTCAGTAACATGTCTCCTTTTTCATCATTCTTTCAAGAGCCAACATTCATGAACAACAAATTTAAAAGACATAAGCACTGTTCAAGCATACATTCAGAAAACAAAGTATTGCCACCACATCAAAATAATTAATCTGTTATAAAATTCAAAATTCAT
>NC_029772.3:68451533-68451762 GCF_000817695.3 Arachis duranensis | reverse complement strand
GACACTAAGACACTAATGATCATAAGACACAAACATAGATAAACATAAGCATGATTTTTCGAAAAACAGAAAAATAAAGAATAAGGAGATTAAAGAACGGGTCCACCTTAGTGATGGCGGCTTGTTCTTCCTATTGAAGATCTTACGGAGTGCTTGAGCTCCTCAATGTCTCTTCCTTGCCTTTGTTGCTCCTCTCTCATGATTCTTTGATCTTCTCTAATTTCATGGT
>NC_029772.3:68450146-68451135 GCF_000817695.3 Arachis duranensis | reverse complement strand
CCGGTCTATAGTAACTTCGGACTGGTTGCTAGTCGGAATGATTGAGCGTTGGATAAACTCCAACCATCCTCTAGCCACGGGTTTGAGGTCATGCCTTCTCAGTTGAACCGGCTTTCCTCTTGAATCTCTCTTCCATTGAGCGCCCTCTTCACAAATGTCAAGGACTTGGTCCAACCTTTGATCAAAGTTGACCTTTCTAGTGTAAGGGTGTTCATCTCCTTGCATCATGGGCAAGTTGAATGCCAACCTTACTTTTTCCGGACTAAAATCCAAGTATTTTCCCCGAACCATTGTAAGCCAATTCTTTGGGTCCGGGTTCATACTTTGATCATGGTTCTTAGTGATCCATGCATTAGCATAGAACTCTTGAACCATTAAGATTCCGACTTGTTGAATGGGGTTGGTAAGAACTTCCCAACCTCTTCTTCGGATCTCATGTCAGATCTCCGGATATTCACTCTTTTTGAGTTTAAAAGGGACCTCGGGGATCATCTTCTTCATGGCCACAACTTCATAAAAGTGGTCTTGATGCACCCTTGAGATGAATCTCTCCATCTCCCATGACACGGAGGTGGAAGCTTTTGCCTTCCCTTTCCTCTTTCTAGAGGTTTCTCCGGCCTTGGATGCCATAAATGGTTATGGAAAAACAAAAAGCAATGCTTTTACCACACCAAACTTAAAAGGTTTGCTCATCCTCGAGCAAAAGAAGAAAGAAGAGAGTAGAAGAAGAAGAAATGAAGGAGATGAAGGAGGCTTTGTGGTTTGGCTAAGGGGAAGAAGTAGTGTTTAGGTTGTGTGAAAATGAAGGAGTGAAGATGGGTTTATATAGGAGTGGAGAGAGAGGTAAGGTTCGGCTATGTGAGGGTGGGTTTGGGAGGGAAAGTGTTTTGAATTTGAATGGTGAGGTAGGTGGGGTTTTATGAAGGATGGATGTGAGTGGTAAAGAGAATAGTGAGATTTGATAGGTGAGGGATTTTTGGGGAAGAGGT
>NC_029772.3:68449155-68449694 GCF_000817695.3 Arachis duranensis | reverse complement strand
TTGTGACTTCCCATGATCATCAACCTACAGAAAACATAAAATAACAAAGGAAAAATAGATAAATATAACATTGGGTTGCCTTCCAACAAGCGCTTCTTTAATGTCAATAGCTTGACAGTGGGCTCTCATGGAGCCTCACATATGCTCAGAGCAATATTGGAACCTCCCAACACCAAACTTAGAGTTTGAATGTGGGGGTTCAACACCAAACTTAGAAGTTGGTTGTGGCCTCCCAACACCAAACTTAGAGTTTGACTGTGGGGGCTCTGTTTGGCTCTGTTTTTAGAGAAGCTCTTCATGCTTCCTCTCCATGGTTACAGAGGGATATCCTTGAGCCTTAAACACAAGGGATTCTTCATTCACTTGAATGATCAATTCTCCTTTGTCCACATCAATCACAGCCTTTGCTGTGGCTAGGAAGGGTCTGCCAAGGATGATGGATTCATCCATGCACTTCCCAGTCTCTAGGACTATGAAATCAGCAGGGATGTAATGGTCTTCAACTTTTACCAGAACATCCTCTACAAGTCCATAAGCTT
>NC_029772.3:68448316-68448404 GCF_000817695.3 Arachis duranensis | reverse complement strand
GCATTCCAGACAGACTTTGAGAAATCATATTGACTTGCTGAGTCAATATTTTATTCTGAGCCAATATGGCATTCAGAGTATCAATCTT
>NC_029772.3:68447554-68448120 GCF_000817695.3 Arachis duranensis | reverse complement strand
CTATCCAATGACATCTTGGACAGTTCAGACAGACCATCATAGAAAATACCTATGATACTCCATTCAGAAAGCATGTCAGATGGACACTTTCTGATCAATTGTTTGTATCTTTCCCAAGCTTCATAGAGGGATTCACCTTCCTTTTGTCTGAAGGTTTGGACTTCCACTCTAAGCTTGCTCAATTTTTAAGGTGGAAAGAACTTTGCCAAGAAGGCATTGACTAGCTTTTCCCAAGAGTTCAGGCTTTCTTTAGGTTGTGAGTCCAACCATATCCTAGCTTTGTCTCTTACAGCAAAAGGGAATAGCATAAGTCTGTAGACCTCAGGGTCAACCCCATTGGTTTTGACAGTGTCACAGATTTGCAAGAACTCAGTTAGAAACTGATGAGGATCTTCCAATGGAAGTCCATGAAACTTGCAATTTTATTGCATTAGAGAAATTAATTGAGGCTTAAGCTCAAAGTTGTTTGCTCCCATGGCAGGGATAGAGATGCTTCTCCCATAGAAGTCGGGAGTAGGTGTAGTAAAGTCACCCAGTACCTTCCTTGCATTGTTGGCATTGTTGTT
>NC_029772.3:68411172-68445277 GCF_000817695.3 Arachis duranensis | reverse complement strand
ATATCTTAGAACAAGAACAAGCGGAATTGAATGGAAGAACAATAGTAATTGCATTAATACTCGAGGTACAGCAGAGCTCCACACCTTAATCTATGGTGTGTAGAAACTCCACCGGTGAAAATACATAATAACAAGGTCTAGGCATGGCCAAATGGCCAGCCTCCCAAAGAGGGTTCAATCATAAAAACATGATCAAAAGCTTCTTTAATACAATAGCAAAAGGTCCTATTTATAGATAACTAGTAGCTTAGGGTTTACAAAGATGAGTAAATTACATCAAAATCCACTTCCGGGCCCACTTGGTGTGTGCTTGGGCTGAGCATTGAAGCATTTTCGTGTAGAGACTTCTCTTGGAGTTAAACGCCAGCTTTTGTGCCAGTTTGGGCGTTTAACTCCCATTCTTGTGCCAGTTCCAGCGTTTAACGCCGGGCAGTTTTGAGTTGATTTGGAACGCCAGTTTGGGCCATCAAATCTCAAGCGAAGTATAGACTATTATATATTGCTGAAAAGCCCAGGATGTCTACTTTCCAACGCAGTTGAGAGCGCGCCAATTGGGATTCTGTAGCTCCAGAAAATATACTTCAAGTGCAGGGAGGTCATAATCCAACAGCATCTGCGGTCCTTTTCAGCCTCTGAATCAGATTTTTGCTCAGGTCCCTCAATTTCAGCCAGAAAATATCTGAAATCACAAAAAAACACACAAACTCATAGTAAAGTCCAGAAAAGTGGATTTTAACTAAAAACTAATAAAAACATACTAAAAACAATGCCAAAAAGCGTATAAATTATCCGCTCATCAATCACCATCCTTGTCAATAACCAAATATTGATAATTATGAGGAACCAAGCTCATTAAGTCTACTTCTATACTTGAAGTATATCAAATGGCTTAATCAACATCAACCCATAAGTCCCAACCTATCTACTAATTAGATTAGTAGTGGGTTAGTATCAATGGGTATCAAATTGACCACCAAGGGTTCTCAAATCACCAATTCAGTGAGACCCAATGACTCAAGGTCACTCAATTCCCTTAGTCTAGGCCAAGAGTAATGAAAGATACTCAAAAACTAAAGGAAACATTCTATCAAACACCTAATGTGCAATAAAAGTAAACATCACAAAATGCTAGAATTAGTGAAACCCATGACTAACATAAACAAGAAATCAATAATACAAATCAAGATCAACATAAAAGAGACATGGAAACATAAAATTGCATTAAAAGAAATCAAGATCCAACAATGGTTCATCAACATAAAAGAGAGCAAAATAAGAAACTAACAAGAGAAACTAAGAAGATTAAGACAATAGAACACTAAAATATAAAGAGAATTGAAAGAGAAATTTGAGAGTGATCAACCTAACTTTACCCTAATTTCTATCCTAAATCTAGAGAGAGGAGAGAACTTCTCTCTCTAGAATTCTACTCCTAAAACATGATGAAAACTAAAACTAAGACTACTTGGTTCCTCCTCCCCTCAATCCTTGGGTTCAATAGCATCAGAAATGAGTTGGATTGGGCCAAAAATGAGCTACAAATTGCTGGCCACGATTTCACTTTAGTGAATCATGCTGATCCATCAGTGTGTACGCGTACAGTGCATGTACGTGTCCCTTAACGCGAAGAAACTATGGCAAATTTTATATTATTTTTAAGCCCCAGATGTTAGCTTTCCAACGTAACTAGAACCGTCTCATTTGGACCTCTGTAGCTCAAGTTTTGGTCGATTGAGTGCGAAGAGGTCAGGCTTGACAGCTTTGCGGTTCCTTCATTTCTTCATGAGTTCTCCCACTTTGCATGCTTTTCTCCTCACTTCTTCCATCCAATACTTGCCTTATGAACCTAAAATAACTCAAAAAACATATGAAGGCATCGAATAGAATTAAAGTGAATTAAGTTTAGCTATTTTTAGACCTAAAAAGTATGTTTTCACACTTAAGCACAAATTAAGGGAGAATTACAAAACCATGCTATTTCATTGAATAAATGTGAGAAAAGTTGATAAAATCCCCTAAATTAAGCACAAGATAAACCACAAAATCGGGGTTTATCAAATCTCCCCACACTTAAACCAAGCATGTCCTCATGCTAAGAATAAAGAAGGATAAGAAAAGGAGTATGAATATTTATTCAATGCAAATAAGCTATATGCACTTATCTATATGAATGCAACTAAATGCAAGATGATTCTATCTACTTGGTTAAAAGTAAATCAATCCCCAAGAATACATATGCACATGCAGGACTAAGTTGTATGATGATTCATAAATCCTACCAATTCAAAAATGTAAAAATAAAGTTCAAATAGACTTACAAAAAGAAAGCTCATGGAAGCCGGGAACAAGGCATTGAGCATCGAACCCTCATCGGAAGTGTATCTGCTCTAGTTGCTCAAGTGTATAGGGTCAATCACTCAATTCTCCTCTAATCATGCTTTCCAAGATTTGTTTTTCATCTAACAATCAACAACTATTCAATGCATGCATACATTCATCATGAGGACTTATTCATAGGTTGTAATGGGGCTAGGATAAAGGTAGGGATGCATATGGTCAAGTGAGCTTGAAATTTAGATCTTTGATCAACTTAAACTTCCCACCTAACCTATGGCCACCTATACAATTTGAATACTAACCTAACTACCCATTCTTCACTTTTTCACATACTTATGCATTCCCTTTAATTCACATTCCATATGCATTGATTTTTATTATGCTTTACTTTGGGGCATTTTGTCCCTTTTTATTTCTTTTTCTCTTTTTTTTCTTTTTATATACATATTTTTTTCTTTTCTATTTTTTTATATGTATATATATGTTTTTCTTTTTATCATTTTTTTCACTAAAGTATATACAAACGTATCAATGCATATGGTTTTACCTATTTAATACATGAGTATGTATCTAATTCCCAAAATTTTCAACAAAAATAGAAATTACACTTTTACTTCAACCAATGTCCTAAGTTTCCCATACCCAAATGATAAACATTCTCACTAGCCTAAATTAATCAAAGATCCAAATTAAGAACATTTATCGTTTTTTCACTTAGGGGTAGTGATGTGCTACAATTAAGAACAAAAGGGATTAAATAGGCTCAAATTGGCTAACAATGCACTACAAGATTAATATTTATTTATGGGAGTATTTTAGTGAAGGTTTTTAAAAACCTCCACAATACATTTTATTTGTGGCAATTTAAAAAACATCCACTCCTAAAATCTTAATTAATTAAAATTCAAAATTTTAGAATAAAATTTCATTTTCTCTTTTTACCCAAAATGAGAGGCGTTGCCGCTGCGTTAACTGAGGGAGAGACCGAAACCCTAAGTTTTCTACCACCATTTTTGCCACCGTTTTCGCTGCCGTTTCTGCCGCCGGCCGCCGTTATCATTGCCGTGCCTGTTGTAGTAGAGAACTTCTGGATCGAACCACCTCTTCTATTAACGCAATTTTAGATCTGTTCTCTCTATACTGTCGTTGCTGTCATTGTTGCCACTGCAGTTTTCGCCGCTGTTGCTACCACAATTTCTGCCGTCGATGCCACCGTAGGTGCCGTAGTATAACACATTTTCATATCTGTTCACTCCCGAGCTTCTTCTTCAATGCCGCTTTCTCTCACTCCAATTCCTTTGAACTGCCGCGCCGCTGGTACTTCCTTTTCTTCTTCTTCTCTATTAATTTTCTGATATTTCTTCTTTATTAATAATAATTTTTTTCTCTATGTCGTCTCCTCTGTTTTGTTGCAACTATTTTACATGTATCTCCTCTTGTTCTTCAGTAATGTTTAACTGTTTATGTTGTTTATGTCTTGGCTTGATTATAGTTTTGGTTTGATTAGACTTTATTGTTGTTTTGATTACTAATTTTGTTCTTTATTGTTATTGACTGTCTATTAATAATATTGTATCGCAAATTAGTGACCATTGTGCTTTAATTTTAGACTTATATATTATTAGTGATTATTATGTTTTAATTCTTTGTAGACATAATTAATTCATTATCAGAACAAAATGGCATTATTTGATTCACTATTTTCTGTATAGTGTAGTGCAAGATCTAATGGCTTTTTGGATTGGTCAACAAGATATTCTTATTTAATTCTCAGGATTTAGGGTTTAGGCCCTGTGCTTCTTGAAAAATGAGTTTCTATTTTCATATGTTCTTTAGTCATATTGGTTTCGAGGCTCTTTAATCTATGCATTAATCTGAGGTTATATACCTTCCATTTTGTTAAATCAATTATTTCCTAATCATTGTATTCTGTACTTATCTTCATCATTGTTCATTACATTTGTGTTTGTCAACAGGCAGTATGTTATCTATCATATATTTTTACTGCTTCACTGATTTAGGTGAAGAGGAAAAGTAATTTTTTTCCCTAGTTATCTAAAGCAACTAAACTGATGTTTACAATCAATAACATTTTTTAGGCTTAGGGAACTAGTTGTTCTGGGAATGTGAATTCATGAAATATAATTTTGCATCTTTTGAGCTCGGAACTTTTTATATTCAGCTTCTTCTCTCAAGTTCTACTATTTATCTTGTACTCGCTTCTCATTTTTCACTGAATTAGGCTGAAGAGTGTTATCTATCACTTTAGAGGAAATAGAGAATGACCTCGGCTAAGAATCGGTTAGTTTCCTTGCAAAGTTTTCTTCTTTATCCCTAAATTTTATTATTATCACCATTATAATTATATTGAGTTTGTCTCCTGTTAGGGATTGGAAGGCTTCCTGGGCAAATGGATCCTAAAGCATTCTTGCTTCAAAAATTCAATGTAACAGCTAGACAACAAGTAAGTTATCATTCATTGTTAAATGCATTTTGGGTTCCAATACTGTAATAGCTAGACGCAGTATTGCTCCTCAAGTTCTCAATTCAGTGCAATTGATGTCCAAGTACTATATTCTTAGGTGCTCTTGGAGCATGATGTGTAAGTTGGCATTCCGAAAAACATCATTACTTTCTGGCATAGACAATTGTGAATATGTTATATTGGCAAAAGGGTTTTAATGAGTGGAAAGGAGCCCTAGGGCTTTTAATGATTCCTTTCAAATATTGATTTTATTTGGGATAGGATTACCATTTTGGCTTCCCTATGACAAAAATCTCCTGGCCTGTTTAAGGGTTTTTTGGTTTTTCCCTAACTTATGCAAAGGGATAATCTAGCATTGTTACATGGCTTATCACTTTAGGTGTTAATCATATCTTTTTGTTTTTATACGAGGATGTCTCATCCTCTTCTGTATCTCTTTCTGATAAAATCTTCTTTTTAAATTATTTACTATTTTATCCATGTGCTGCACAGATAGCAAATCTTTTGGATTGCACTTCATGGTCAGGGGCTGGACCAGGGTTAATGAATGCAGTTACTCAAGGTGCTTTGCAAGCAGGAAAACCAGTTGGCAGATTCAAGATTGGAAAAGAAGTTGGGGAATGGACTGCATCCAACTACCATCCGTACTTGCCATTAGAAAATTACCTCACCTGTAGGTAATCTGCCACCATTGCTTGATTTCTTATTCAATAGATTTGATTGCGAGTAGCTTCTTATATCATTTTGACTTTTGAGTTCAGGTTTTTCTCTGCAAGGAAACAGGGCTAGTGGATGTTGTAGTAAGGAATAATTCACTCGATAAGACTATTGTTGTTGCTCTTCTCCAATCTTCAATAATCATTGTCTATTTTGACTCATACATCAGTACATCTTATAGTATATAAATAATTGCCTTAAACCATTTCATCACAGTATCAATTTTCTTTTGGTTCTTTACTTCTCATGTATGATTATTTGATCATCCAACTTGCTCTGCCTAAGACTTCACGAATTGCTTTGTCCAGATTATATTCTAAGCTCTTGAACTTTCATGGAGCTGAATATATAACCAACAAATTTATAATTTTGATTACTATTATTATTATTATTTTGGCTTTTAGGAATTTTCAATTCCACATCTGTCTTTAGATTTACTTTATGTTCGTCTTTATTAAACAACAAGAAAGAAGGCATAAAGAGGTTATAACCAATGCATGAATGAAGTTAGATGACAATAGAAGTAGCAAAAGCAAGATACTACACTCATTCATGTTTTGTGTTGTGTGTATATATTATATGTAGTTGTGGGCCATTCTCGGTCTTCTTTTGTTCGTAGGAAAACATGCACTATCGGTTCTGAAACACCACCTGATGTCCTCTCACCCTCAAGCACCACTTGTAAACAAGGTAATAATAATAATAATAATAATAATCTATTTTCATCAAAGTAACTTTTGAATGCATAAAATTTGTGGTCACTAGCTACGCTGAACACTTCATCTATGTATATGTATATATGTTCATTTGTTTTGAAATTTGGTTCTTTACTTCTCATATATGATTATTTGATCATCTAACTTGCTCTATCTGAAACTTCATGAATTGCTTTGTCCAAATTATATTCCAAGCAGCTCTTAATCCATAGATATTTTCTGAGTATATGGGATGATGCTCTTCTACTCCCTTCTGCTCTCTGAGGTTTGTACTTGTACCCTTTTCAATTTTAATGTTAATTATTCTTAGCCTTTTGTATTTGTTTCTTTATTGCTTTTCAGTAGTTGAAATAGAAAATATGTAATCTGCAGATTCAAAAAAGAATAGAAGAAATGGCTAGTGCTGGTTAGGACACTAATTCACTTGAGATATATATTTATGCACATAGTGTTCTTTAATTATTATATGTTTAATACATGTTATTTTTAATATTTTGTTGTTGTAATTAATGTGATTGAAAAATGATGATAATGTACTATATTGATTTTGTTTTAAAGTATTTCTTTTGTTTAAATATATAATATTTAATTTTCTTCTACATTTTTAATGTCTTGTTTAAGTATTTCTTTTAAATAGTAAATGATGTGTAGTATAATAACGTAATTCTAACATCCAGATTAATATTTTAAAAATAATATTGACAGGTTTGTGGAGGTTTGAAACCCCACATAATAGCTATTTTTTTAAAATGTAAAATTTCTTTTGTGGGGGTTTTGAACCGCCACAAACATTAACCAAGAACTGCCACAAAATGCAAGTACAGAACTCCCACAAAAGGGATAGAAAACCGCCACTAAATGACATTATTGGGGTTGTGAAAAACCGCCACAAAGGAGCTGGTGGCACCTCAAATTTTGGAGGTTTTTAAAACTGCCACAATTTTTTTTGTGGTGGTTTGAAACCTCCACGAATAGGAAAAAAACCTCCACAAATAAACAAAAATCTTGTAATGATGGTTGATGAAAGGTAGGCTATTTGGGTAAGTGAGCTAAATGAAATGATGGCCTCAATAATATAAATGCATGTATACATGGAATAATGGACATATAAAATCAAACAAAGTAAGGATTACAATCATAGAAAGAGAACAATGCACACAAGAATGGAAAATAAGTGGTTATAAGATGTAACCACACAATTGGGCTCAAAACTCACATGCTTGTGTTCTTAGCTCAAAAACCATGTTCCAAAATACATTCTTCAAGCATGTTTATCAAAATTTTTTTTTTCAAATTGGTAGGGTGCCTTAAAAATAATTTTTCTTGGAAAAGAAATCATCACCCTAACCAAGTAGTCCTAACATAAAAAGAAGTGGTAAAATATGTACAAATTCTAACTAATATGCAACCTATCATGCAATGCAACAACTAACTAGCAAAGGAAATCAAGAATTGGTGTTAAAAGAAAGAAATTGTTACCCATGGAGATCGGTTGGACGACCTCCCCACACTTAAAAATTTGCACCGTCCTCAGTGCATGTAAAGAAGAGCAATGTGGATGGGTTGCTACAATTGATGAGCTTCTTCAAAAGGTTGTGCGGATGAACTTGTTTGTTTCCCCATTTGAAGCTTATCCTTTCCCTCTTGGTGGCCAACCTAAAAGGAAAGAAAAAGAAAGAGAATTAAGCCTACAACAAAGATAGCAAAGCAAGTATAACATAGGCGGAGGCTAATGCCAAATAAGAGTAAAGTTCTCACTACATGTTAGCTATGCATGTAAGTGTGAGAGCAAAATAGGCAAAGGGCGTATTAATTAATACTTGATGCAAGAGTAAAGTCAAAGCATGAAGAGCACTCAAAAGCATCAAGTTCAACTAGAAAGAGTGGGTCATGAAAGACAAGCAAGTTCCTATCGATGCACAAAGAATATAAGGGTCATACAAGATTAAGCATTGATTTAAAAGTTTTATCACCCAACAATATCAAACAAGTCAAGAAGTACTAAGATTAACCAAGAATTTCTCAACAATTGAGTAGAAAAATGCAACACCATTATTAAAATAAAAAGCTCAAAAAAGAAAGTAAAAAAAAAACAAGCTATAAAAACAAAATGAAAATGCAAAGAATAAAAGTACGCGAATGCAATGGATAAAAGAAAATGGAAGATGAGAAAAAAATTCTTTTTTTGCGACGCAGACACATCATGCACGTCCATGCGCCGATGCGCAGATTGGCAGAAGGACGCGTACGCGCCATGTGCCCGCACGCGCGTATACAGCAGGGACAATCCACGCGTACGCGTCATGCGTGCCTACGCGCGGATTTCCTGGTACAAAGTTGGCATAAAGTGGGCACAACTCTCGGGTTTTAGTACTAGGAGTTGTGAAACCACACCGGCAAGCGCGCGCACAGCGCACTTGCGCGCCGATGCCCATTTTTTTTAAAATGCTTAGAACAAAAACAGCGTACTCTCCTAATCTACTAGCATTCTTAAACAATCAAAAATCAAATTTAACAACAAATCTTTTTGGTTTTTGAAAAATTTTCAAACACACTAAAAACAAAACTATACTACAAGTAAAATGCAATCTAACAACAACTATTCTACCCAAAGCATGAATGCAACAAACAACCTATCAATAAAAGCAAAATGCATAAGAGTATAGAAAATAAGAAAAACTACCTATAATGGCAACTCAATTCACTCATTGATTATATATACAAGAGAATGGAAAGAGTTTACCATGGTGGGGTGTCTCCCACCTAGCACTTTTAGTTTAAGTCCTTAAGTTGGACATTTGGGAAGCTCCTTATCACGGCGGCTTATGCTTGAACTCATCTTGAAACTTCCACCAATGCTTGGACTTTAAGTAAGCTCCAAATTTCAAAATCAGTGGCACCAAGCTTTGATGAAGTTCCACACAAGCTAAGGGCTTCCAAAATTGGTCTTCATATATTCCCGGATCCCAAATCTTGTTTCTATACCCATCTTCAAGTTTATCATCACAATTCCAATTAGGTGAGAAGTGATCCGAATTCTCAAGTAAATACCAAAGCATCTTCGTAGACCCATTTAGTTGAGAACTATACCAACCATTGCACTTAGACTTTGAATTTCCAACCATAAAGAACCTTGATTGGCAATTCCACCCATCAACCAATTCTCTCTTGCTCTTAACCCCATAAAGAGCTTTAAGTTGTCCATCCGTCCCAAGCAAACCATCTTCAAGTGAGAAATTAAAGCTTAGGGATAAGAATTTTACCCACTTGAATGTTGTGTTGGATGGTGACTAAGGAAGGGATGGTCCTAATGATCTTGCAAGTTCCACTCCCTTGTGCTCTTCTTTGACTACCTCCACCTCTTGGCAACCTTCTTCAACTTCAACCTCTTCCTCTTGACAAAGTTCTTCACATTCAACCATTTCTTCACTAACTTCTTCTAGCTCTTCCCTACTCTTCATATCATAACATGAAGGTAATGTGGAACTTATCTCAACATTTACCTCAATATCAATAGGAGAAGGTTCCTCAAATACCAAAGGATCATGTGTTGGTGTGCGATTATCTTTAAGAGGAAGATTTGTTATTTGCTCACCTTCTTCCAATTCTTCATCATTCATTATATGCTTAGGAGGTTGCACATTACCCCCCTCAACATCATCTTCAAGTTCAACGGAAGGAAGTTCAACAACTTCCATAAAATCATCAACAACATTACTTAGTGTGGAAGTGTCTTCAAGCTTAAAATCTACCTCTTGTTCAATTTTGCCTACCTCTTCAACCACTTCCTCTTGTATAACAATCTCTTTCTCTTCCACTTTTGCAAGACATACCCCATGCTCCGCTCTTCGGTTGATTTCTCACATTCATCCGTGGAGATGTTTTGTCTATGGTATGAATTCCATGCGTCCAAGTTGGCTCTAATTTTGGCAAGGTTAGCCTCGATAGCTTCATTCCTCCTTTAGGCTTCCTCTTGCTCCTTTTGATGGATGATTGCTTGAAGTCGGTCCATTGCTTCCTTGAAGCGATACATTGGCTTTTTTTCCACTTGATTAGCATACGTAGGATCATATTGCTCTTGGATGAATGGATATGGGTGTTCTTCCATGGAGGGTTATGGTGGAAAGGGAAATTCATCTTGTGGTTGAAAGTTCTCATACATGGGAGGTGATTTATCTTTGTAAGAATAATAAGGTGGTGGTTTTTGAGGGTATTGGTGATGGAATTGGGGTGGTCCTTCATATGGCTCAAAAGGTGGTTGGTATGATGGATATGGATTAGGGTTATAATGAGGTGTTTGGTGATATGGGGCTTGTGAGTAAGGTGGTTCAAAATTATGTTGAGGAGGTGGTTTATAGGCATGTGGTGGTGGTTGTTGACAATCACAATAAGGGTCACCACATCCATTAGATTGATATGCATTAGGATTAGAATTATACCCATAAGAAACCGGAGGTTGCTGTTGCCAAGAAGGTTGATCAATCCCTTGAGGCTCCTCCCATCTTTGATTGTTCCATCCTTGATGCATGTTACCTGTTCCGTGGGTTACCTGAAACTGTAGGTCGATCTCGGATGAGATCTTCTATGCTGGTTGGGGATGTTGCATCCGACTTGGTGATGGTGCTGATCCTTTGTCTCCGGAGGGTGGGGGGTACCTGCAAGGGACTCCGATGCTTAAGTTAGCAAGGGTATTAAGCAGGTATTTGAGTAGAATCAGAGTATGAGTTATACATGGGTGCTCCAGCGTATTTATAATAGCATGGAATGACCTTTTTAGATAAGATAAGTTAGTTATCTTATCTTATCTTTATCTTTTGAGTGAGGTCATATTATCTTCAAGGGAACCGCCTTTATTTCTACGGGCTTGGGCTGCCCTTGGATTTGGGATGTGTTCCTCTATTTGGGCCCTTTGTTTGGGCTTTCCTGTGACTTGGCCGAGCTCTTTGAGAAGGGGTCGGGTTGTCTCGACCTGAAGAGGTCGGTCGCTTTGTCTGTAGAACATCCCGGGTCGAACAGCTCGGCCCAGGGTATGAACAGTGCCCCTGCTCGAACTCGGTCTTCTCTTCGAGGTCGAGTCTTTAGTTTTAGGACTTCGATCCTTCTTTGGTGAAGCCGAACTCGAGCATTTTATCAATTTTTTTTATAGTGTTCTCCTTCTTTTGAATGCGGAACGTTTTTGTTTCGTTTCCTCTGAAAGCGCGGGCTTTTGTGTTTAGTGCCCTAGCCTTGGGATGTGCGAGGGTTTTAATGCCCTCATTAATTGGTTTTAATGCCCCGTTTCTCTTAGTTTCCTTTATTCAAATTTTGTATCCAAGCGACGGTTTTCCTTTCCCTGTAACTTCCCTTCTTTTTCGTCGTTTCCTGTCCTGCATTTCTTGTTTTCTCTCTTATGACGCTTTGGCATTCGCTTGGTGCTTCTGCTTTGTGGTCGATTCTCCGCTGCTCCCTTTCAAAGTTTTCTTCCTTCTTCCAGGTTGGCTTTGCTTTTCTCTTCACCTTTTTATTTCTGCTACTTTTGTTTTTGATTTCTTTGATGACGCTCTGATTTTGTACGTTTGGAAAGTTTGAACCATTTTTTTGTTTATGTGCTTAGTTTATTGCTGTGACGCCTGTTTCCTAGTCTTCTTTCGTCCTTATGCTTTGGGTGATTTTCCTGGTTCTGGCTTCCTTTTAGGGTTGATTTCCGTACTGCTGTTTCGAAAAAGGTTGCTCCTTTGATAACTTGTTTGCTTCATTGATGATTTTGCTATACTGGTTGATGACTGCTCTTCAATAGAGATGATGGTTTTTGATGACTTTCTTTTGACTATTCACCTTTTTCTTCTCAGGACGCTCATTTTGTTTGAAAGATGGTTTTATCTTTGTAGCTCTTTTACTCTACCATTGCCTCCAAAGGATGCCCCTGGACCTTGGTGTACGTCTTAGGATTTTCCTTTTATTGCTTTTGTGTACTTAAGGTCGCGTTTATTCGAGTTGCTTCCTTTTTGTCCAGACTTGTTTTTGGGGTTAGTAACCCGTTTCCTTTTCTTTGTAGGATTAGTTGGCCATGTCGTCTCGCAAAAATATTGTCGAGGCGTCCTCTAAGGTTCCTGAGGGGATGTCCGAGTGGCTGGACTGCCTGGTGTTGCTGTGTGTATCCCTAGCTAATGCAAAATTCTGCACAGAGCTTAGGAAACACCATCGAATCTGTAGTAGTGAAAATCAAGAACGCAACTATGAGTTGGTGGAACCCGATTCTGATGACAGGGTCTGTTTTCCTACTTCGACCCAGGGAGAGCGTCCTTTCTTTTATGCATACGATTTCTTCTTTAGCCAGATGGATATTACCCTTCCTTTTACTTCTTTTGAGACCGACCTATTGTGGTCTTGCAACGTGGCCCCATCTTAGCTTCATCCGAATTCTTGGGGGTTTATCAAGATTTTTCAGATGGTTTGTCATGAGTTTGGCGTTAAACCCTCTTTAACCCCTTTTTCTGTATCTCTTTGTGTTGACCAAGCCTGGGACTACCAAAAAGAAAGCTTCTTGGATTTCTTTTAGGTTGGGCCAGGGACATAAAGTCTTCTCCATGTATGATGAGTCTTTCCACAATTTTAAGAATTATTTTTTCAAGATCCGAGCTGTTGAAGGAGCTCGTCCTTTCTTCCTGGATGAGAATGGTGAGCCTCGTTTTCCTTTAGAGTGACAGAGGAATGTAGTTGTGTCTAGGTATACCTGGGAGATGTTAGACGAGGTCGAGCAGGCCTTCGTTGCTGCTTTAGAGGACATTTGGGGGGAGCCTCCTCATCTTGAGACCAAGAAATTTCTAGGGGATCCGTCCTTGATTCGTGCTGTGCTGGGTATTTTATAAACTGTGTTCCCATGTCTTTTGTTCTCTGCTTTCTTTTCTGGGTATTCATAAGTTGTTGTATATTTCTTTGTTTTTCAGAGATGTCGAAGAATAATGATTCACTGAAGGCCTTTAAGAAGGCCAGGAAGGCTACCACGGCTCAGAACATCCCGGCCAAGGTGGTCGGGGAAGGGTCTTCCCAAGTTTTATCGAAACCGTCCGTCCCGAGCTCTCCTGGGCCGAGGAGGATGATCCCGACTCCTTGGATTCGTTTGGTCGACCCGCCCCAGACTTCAGTGGGTACCTCTGCTCCTCCAATTGCTCCTCTTCTAAAAAGACCTCGGACTGTCGAGCCGTTTAATCTTGGTGCTCCCAATTTTGATGGCATTGGATTTATAGACCAACAAATTGCTCCCTATGGTGTGATGCCTACTGACGATGTATCTATTCTTTGTCATTTGGATTATATTACCCGGAGCGGCATTACACTGGCACACATGGGAGTAGCTCTATATCGAACTGCTCAAGATCTTCCTATTCATGCTACCAAGGCTTTTATGGAGGAGGCGAAGTCAGAGTTTGACCGAATCAAGGGTTTGAAGGAGGAGCTCAAGGTGAATGTGTCTGAGCTAGAAAAGGAGCTGAAGGGGGAGAAGGCCCGGTCTGTTGGTCTGGCGGCTGCTGCGCAACTGGCCGAGGATATGGCACTAAAACATAAGGATAGCTATGTTACCACTTATAAGGAGCTGATGGGTCTTAGGGAGGAGTTGGAGTCTGCCCGAGCTGATTTTGCCGAGCTCCAAGGTCATCTTGTAGGTAGTGTAACTGCTGCTTATGAGAACCTGATGGAGCAGTTCTGGATTCTTGCCCCTGATGCCGATTTGACTCTCGTTAGTCTTGATTACGTAGTAAAGGATGGCAAGATTGTCCTGGATGATCCCGATGATAACATTGAACCTCCTCGTGCGCCTTCTCTTTAAAGCTTCTGCTATGCCGGTTTCTTCAGCCCCCTCGACCGTAGTTGAGCCAGATCCTGATTGTCAGATCTTGAATTGAGGCAACGGAATAGTGGATGCGGTGCCTCTCCAGACTCGCCCTCCTTCTCCCCAGGATGCTGCTACTAGGAAGCCTTTGGATCCTCTATGATTTCTCTGTCATGTTTGTTTATAGCCCATTTTGTGGGCTTTTGAACTCTTTATCTTTGTAATTGGTGTTTTGGTGACTGTTTGATACTTCCTTTGGTTGCTCGTTTAGCAACTTTATTTTGAAAAACAAAGTAGTTCTCGAGCTTCCGGGGCTGGTCTTTGATGGCCTCTGGAGTTTATTATCATAACTTAGTAGCTTTTATATCATGTCTGCTTGCACTCATCTTGGTACCTTAGTAGGCTGGGATTTTGTCCAACATGATCATCTTGGTTATTTGGTTTGGTTTTGTTTGTAATCCTTCTTTTTGGACCTCGTTTAGATCTCTTTTGGGGATTTCATTTGTAATTTCTGTATCCTGGGCCTGACTTCGTCATGTCGGATCCTGTCGAGTTTGCTTGGTAATCCTCTTTCTTGGACTTTGTTCAGGTCTCTTTTTGGGGATTACCTTTGTAGCTTTACGTCTTTCTGGGTCGACTTCATCAGGTCGGGCCCTGTCGAGTTTTCTTGGTAATCCTCCTTCTTGGACTTTGTTCAGGTCTCTTTTTAGGGATTACCTTTCGTAGCTTTATCTTTCCGGGCCGACTTTATCACGTCGGTCCCTGTCGAGTTACTTGATAATCCTCTTTTTTGGACCTCGTTTTAGGTCTCTTTTAGGGATTATCTTTTGTAATTTTTTCTTTCCGGGCCGACTTTGTCACGTCGGGCCTTGTCGAGTTACTTGATAATCCTCTTTTTTGGACCTCATTTTAGGTCTCTTTCAGGGATTATCTTTTGTAACTTTTTTGTAGGAGTCCGACTTCCTCATGTCGGGCTCTTCGAAGTTATAGTAATCGTCTATTATATGGTTGGCCAGACCTCTTTCCAGGGCTTTACTTATAACTTGGGTTGTTGTGGCTGGTCTGACTTTTTGTGCCGGCCAGTCTTTAAGTTATTTTATAGCAATCCATTTTATTAGGTCCTCGTCAGGTCCTTTCTATGGATCACTTTCTATAACTTCTTGCATTATTCTATTTTCATCTTTGTCGATTTTGTAGAATTTGGGTTTTTAGCCCTCGTTTTTATCGTGATCGCGCAGTGAATTCGATTTTTACTTTTTGTTGATCTGTAGCTTTATAATTGGGCGATGAATGTTTTCAGAATAATACGACTTGAGCGTTTGTAGAGAATCTGAACAAATTTTATTTAAAGGAAAATGCAAATATACATGAGGAGTTAATTTCCTAAGTTGGGTGATTTGTAGGTCTTGGCGGGGCGCCTCGTTAAAAAACCTTTTTCAGGAAAAAGAGTGCGCCTTGTCCAAGATCTTTTATCATCCCTAGCTATAGTACCTTCTTTAGGTTGCAGGCGTGCCATGATCTAGGAAGCTCTCGCTCGTCAAGTTCGGAAAGTTTGTAGTAGCCCTTTCCCAATACTTCTATGACTCGGAAGGGTCCTTTGCAGTTTGCTGCCAGCTTTCCTTCTCCAGGTCGAGTTGTTCCTATATCGTTTTGGATTAGGATAAGGTCATTTTCAACAAAGGCCCGCTGTATTACTTTTCGGTTGTATCTGGATGCCATTCGTCGTTTCAACGCTTCTTTCCTTATCTGAGCTCTTTCTCGGATTTCTGGAAGTAAGTCGAGCTCTTCTCTTTGGAGTTGGAAATTGGCTTTTTCACTATAATGGATTACTCTGGGTGATCCTTCTTTGACCTCCACTGGGATCATCGCCTCCATTCCGTAAGCTAATCAGAAAGGTGACTCCTTTGTCGTGGAATGTGGAGTCGTTCGATATGCCCATAGGACTTGTGGGAGCTCCTCAGCCCAGGCTCCCTTTGCATCCTGTAATCTCCATTTTATAACTGCTAATATAACTTTGTTAGCAGCTTCGGCTTGCCCATTAGCTTGGGGGTGCTCAACAGAGGTGAATTGTTGTTTTATATTCATGTCGGCCGCTAGTTTTCTGAAGCCTGCATCTGTGAACTGGGTACCATTGTTTGTAGTGATGGAGTATGGAACTCCGAACCTTGTGACGATGTTTCTATACAGGAATTTCCGATTTCTTTGAGCTGTGGCATTGGCTAGGGGTTCTGCCTCGATCCATTTTGTGAAGTAGTCTATTCCTACTATGAGGAATTTGACTTGTCCTGATCCTTGAGGAAAAGGTCCGAGGAGATCGAGTCCTCATTTTGCGAATGGCCAAGGTGAGGTTACGCTGATGAGTTCCTCTAGCAGAGCGTTGTGGAAGTTGGCATGCTTTTTAGCAATGGTGTTGAAATCCCTCTTTTTGTATAAAGTATTATTTATGATGGTATAGTATTGTGCTTCCCGTTTTAACCTTTTTGCCTCCCTCTCATCTGTAGGGAGGGCATTGATAAACCACTATTTCATGGTTTATCTTGTGCTCAATTGAGTGGATTTTATCAACTCTTTACCCACTTATTCATACTATTTGCATGGTTTTACATTTGCCTTCCTAATTATGTGCTTTGATTGAAAACATGCTTCTTTGCCAGCATGCCAATAAACATCTTTCATTTAACTGTCATCACATGCACTTACTATATTTCCATTGATGACTTTTCACATGTAGTCATGACCATGTGTTACCATCATTCTTCTTTACTGTGCATTGATTACCACCTTTCCCGCTCTCTTCCTTGCTGGATCCCCTATCTTTACTTGTTACTTTCTTTTTCCCTTTTCAGGATGGCCACCAAGAAGGGTACAGAGAAAGCTACTCCCAAACCACCGGCAAGGAAAGGAACAAAGAGAGCACCAGCTGAGGAACCACAACCCCATCCACCTACACATCTCAGCATGCACCAAGGACGGTGCAATCTTTAAGTGTGGGGAGGTCGATACTGATCTCTGCGAGTTAGTTAATCCCTTCTCAACACCAATGTTAATTTGTTAATTGTTGCATTTGCATGTTTGTTTGATTTTGTGCATTTAGTTACTACTTGGTTGAAGTAATATTTTCTTTTTCAAGAAATCTCTATAGTATTTCACTAATTTAAATTAAAAATTTTTGTTAAATTTGTTTGAAGTTTTATTTGGAACATAGGTAAAAGCTAGAACACACAACCTGTAAAATTTGAGCTTAATTGTATGGTTATATTATTTAACCATAATATTTTAGTCTTGTGTGTTTTCTTCTCTATGATTACAAATATTTGCTTTGTTCCATTCTATATGTCCATTATTTAGTATATTTACATGCTTACACATGATTGAGGCCATTGTTTGATTCTAGCTCACCATTTCCAAATTAGCCTACCTTTTACATCACCCTTGTTAGCCCCCTTGAGCTTTTAATCCCCTCTTATTTTATAACCACATTACTAGCCTTAAGCAGAAAAACAAAATAAAAATCCCAAGTTGAATCCTTGGTTAGCTTAAGATAGAAATTGTGTATTGTTTAAGTGTGGGGAACCTTATGGGAACATGGATGATAAAAACAAAGGTAGAGAGTTAAAAAGAATAAAGACATTTCAAAATAAAAGTTTTGGGAAGCATGCTCATGTGAAATAAAAATAATTAAATTACTATGTGCATTGAAAAAAAATTAAGTAATTAAATAAGGGGATACAAAAAAAAAAGAGAGAGAAAAGAAAAGAGAAGAAAAATAATATTACCCCAAATGCAAAATAAAAAGGATCAATGCACATGGGACAAAATTCAAAAATAAGTTTGATACATGAGCTTGTAATACAAAAGTGGGAAAAATTTGGGTAGTTAGGTAAAGTATTCTAAAATTGTATAAAGTATGTATATGTTAGGTGAGATCTTAGACTAATCAAGGATTCACTTTATAAAGCTCACTTGGCCATACATGTATCCTTACCTTTACCTCAGCCCCATTACAACCCTAAAAAGACCTCATGATATTTGCATTGGTATGCTAAATATTTATTGATTGGTTAGATGAAGAACAAGGTTTAGAAAGCATGACTAGGGAAGATTAGAGTGATTGACCCTAGACACTTGAGAGATTAGAGTGATATACACTTCATGTGAGGGTTCAATGCTTGATTCTATGTTCCCTGCTTTCATGAGCTATCTTCTTACAAGTTTACTTGTCTTTTATTGTATAATTTGAATTAGTGAAATCTGATTTATGTTTGTCTTGGAGAACATGTTTATTTTTAACCAAGTAGGTAGAAGCATTTCACATTTAGTTGCATTCATATAGATAGGATTGCATTTCATACTTTCTACCATTCCTCTTCATCTTTTTACCTTCTCTTGAGCTTAGCATGAGGACATGCTAATGTTTAAGTGTGGGGAGGTTGATAAACCACTATTTCATGGTTTATCTTGTGCTCAATTGAGTGGATTTTATCAACTCTTTACCCACTTATTCATACTATTTGCATGGTTTTACATTTGCCTTCCTAATTATGTGCTTTGATTGAAAACATGCTTCTTTGGCCTTAAGTTCCCTATGTTTAATCCTCTCTTATTACCATTAGATGCCTTGATATGTGTGTTAAGTGATTTCAGGGATTACAGGGCAGGAATGGTTTAGAGGATGGAAAGGAAGCATGCAAAAGTGGAAGGATTACAAGAAGTTGAAGGAAATGCAAAGCTGTCCAGCCTGACCTCTTCGCACTCAAACAGTTATAACTTTTCGTATAGAGGTCCAAATGACGCGGTTTCAGTTGTGTTGGAAAGCTAAAGTCCGGGGCTTCGATTTGATATATAATATGCCATAGTTGCCATGATGCTAGGCAACACGACTGCGTGCTCCATGAGGCCACGTCGCAAGGACAAAAAACCAGCGTGGCAGATTTCTTCTCCAGCGATTTCTGGGCTGTTTTCGACCCAGTTTTCGGCCCAGAAAACTCAGATTAGAGGCTATAAAGTAAAGGGATTGCATTCATTCATAATCATGCGTAGAGGGATTGCATCCATTCAGATCATGCTTTTGATAATTCATTTTTTATTATTTTAGATGTAGTTTTTAGAGAGAGATGTTCTCTCCTCTCTCTTAGGATTAGGATTAGGATTCCTCTTAAAGGATTTAAGATTTATTATTATTTCAAATTACAATTTTCTTCTGAATTCCAAGTTTAATATTCCCTTTACTTAATTTCTATTCCTTCAATATTTATTTTCTACTTTTATTTACTCTAATACTTTTATTTGTATTTGATTTATGTTACCCAATTAGTTTATGAACCTTTCCATGTTATTACTTGAATTTATTTTTAGACGTAGTTTGATTGCTTTATTTACATGAATGCTTTTAATTTAATTTAGATATTTTCCCTTTTGGCTTTGGTTGATTAATTGGTGACTCTTGAGTTATGAAACTCATTGTTGATTGAAAATTGGGATTCTTCAAGAATTGATTCGAGATCCAATAACTCTAACTTTTCCCAAGGAAAGACTGGGACTTGAGAATTCGAATTAATTCATCCACTTGACTTACCTTCATAGTTAGAGGTTAACAAAGTGGGAGAAAAATCCAATTCTCATCACAATTGATAAGGATAAATAGGATAGGACTTCCAGTTCTTATACCTTGCCAAGAGATTTTATTATTGTTAATTTATTTTACTTGTCATTTAAATATACCTGTGCCCATTGCCCAAACTTCAAAACCCCGATTTACAATCTTCATAACCAATAATGAGAACATACTTCCTTGCAATTCCTTGAGAAGACGACCTGAGGTTTAAATACTCGGTTATCAATTTTAAAGGGGTTTGTTACTTGTGACAATCAAAACTTTTGTACGAAGGGATTTCTGTTAGTTTAGAAGCTATATCTACAACGCGAATATTTTTATAAATTCTTTACTAGCAAAAATCCTAACATCAGGCATCTGTGGTGAGGTAATTAATTATGGGGGTCATCCATTTCTGATCGCGACCTGTTATGGCTAGGACCTTTTCTTCTTCTGAGATTGATGGCTTCTGTAGAATTTCTTGGATAAGGCTTCTATTGTTGCCTCCTGGTTTAGTGCTGGCTAGTTTTGAGAGTGCATCGGCTCGGGCATTCTGTTCCTGGGGTATGTGTCGAATCTCATACTCTCTGAGTTGTCCGAGCTGTTCCCTGGTTTTGTCCAGGTACTTTTTCATAGTGGGATCTTTAGCTGGTAGCTGCCTCTTATCTGTGAGGTGACTACTTGTGAGTCGCTGAAGATGATAAGTTTTTGAGCTCCAACCTCCTTAGCCAACTTCAAACCAGCTAGTAGTGCCTCATATTCCGCTTGATTGTTTGAGGCAGGGAACCTAAATTTGAGGGAAAGTTCGATCTGGGTCCCCTGGTCACTTTCAATTATTACGCCTGCACCACTTCCCATTTTATTTGAGGAGCCGTCCACGTATAGATTCCATTCTGTGGGGATTTCCGGTGTGTCCATAAATTCCGCAATGAAGTCGGCCAGATATTGAGATTTGATGGCCGTCCGAGCTTCGTATTGAAGGTCAAATTCGGACAACTCGACTGCGCATTACAAGATTCTAGCTGCCAAGTCTGTTTTCTGTAAGATTCCTTTTATAGGCTGGTTGGTCCGAATTTTAATGGTGTGAGACTGGAAATATGGGCGAAGTTATCGAGATGTTATTATGAGAGTGTAAGCAAACTTTTCTATTTTCTGGTAGTTCTGCTCGGACCCTTGTAACGCTTTGCTGATAAAATATATGGGTTGTTGCCCATTGTTGTCTTCTCGGACCAGTGCTGAGGCTATTGCCCGATTTCCCACTGCGAGGTACAAGATGAGTGGTTCTCCTTCCCATGGCCGACTTAATATAGGTGGCTGTCCCAGAAATTTTTTGAAGTCTTGGAAGGCTTGCTCGCATTCAACTGTCCATTCAAACTCCATTCCCTTCCTTAGAGTGGCCTAGAAAGGGAGAGATCTTAGTGCGGATCCCGCCAGGAATCTGGACAAGGCTGCCAACCGCCCGTTGAGTTGTTGTACCTCATTGATACAAGTCGGGCTTTTCATGTCGAGTACGGCCCTGCACTTGTTCGGGTTTTCTTTGATTCCTCTCTGTGTGATCATAAAACCCAAGAATTTACCAGCTTCTACTGCGAAGGTGCATTTTGTGGGATTGAGTCACATGCCGCATCGTCTTATGGTGTTGAATACTTGTGTCAGGTCGGATAATAACATCTCTTCATTTTGCATCTTCACTAACATGTCATCTACGTAGACCTCCATGATCTTTCCAAAACTTTGATCATTAATCTTTGGTAAGTGGCTCCCGCGTTTTTGAGACCGAAGGGCATAACAATGTAGCAGTAATTTGCCTTTGGGGTTAAGAAAGAGGTTTTTCTTGGTCGGGTGGGTACATTGGGATTTGGTTATATCCCGAGTATGCGTCCATAAAGGAGAGGTATTTGTATCCGGAGGAGGCATCTACCAGTGCGTCGATGTTTATGAGCGGATAAGGATCTTTCGGGCAAGCTTTGTTAAGATCGGTATAGTCGGTGCACATTCTCCACTTTCCATTTGACTTTTTTACCAAAACGACATTAGTAAGCCATAGCGGGTATTTGACTTCTCTTATGAAGCCTGCCTCCAGTAGAGCTCGTACCTGTTCTTCCACCGCTTGAGAGCGTTCTGGTCCTAGCTTTTTGCGCCTTTGTTGTTCCGGCCGAGATTCTGGGTAGACTGCTAGCTTGTGGCACATTAGTTTGGGATCTATGCCAGGCATGTCTGCGGCCTTTCACGCAAAGAGATCGGCGTTGTCGCGTAGGAATTGTATGAGTGATTCTTTTATGTCCCCCTTTTAGGAGTGTGCTGATGTTGGTTGTTTGGTCCGGAGTGTTCCCGATCTGAATTTTCTCTATTTCTCCTTCAGGTTGTGGGCAGAGCTCCTCCTGCCTCCGAACTCCACCGAGCTCGATTGTGTGGAATTCTTCTCCTCTGCCTCTGAGGTTTAGACTTTCGTTGTAACAGCGGCGCGCCATCTTCTGATCTGCCTTTACTGTGGCTATTCCTTATGTGGTTGGGAACTTCATGCATAGATGCAGAGTCGAGACTATTGCGCCGAGTTGATTTAACGTTGTCCGACTTATTAGAGCATTATAGGCTGAGCTTACGTCAACGACGATGTAATCTATTTTGAGTGTTCTTGACTGACTTCCCTTTCCAAAGGTTGTGTGGAGCGGGATGTATCCCATTGGTTGAACCGGGGTATCTCCTAACCCGAACAGGCTATCCAGATATGCTCTGAGTTCTTTTTCTTCCAAGCCGAGTTTGTCGAAGGTGGTTTTGAATAAGATATCGGCAGAAATCTCCTGGTCTATCAATGTGCGGTGAAGATTTACATTTGCCAGTATAATAGTGATGACCATGGGATCGTCATGCCCTGACATGACGCTGGATGCGTCTTCCTTGGTAAAAGTGATCGCCGGAATGTCAGGTGTTTCCTTCTTTTCTGCGATGTGGTATACGTCTTTGAGATGTATTTTGTAGGATGATTTGGAGATTCTTCCCCCGGCAAATCCACCGTGTATCATGTGGACATGTCTTTCTGGCGACCGGGATGTCACGCGGTTGGTCCGATGTCTTCTGCTCTTCTTCTTTTCCTATGTTCATCATCCCGGGTGGCTGGTATCGATCTAGCTTTCCTTCTCGTACGAGCCTTTCTATGACGTTTTTTAAGTCAAAACACTCATTGGTGGAGTGCCCGCGGATCCGATCGTATTCACAATATTCAGCCCAGTTTTCTCCTCCTTTTTTGCCTTTGAGAGGTCGAGTTGGTGGTATTTTTTTTGTGTTGCAAACCTCTCTGTTGACATCCACAAGAGACACTCGAAGAGGGGTGTAATTGTGGTATTTTTTATTTTCTGTCGATCTTCCTTTTTTCTAGAATCTTTGTCTTTATCCCGAGGGGTGAACCCTTCTTTTGAGGTCTCTCCTAATCAGGAGTTTTTCTCCATGTTGATGTACTTTTCCGCTCGCTCCTGCACCTCATTCAGAGATGTGGGGTACTTCTTTGATATGGATTGACTAAAAGGCCCTTCTCGCAGGCCATTAATGAGACCCATGATGGTAGCTTCTGTTGGAAGGTTTTGTATATCCATGCATGTTTTGTTGTATCTCTCCATGTAGTTATGCAGAGTTTCCCGCTCTCCTTGTCTGATTCCTAGTAAGCTCGGAGCATGTTTAGCTTTGTCCTTTTGGATAGAGAATCTGGCCAGGAATTTTTTAGCCATGTCGTCGAAACTTGAGATGGACCTAGGAGAGAGATTGTCGAACAATCTAATTGCTGTTTTTGTTAAAGTAGTTGGAAAGGCTTTGCAACGAACTGCATCTGAGGTATCGGTGAGGTACATTCTGCTTTTGAAGTTGCTGAGATGATGGCTGGGATCTGTAGTGCCGTTGTATAAGGTCATGTCTGGGAGTTTAAAGTCCTTTGGGATTTTTGCCTTCATGATTTCTTTGGTGAATGGGTCTTGCTCCTTTCGTGCATTATCTTCGGGAATGGATTGGCTGGCATTCGTCTTGACATCGGCTTCAAGTTTTAGGAGTTTAGTTTCCAGTTCCCGGCGTCGCCTTATTTCTCTTTGTAAATCCTTATCGGCCTCTCGTTGATGTAGAGCGTCTTCCTTAAGTTGTTTTAACCGATCTTGAAATGCCACCAGGGCTCCCTCGTTTGGGGAGTTCTTATTGTTAATTTGGGAAGTATATTTTAGTGTTGTGTCCACGTTTTTATGCGGCGTTCTTTCTTCTAGATCTGAGGTGTGATCGTTGTCATGGTCGTCCGCCATGGTAATGAGATGACTTCCAGGTTCCCCGACAACGGCGCCAATGTTCCGTGGGTTACCTAAAACTGTAGGTCGATCTCGGACGAGATCTTCTATGCTGGTCGGGGATGTTGCATCCGACTTGGTGATGGTGCTGATCCTTTGTCCCCGGAGGGTGGGGGTACCTGCAAGGGACTCCGATGCTTAAGTTAGCAAGGGTATTAAGTAGGTATCTGAGTAGAATCAGAGTATGAGTTATACCTGGGTGCTCCAGCGTATTTATAATAGCATGGAATGACCTTTTTAGATGAGATAAGTTAGTTATCTTATCTTATCTTTATCTTTTGAGTGAGGTCATCTTATCTTCAAGGGGACCGCCTTTATCTCTACGGGCTTGGGCTGCCCTTGGATTTGGGACGTGTTTCTCTATTTGGGCCCTTTGATTGGGCTTTCCTGTGACTTGGCCGAGCTCTTTGAGAAGGGGTCGGGTTGTCCCGACCTGAAGAGGTTGATCGCTTTGTCTGTAGAATATCCCGGGTCGAACAGCTCGGCCTAGGGTATGAACATTACCATTGTAGTTCCCATTTCCTACAACATAATTTGAGCTAAACTCATAGCCAAAGTGAGGATGAGAATTCATAATAACAAATAAAAACAAAAGCTACAAAGAATAAGCAACAAGTCCTAAGCCTAACAAAAACTAACAAACAAACAAAAGGAAAACATATTCACATATTCACAATAGCCAACAATATAACACCATTGCAATTCCCCGGCAACGGCACCATTTTGATTTAAGAAAAATTGTCGTGTCGGTATAGAATTTCACACAAAATGAATTCTCGTTGCAAGTATAGTTCTACACCAACAAACAATCCTCCCAACCAAAAATTTGGTTTTGTCACAAGTACAAACCTCAAATAAGAATTAACCGAAGTATTTAAACTTTGGGTCGTCTCACAAGGAATTGCAATGAAGTGATCAATTATTGGCTATGAAAATGCAAGGGGGTTTGATTTTATATTTTGACAAGAAAAGTAAATAACAAGAAAGTAAATGATATGAACTAATAAAGAAAGGCAAACAACTCTTGGCTAAGCATAGGAATTTGAGATCACCATCCTTGTCAATAACCAAATATTGATAATTATGAGGAACCAAGCTCATTAAGCCTACTTCTATACTTGAAGTATATCAAATGGCTTAATCAACATCAACCCATAAGTCCCAACCTATCTACTAATTAGATTAGTAGTGGGTTAGTATCAATCGGTATCAAATTGACCACCAAGGGTTCTCAAATCACCAATTCAGTGAGACCCAATGACTCAAGGTCACTCAATTCCCTTAGCCTAGGCTAAGAGTAATGAAAAATACTCAAAAACTAAAGGAAACATTCTATCAAACACCTAATGTGCAATAAAAGTTAACATCACAAAATGCTAGAATTAGTGAAACCCATGACTAACATAAACAAGAAATCAATAATACAAATCAAGATCAACATAAAAGGGACATGGAAACATAAAATTGCATTAAAAAAAATCAAGATCCAACAATGGTTCATCAACATAAAAGAGAGCAAAATAAGAAACTAACAAGAGAAACTAAGAAGATTAAGACAATAGAACACTAAAATATAAAGAGAATTGAAATCAAAACAAGAATTGAAAGAGAAATTTGAGAGTGATCAACCTAACTTTACCCTAATTTCTATCCTAAATCTAGAAAGAGGAGAGAGCCTCTCTCTCTAGAATTCTACTCCTAAAACATGATGACTAAAACTATGACTACTTGGTTCCTACCCCCCTTAATCCTTGGGTTCAATAGCATCAGAAATGAGTTGGCCATTGGGCCCAAAATGAGCTACAAATCGCTGGCCACGATTTCACTTTAGTGAATCACGCTGATCCATCAGCGACTACACGTACAAGTCGCTTAACGCGAAGCAACTATAGCAATTTTTATATCATTTTGAAGCCCCGGATGTGAGCTTTCCAACACAACTAGAACCGCCTCATTTGGACCTCTGTAGCTCATGTTATGGTCGATTGAGTGCAAAGAGATCAGGCTTGATAGCTTTGTGGTTCCTTCATTTCTTCATGAGTTCTCCCACTTTGCATGCTTTTCTCCTCACTTCTTCCATCTAATACTTGCCTTATGAACCTGAAATCACTCAACAAACATATCAAGGCATCAAATGGAATTAAAGTAAATTAAATTAGCTATTTTTAGACCTAAAAAGTATGTTTTCACACTTAAGCACAAATTAAGGGAAAATTACAAAACCATGCTATTTCATTGAATAAATGTGAGAAAAGTTGATAAAATCCCCTAAATTAAGCACAAGATAAACCACAAATTCGGGGTTTATCAATCACAAGAGCTTGAAGTATCTCTTTGATCAGAAAGAGCTCAATATGCGGCAGAGGAGGTGGATGGAATTGTTGAAGGACTACGACTTTGAGTTAAATTACCATCCGGGGAAGGTGAATGTAGTGGTGGATGCGTTAAGTCAGAAGTCGTTGTATGCTGCTTGGATGATGCTCCAAGAAGAGAAGTTGATCAAGGAATTTGAGAGTATGAAAATTGGTGTTCAAGAAGTGTCTGGAACTCTATGTTTGAGTCGATTACAGATCTCCAGTGATTTTAAATCCGAACTCCTAAAGGCTCATGAAAATGATGAAGCGTTATGGAAGGTGTTACCAGCTATTGAGCAAGGAAAACAGTGAAGAGTGTCGAAGGATCAAGATGGGTTATGGATATTTAAGGGTAGGATCATTGTGCCGGATGTTGGCACTTTGCGGCAAGATATCTTAAAGGAAGCACGCAAAAGAGGATTCTCTATTCACCTGGGGAGTACTAAGATGCACCATGATTTAAAGACGATGTTTTGGTGGCTGAGTATGAAGAATGATGTGGCGGAATATGTTTCGAAGTGTTTAACCTATCAGAAGGAGAAGATCGAACACCAAAGACCCGTTGGGACGTTGCAACCTTTAGAGGTTTCGCAATAGAAGTGAGAAAGCATTGCGATGGACTTTGTGTCTGGATTGCCAAGGACTAGGGCCAGTTTTGATGCTGTCTGGGTGATTGTGGACCGACTGACGAAGTCAGCTCACTTTTTACCCATTTAGATGACTTACACCCTTAAGGAGCTAGCACGGTTATACATAAAGGAGATTGTGAGACTTCATGGTGTACCTGCTACTATAATCTCTGATAGAGATCTTCGTTTCACTTCGAGGTTTTGGGATGTATATCAGAAAGCTTTCGGAACCCGATTAATCTTGAGCACAGCTTACCATTCTCAAACAGATGGTCAATCTGAGAGGACGATCTAAACCTTAGAAGATATGTTGAGGGCTTGTGTTCTGGATCAGCCGGCTAGCTGAGATTTTTATATGCCGCTAGTGGAGTTTGCGTACATTAATAGCTACCATATGAGCATCAGAATAGCTTTATATAAGGCACTATATGGGAGAAAATGCCAATCTCCGCTATGCTGGTATGAAGCTGGGGAGAAAGGCTTGTTGGGGCTGGAGATGATAGCTGAGACCACTAAACAAGTCACGAAAATCTAAGATAGGATGCTTATTGCGTAGAGTCGTCAGAAGAGTTACGCCAATCAGAGGCAGAAGCTCTTGGAATTTGAGGAAGGAGATCATGTTTTCCTTAGGTTACTCTAACCACAAGAGTAGGCAGGGCGATTAAAGTGAAGAAGCTGAATCCTCGGTACATTGGTCCATTTCAGATCCTGGAGAGGGTTGGACCGGTGGCGTACCGAATGGCTCTACCACCACATCTTTCGAACCTGCACGTGAATTCGAATTTTGTGGGCAAAATTCCCAATTAGGTGGGTAGACTGTAAAACCTGATTAATTAATAACTAATTAACTCATAAATGAGAATTTATTCTAGAAATCCAAAAATGTGATTTTTATGGTTTAATATGATAGAGGAGATTGAGACGAGAATTTCGATACCAATTTTATAGAAATCAGACCAAGATTGGACCAAACGGGTCAAACTGGGCCAACCAAACCGATATTGGACCCTTGACCCAATCTAACTAAACCAAAACCCTAATTTTCAGCACTCTCTCTCTCCTCACAACACACTAATTCACGCTGAAATGGAGTAAGAATGGGGGAAGAACACTCTCTCAAGTTCTAACCCTTGTTTGATCTTCAAACTACCATAACTTTTGATCTAGAGCTCCGATTGCCGCACCATTTGTGGCCACGCATTCACCACAAAGAGCTCTACAATACCCACTACTTTATTATTGAGTTAAGCCATGATTTTGGTTCAATTCTTCATCCCTTAATTTCGAATTTCATGGAGAAAAGTGTTGAGATTTTGGACTCTTTGATGTTATAGGACCCAACTCTCTTGAAGGAGAAGGTTAATCTTGTCTCCTTGAACCTTGGGTGTAGTAAGATTCTCTACCCTAGTATAATTTTTTGTTCTATGATGTTTGGGTATCGAGATGTTGTGTTTGGGTATGATAATTGTGTCTTAGGTAGTGTGTATGTGAATATTGGAGCTTGATTGAGATTTTGGAAAGCTTGAGAAAGGGCTTTGGTGTGCAAAAATCTGTTCTTGGAGGTGTTGAGACCTTGAAAGCTTGTGGAAAAGTAATTTGGAAGTGCTCCGATTGAGCGGGGAAATCGGCTAAGGTATGGTCTCGGTTTCCTGTATCTAAAATGTAATGTGGTGTGAAAACTTAGGCTAGAAGCCCTAAGATAGGCATTGAATTATTAATGTTGTTGAATGGTTGAGATATATTATGTGGTCATATATGTGATTATGATTATTGATGCATTGATGGTTTGATGCATGAAAGATATGCATGTTGTGATATATGCTTGATGATTGGTTGAGGTTGAATTGTGGGTGAAACCATGTTGATGGTGAGTATGATATTAGTAATGTGTAATGATGGTTGATTAGAAATGGTGTTGTTGGAAATTGGTATGAGAATGAGTATATGACATGAAAATGTGCTTGAGATTGAGCCAATTGAGTGAAGTGGGTTAAAATGATGGGATGGTGTTTTGTGAATTTGATAAAAATGATAATGTATGAGTTTAAGAGGCTTGAGGTTGATTTTTGGTATGTTTTGGTTGGTTTTGAAAAGGGTTGAAATTGGTTTGTTTTGAAAATGGCACTTTGTGGTTTTGTAAGAAAATGTGGTTTTTGGGCATACTTTGACAAAGCATAACTTGGACTTCGAATCCCTGTTTTGTGCCAAACTTATTTAGAAATGAAATTGGATCTGGGATGTTTATGCCGTTTGAAGAACGGGTGAAAAATGATTTCAAACGGAGATGTTATGCCCGTCGGAAGATTTGGGTTTGAAATTGGGAAATTCTACAGCTTTTAACTTAGTAAAACTTTTGCAAAACGAACCCCCGCACGTACACGTGGCCGACGCGTACACGTCGTTTTTTTGAAAATTCACCAACCACGCGTGTGCATCACCCACGCGTACGCGTTGATGCGCTGCACCAAATGCCCAGCCAAATTCGCGAGAGTTGTGCGAGAATTGTGCCAGTTTTGTGCGTGGGGGCAAAAACGCACCCACGCGTACGCGTGGCTGACGCGTAGACGTCCCAGGGCTTTTCTTACATCCATGCGTGCATGTGGGCGACGCATACATGTCGATGCACTTTTGGCTATTCCACGTGTGCACGTGGGCCACGCGCACGCGTGACCCTCTTTTCATACTTCTAAGCCTCCGATCTCACCCCTTATGTCTCAAATCATTATGATATGCCTAGCGATGGGAAAGAAGCTACGGGATGTGGTAACTTGTGAATGAAGAAAGGGGAGAAACTAATGATCAATGATGATCAAAGATAATTGTATGAGATACGGAGGATGGTGGTAGAAGTGCTTTATGTGCCAAGAGCCGAGAGGCTGTATTTGTAAATAAATTGGCTAGTTCTGGATTGAACTATGAGCTGGATGGCTGAGTTATTGCCGTGTTACGGCGGGGCCATAATTGGATTATGGCTGAGTATGATTGCATATATACGTATTGAATGAAATGTGAATGTTGCACTTCTACTATCTGAGATACGAGTTTCCTTGGAAGAAAGCAGTGGCAAGCCACCACGTGCTCCAGGTGGAGACTTGAGCTGCTGACCCTATGTTGTAAGTGTGGCCAGGCACTGTGAAAGTCACAGATGAGCTCGCCCCCATGAATATATACACCAGTGAGGGTGTTGGATATGAATTATGAATTATATTGAGTATAACTCGAGTTGGGATGCATAAAAGAGGGACAGTCCAATGGTTTGCTACAGGACTTGTCGGGTTGGCTATATAATCGACAGATAATATCATCAGCCATTAGGACAAGCATACATCATATGCATATTATGTGAATTGTTTGATATTGCCTAATTGACTGCATATTACTTGCTAATTGTCTAAATATTGTATCTGTTTCGTACTTGTATATCTCTTGTCTAATATAATTGTATTTGCCATATTATACTCCTGCTGGTAGTTGGGAGGTCTGAAGGAATTGGAAAGGGAAGTATTAGTTAGACTGAAGATCTTTAGTCAGTTGCCTTTTGTGGATTAGTCTGTTTATAAGCTTTGAATTATCTGTTGGAAGTTCTAGGATTGCCTTCGGCTTTTCCAGGACATTACATGTTAGATATGTGGGCACTGTTACCATACTGAGAACCTCCGGTTCTCACCCATATGGATTTTGTGGTTTTCATATGCAGGACGTGAGGCTTCTCGCTAAAGCATGCTGGAGACTTCTGGATCAGCGAAGATTCCTTGGTTCTCGGGACTCTATTTTGGTTTTATGTTTTTGCTTAGATACTTTTACCTCCACTAAATAATACAACTATGATGTCTCCTCTTAGAGGTGGTTTTGGGAGAATAGGTTTTCTGTATTTATGTCCCTTTGGGTTTTCTTGGGGTTTTGGTGCACGAAATTCTACTCCCAATCTCAAAATCTTAAGGTGATTTCGTAACACTAACCAGCAAGTGCACTGGGTCGTCCAAGTAATACCTTACGTGAGTAAGGGTCGATCCCACGGAGATTATTAGTTTGAAGCAAGCTATTTTATTTTATTATTCTTAGTCATGATTTCAATTAAAATTATCAGTAGGAATTATTAGAAAAATAAAAGAGCATGAAATAGATAATTGTTACTTTAATTATGGAGAATATGTTAGAGTTTTGGAGATGCTTTGTCCTCTGAATTTCAACTTTTCCTTGAAATGCTTTTCCCACACGCAAGGTTCCTTCCATGGCAAGCTATATGTAGGGTGTCACCGTTTTCAATGGCTACTTCCCATCCTCTCAGTGAAAACGGTCCAAATGCTCTGTCACAGCACGGCTAATCATCTGTCGGTTCTCAATCAGGTTGGAATAGAATCCATTGATTCTTTTGCGTCTGTCACTAACGCCCAGCCTTCAGGAGTTTGAAGCTCATCACAGTCATTCAATCCCGGAATCCTACTCGGAATACCACAGACAAGGTTTAGACTTTCCGAATTCTCAAAAATGCCGCCATCAATCTGGCTTATACCACGAAGATTCTGATTAAGGAATCTAAGAGATACTCATTCAATCTGATGTAGAACGGATGTGGTTGTCAGACACACATTCATGGAGTGAGGAAGGTGATGAGTGTCATGGATCATCACCTTCTTCATATTTAAGCGCGAATGAACATCTTAGATAAGAACAAGCGTGTTTGAATGGAAAACGAAAGTAATTGCATTAATTCATCGAGACGCTGCAGAGCTCCTCACCCCCAACAATGGAGTTTAGAGACTCATGCCGTCAAAGTGTATAAAATTCAGATCTGAAAATGTCATGAGATACAAAATAAGTCTATAAAAGTTGTTTAAATAGTAAACTAGTAACCTAGGTTTACAGAATATGAGTAAACTAAGATAATTGGTGCAGAAATCCACTTCTGGGGCCCACTTGGTGTGTGCTGGGGCTGAGACTTAAGCCTCTCACGTGCTTGGGCTGTTTCTGGAGTTGAACGCCAGGTTGTAACGTGTTTTGGGCGTTGAACTCCAACTTGTAACCTGTTTCTGGCGCTGGACGCCAGACTGCAGCATGGAACTGGCGTTGAACGCCAGTTTACGTCATTTATCTTTGCGAAAAGTATGGACTATTATATATTGCTGGAAAGCCCTGGATGTGTACTTTCCAACCCAATTGAGAGCGCGTCAATTGGACTCCTATAGCTCCAGAAAATCCATTCCGAGTGCAGGGAGGTCAGGATCCAACAATATCAGCAGTCCCTTTTCAGCCTAAATCAGATTTTTGCTCAGCTCCCTCAATTTCAGTCAGAAAATACCTGAAATCATAGAAAAATACACAAACTCATAGTAAAATCCATAAATATGATTTTTTCCTAAAAACTAATGATATTCTACTAAAAACTAATTAAAACATACTAAAATCTACATGAAACTACCCCCAAAAAGCGTATAAAATATCCGCTCATCAGGTTTCATATTTTATTTACATGTATATATTTCTATGCTCGGACCGGTTATCTTCGCAACTAAATCTTGAGTTTTGATATTCATGTTTTTGGCACTCCCTTGTATATATATGAACTCGCGTTAGCTTATCTCCTTTATCTGATTCGTTATGTTATCGATCGGAGTGTTGCGATTTAGAGTTATGATTTTGTTTACCCCTTTTTCTTCAAAGGCTCCTAGTTATAGACATTCTTCACACTACTATACGTACTAAATTTTATTTTTAGAGGTCATAATACCTTGCCATCTTTGAATTATGACTTATACATAAGACTCTGTATGGTAGGGTGTTACACCCGGCTCAGGTTCGATGAATACAATGCTTGCCTTGTGATGTGGGCTAGGTGTCGGTCTAGAATTTTCACAAGTTTATAAAACTCAAATTCGTTGTAAGAAGAGCCTTAAACTGGCAAATAACCCTATCAAAGTTTATAAAATTATTACAATTTAAATCAAATAATTGGAAGTTTTAAATTCCAGGTCGTTCTCCCACGAAATTGCAATCGGGTGTACATATTATTGGTTTTGAGAAAAAAAAAGTGGTTTGATAACAATTAACAAGAATTTAAATGACAAGAAATTAAAAGAGCAAACAATAACTAAACGTTAGAGGAAATTAATCTAAGAGTAATTAAAACAAAGGGAAGGAAATTCAAATGCTAAAAGGATCTTGACACGGATTGAGAGTCAAGGACAACAATCCTTGTCATTAACCACGAACATGGCAGTTGTGAAGAGTTAATCCCATTTTATGGACCTCTAAACATTGATAAAAATCAAGCAGGCATAATTTATCTCAATCCACAAATCCTAACTAACTTACTAACTAAATTTGGTAAAAGATTAGTGTTAGTAGAAATCAAATCAACTAACAACCCTAAATCACCAATCAATATTGGATATCAATGACTCAAGGTCATCTAAATCTTCAATCCCAAGGCAAGAAGGAAAATCTACTCAACAACTAAAAGAGGCATTTTATCAAACACTTAGAATACGTAAAAGGAAAACATCATAAATTGCAAGAATAATAAAATCTATAATTACCAAAATAAGAAAACAATAACAACAATTCAAATAAGCAACAATAAACATGAAAAATATTAATTGCATTAAGGGAAATTTAAAATTCAACAAGACAGTTTATAAACTAAAAGGTAGCAAAATAGAGAAATTAACAAGAGAAACTAGACAAATTAAGATAATAGAATAAGAAAATGTAAAGAAAACTATGGAGGCAGGTGGTATGCGAAATTGTGATCAATACTTTTCACAACACAAATAATCCCCGGTGATGAATCCAAAAACTTGGTGTTCAATACCATGGCATAAACACAACTTCGCACAACTAACCAGCAAGTGTACTGGGTCGTCCAAGTAATAAACCTTACGCGAGTAAGAGTCGATCCCACAGAGATTGTTGGTATGAAGCAAGCTATGGTCACCTTGTAAATCTTAGTCAGGCAGACTCAAATGGATATGAATGATGATATACGAATAAAACATAAAGATAAAGATAGAGATACTTATGTAATTCATTGGTAGGAATTTCAGATAAGCGTATGAAGATGCTTGTCCCTTCTGTCTCTCTGCTTTCCTACTGTCTTCATCCAATCCTTCTTACTCCTTTCCATGGCAAGCTTATGCAAGGGTTTC
>NC_029772.3:68408124-68408414 GCF_000817695.3 Arachis duranensis | reverse complement strand
GAGTGAAAAAGGGACCTCGGGGATCACCTTCTTCAAGGCCACAACTTCATAGAAGTGGTCTTGATGCACCCTTGAGATGAAGCTTTCCATCTCCCATGACACGGAGGTGGAAGCTTTTGCCTTCCCTTTCCTCTTTCTAGATGTTTCTCCGGCCTTGGATGCCATAAATGGTTATGGAAAAACAAAAAGCAATGCTTTTACCACACCAAACTTAAAAGGTTTGCTGGTCCTCGAGCAAAAGAAGAAAGAAGAGAGTAGAAGAAGAAGAAATGAGGAAGAAGGGAATGGCT
>NC_029772.3:68407518-68407844 GCF_000817695.3 Arachis duranensis | reverse complement strand
GGTAGGTGGGGATCCTGTGGGGTCCATAGATCCTGAGGTGTCAAGGAAAAGTCATCCCTGCACCAAGTGGCAAGCAAAAATACGTTTTGAGCCAATTCTGGCGTTAAACGCCGGGCTGGTGCCTATTTCTGGCGTTTAACGCCGAATGCTTGCCCTTTTTTGGCGTTTAACGCCAGTCTGGTGCCCCTTTCTGGCGTTAAACGCCCAGAATGGTGCCAGACTGGGCGTTAAACGCCCAACAGCTAGCCTTACTGGTGTTTAAACGCCAGCACGCTCTCCTCCAGGGTGTGCTATTTTTCTTCCTGTTTTTCATTCTGTTTTTGCTT
>NC_029772.3:68407169-68407411 GCF_000817695.3 Arachis duranensis | reverse complement strand
CATAAAATAACAAAGGAAAATAGATAAAATATAACATTGGGTTGCCTCCCAACAAGCGCTTCTTTAATGTCAGTAGCTTGAAAGAGGGCTCTCATGGAGCCTCAGAAATACTCAGAGCAATGTTGGAACCTCCCAACACCAAACTTAGAGTTTGAATGTGGGGGTTCAATACCAAACTTAGAAGTTGGTTGTGGCCTCCCAACACCAAACTTAGAGTTTAACTGTGGGGGCTCTGTGTGGCG
>NC_029772.3:68405511-68406981 GCF_000817695.3 Arachis duranensis | reverse complement strand
ATGAAGGGTCTGCCAAGGATGATGGATTCATCCATGCACTTCCCAGTCTCTAGGACTATGAAATCAGCAGGGATGTAATGGTCTTTAACTTTTACCAGAACATCCTCTACAAGTCCATAGGCTTGTTTTCTTGAATTGTCTGCCATCTCTAGTGTGATTTTTGCAGCTTGCACCTCAAAGATCCCTAACTTCTCCATTACAGAGAGAGGCATGAGGTTTACACTTGACCCTAAGTCACACAAGGCCTTCTTGAAGGTCATGGTGCCTATGCTACAAGGTATTGAAAACTTCCCAGGATCCTGTCTCTTTTGAGGTAATTTCTGCCTAGACAAGTCATCCAGTTCATTGGTGATCAAAGGGGGTTCATCTCATCAGAGCTCATGAATGGCAGAAGTAAGTCCAATGGAATCTCTATGGTCTCATTTTTGAGCCTCAGATTCCCATGGTTCCTCATTGGGGAACTCATTGGAGGCCAGTGGACGTCCATTGAGGTCTTCCTCAGTGGCGTTTACTACCTCTTCCTCCTCTCCAAATTCGGCCATGTTGATGGCCTTGCACTCTCCTTTTGAATTTTCTTCTGTATTGCTTGGAAGAGTACTAGGAGGGAGTTCAGTAATTTTCTTGCTCAGCTGACCCACTTGTCCCTCCAAATTTCTAATGGAGGACCTTGTTTCAGTCATGAAACTTTGAGTAGTTTTGATTAGATCAGAGACCATGGTTGCTAAGTCAGAGTGGTTCTGCTTAGAATTCTCTGTCTGTTGCTGAGAAGATGATGGAAAAGGCTTGCTATTGCTAAACCTGTTTCTTCCACCATTATTATTGTTGAACCTTGTTGAGGTCTCTGTTGATCCTTCCATGAGAGATTTGGATGATTTCTCCATGAAGGATTACAGGTGTTTCCATAGGGTTCTCCCATGTAATTTACCTCTTCTATTGAAGAGTTCTCAGGATCATAAGCTTCTTCTTCAGATGAAGCTTCCTTAGTACTGCTTGGTGCATTTTGCATTCCAGACAGACTTTGAGAAATCATATTGACTTGTTGAGTCAATATTTTATTCTGAGTCAGTATGGCATTCAGAGTGTCAATCTCAAGAACTCCTTTCTTCTGACTAGTCCCATTGTTCACAGGACTCCTTTCAGAAGTGTACATGAATTGGTTATTTGCAACCATTTCAATCAACTCTTGAGCTTCTGTAGGCGTCTTCTTCAGATGAAGAGATCCTCCAGCAGAGCTATCCAAAGACATCTTGGACAGTTCAAACAGACCATCATAGAAAATACATATGATGCTCCATTCAGAAAGCATGTCAGAAGGACACTTTCTGATTAATTGTTTGTATATTTCCCAAGCTTCATAGAGGGATTCTCCTTCCTTCTATCTGAAGGTTTGGACTTCCACTCTAAGCTTACTCAATTTTTGAGGTGGAAAGAACTTTGCCAAGAAGGCATTGACTAGCTTTTCCCAAGAGT
>NC_029772.3:68403965-68404829 GCF_000817695.3 Arachis duranensis | reverse complement strand
AAAGAAATCAAGTGATTTTTGAAAAAGAATTTGAAATTAGAAATCAAAAAGATTTGATTGAAAGCTATTCTGAAAAAGATGTGGTTCAGAAGATATGATTAGTTTAAAAAAGATGTGATTGAGAAGATATGTTTTGAAAAACATTTTTAAAAAAAGATTTGATTTTAAAAATTAATGACTTGGCTATCAAGAAAAGATATGATTCAAACATTAAACCTTTCTCAACAGAAAAGGCAACATACTTGAAATGTTGAATCAAATCATTAATTGATAGCAAGTATCTTTGAAAATAGAAAGAAATTGAATTTGAAAAAGATTTGATTGAAAAGATATGATTTGAAAAAGATTTAATTTTGAAAAGATTTTGAAAACTTGAAAAAAATTTGCATTGAAAACAAAATATTCCGTCTTGTGCCATCCTGGCGTTAAACGCCCAGAATGGTGCACATTCTGGCGTTTAACGCCCAAAACTCTACCCTTTTGGGCGTTAAACGCCCAACCAGGTACCCTAGCTGGCGTTTAAACGCCAGTCTGTCTTCTTCACTGGGCATTTTGAACGCCCAGCAAACACCAGTCTGTCCTTCTTCACTGGGCGTTTTGAACGCCCAGCTTTTTCTGTGTAATTCCTCTGCTGCATGTTCTGAATCTTCAGTTCCCTGTACTATTGACTTGAAAATAGAACCAAGATCAAATAAATAATGCATGCAAGACACCAAACTTAAAATAAGACACTAGACTCAAACAAGAAACATAAAATATTTTTGGTTTTTTTTTTTTTGATTTTGTAAAATTTTTTTTTGTGTTTTTTGAAAATTAAGTGGAAAAGAAAATAAAGGTATCAAAATTCTTAATGAGAATCCCAGG
>NC_029772.3:68349653-68403000 GCF_000817695.3 Arachis duranensis | reverse complement strand
TGGTGTGTAGAAACTCCACCGTTGAAAATACATAAGAACAAGGTCTAGGCATGGCCGAATGGCCAGCCTCCCAAAGAGGGTTCAATCATAAAAACATGATCAAAAGCCCTCAATACAATAGTAAAAGGTCCTATATATAGAGAACTAGTAGCCTAGAGTGTACAGAGATGAGTAAATGACATAAAAATCCACTTTTGGGCCCACATGGTGTGTGCTTGGGCTGAGCATTAAAGCATTTTCGTGTAGAGACTCTTCTTGGAGTTAAACGCCAGCTTTTATGCCAGTTTGGGCGTTTAACTCCCATTCTTGTGCCAGTTCCGGCGTTTAACGCTGGGAATTCTGAGGGTGACTTTGAAAGCCGGTTTGGGCCATCAAATCTTGGGCAAAGTATGGACTATCATATATTGCTGGAAAGCCCAGGATGTCTACTTTCCAACGCCGTTGAGGGCGCGCCAATTGGGCTTCGGTAGCTCCAGAAATTCCGCTTCGAGTGCAGGGAGGTCAGAATCCAACAGCATCTGCAGTCCTTTTTAGTCTCTGAATCAGATTTTTGCTCAGGTCCCTCAATTTCAGCCAGAAAATACCTGAAATCACAGAAAAACACAAAAACTCATAGTAAAGTCCAGAAAAGTGAATTTTAACTAAAAACTAATAAAAATATACTAAAAACTAACTAGATCATACTAAAAACATACTAAAAACAATGCCAAAAAGCGTACAAATTATCCGCTCATCAGCAGGTGATCGCAATGTTTGAATTCTTGAGGTCGTGGTGTCAAATAAAGGAACACAGTTTTTCGATAAGAAGTTTGGAGAGTTCCTGTCTGGCCATGGAATCAAACAAAAGTTTTAGTCCATAGAACACCCAATTGAAATGGACAAGTGATGAGCGGATAATTTATATGCTTTTTGGCATTGTTTTTACATAGTTTTTAGTATGATTTAGTTACTTTTTAGTATATTTTTTTAGTTTTTAAGCAAAATTCAAATTTTTGGACTTTACTATGAGTTTGTATGTTTTTCTGTGATTTCAGGTATTTTTTGGCTGAAATTGAGGGACCTGAGCAAAAAACTGATTCAGAGGCTGACAAATGACTGCTGATACTGTTGGATTCTGACCTCCCGGCACTCCATATGGATTTTTTGGAGATACAGAAATCCAAATGGTGCACTCTCAATTGCGTTGGAAAGTAGACATCCAAGGCTTTCCAGCAATATATAATAGTCCATACTTTGCCCGATTTTAGACGAGGCGAACTGGCGTTTAACGCCAGCTTTCTGCCCTATTCTACCGTTAAACGCCAGAAACAAGTTACAAACCAGAGTTAAACACCAGAAACAAGTTACAAACTGGCGTTTAACTCCAAGGAAGACCTCCACACGTAAAAGCTTCAATGCTCAGCCCAAGCACACACCAAGTGGGCCCAGAAGTGGATTTCTTCATCATTTACCTATTTTTGTAATCCTAGTAACTAGTTTAGTATAAATAGAACTTTTTACTATTGTACTAGGGGTCTTTTTCCCAATTCTCTAATTCACATGCTATTTGGGGAGGCTGGCCATTCAGCCATGCCTAGACCTTGTTCTTATGTATTTTCAACGATGGAGTTTCTACACACTATAGATTAAGGGTGTGGAGCTCTGCTGTTCCTCGAGTATTAATGCAATTACTACTATTTTCTATTCAATTCATGCTTATTCTTATTCTAAGATATCCATTCACACACAAGAACATGATGAATGTGATGATTATGTGACACTCAACTCCTTGCGATCATAGTTTTCATGGTATAAGCTAGAATCAATTGGCAACATTCTTGAGATCCGGAAAGTCTAAACCTTGTCTGTGGTATTCCGAGTAGGATCTGGGATGGGATGACTGTGACGAGCTTCAAACTCGCGATTGTAGGGCGTGGTGACAGACGCAAAAGGATAGTAAATCCTATTCCTACACGATCGAGAACCGACAGATGATTAGCCTTACGTAACCCGCAGCTGTACCATTTTTACTGAGAGGATGGACGGTAGCCATTGAAAATAGTGATCCCCTTACATACAGCTTGCCATTAAAAGGATTATGAAGGATTGGATGGAGGCAGTAGGAAAGCAGAGATTCAAAAGGAATGAGGCATCTCCATACACTTATCTGAAATTCCCACCAATGAATTACATAAGTATCTCTATCTTTACTTTATGTTATATTTATATTTTAATTATCAAAACTCCATAACCATTTGAATCCGCCTGACTGAGATTTACAAGGTGACCATAGCTTGCTTCAAGCCGACAATCTCTGTGGGATCAACCCTTACTCACGTAAGGTTTATTACTTGGACGACCCAGTGCACTTGCTGGTTAGTTGTGCGAAGTAGTGAAAAAGAGTGATATTACAATTGTGCGTACCAAGTTGTTGGCGCCATTGAGATCACAATTTCGTGCACCAAGTTTTTGGCGCCGTTGCCGGGGATTGTTCGAGTTTGGACAACTGACGGTTCATCTTGTTGCTCAGATTAGGTAATTTTCTTCTTGTTTTAACCATTATTTTATTTTCAAAAAGTTTTCAAAAATCTTTCAAAATTTTTCTTCTTTTTTGTTTTTCTAAAAATAATTTTCGAAAAAATCCAAAAAAATTAATAAAATCATAAAAAATAAAAATATTTTGTGTTTCTTGTTTGAGTTTAGTGTCAAATTTTTATGTTTCGTGTCAATTGCATGTTTTAAAAAATTTGTTCATTTTTTAAAAAATTTCATGCATTGCATTCTTCATGATCTTCAAGTTGTTCTTGATAAGTCTTCTTGTTTGATCTTAATATTTTCTTGTTTTATGTCTTTTGTTGTTTTTCATATGCATTTTTGAATTCTTAGTGTCTAAATATTAAAATTTCTAAGTTTGATGTCTTGCATGTTTTCTTTTCTTAAAAATTTTTCAAAAATAAGTCTTGATGTTCATCTTGATCTTCAAAGTGTTCTTGGTGTGCATCTTGATATTCATAGTGTTCTTGCATGCATCATTGGTTTTGATCCAAAATTTTCATGTTCTGGGTCATATTTGTGTTTTTCTCTCTCCTCATTAAAAATTCAAAAAATAAAAAAATATCTTTTTCTTATTTCTCTCATAAATTTCGAAATCTTTGGGTTGACTTAGTCAAAAATTTTTAAAATTAGTTGTTTCTTGTTAGTCAGGTCAAGATTTCAATTTCAAAAATTTATCTTTTCAAAATCTTTTTCAAAAATCAAATCTTTTTCATTTTTTTAACATTTTCGATTTTTTTTAAATTGTTTTTCAAAATCTTTTTCTTAAATTCATTTCAAATTTTTGAAAACTTTACTAACAATTAATGTGATTGATTCAAAAATTTGAAGTTTGTTACTTTCTTGTTAAGAAAGGTTCAATCTTTAAATTCTAGAATCATATCTTTTAAATTCTTGTTAGTCAAGTAATCAATTTTAATTTTAAAAATTAAATCTTTTTCAAAATAAATTTCAATAATATCTTTTCAATCATATCTTTTCAAACATATCTTTTTTCAAATCATATATTTTTCAATCAAATATTTTCCAATCATATCTTTTTCAAAAATATTTTCTAACTTCCTATCTTTTCAAAATTGATTTTCAAATCTTTTTTAACTAACTAATTGACTTTTTGTTTGTTTTAAAATTCTTATCTTTTTCAAAACCACCTAACTAATTTTCTCTCTCTAATTTTTGAAAATCACCTTCCTCTTTTTCAAAATTCTTTTAATTAACTAATTGTTTAAAATTTTAATTTTAATTTTATTTCTTCTCTTAATTTTCGAATTCTAACTTAAAATTAAAATAAAAATATTCTTCTTCTCTTTTAGTTAATATTCGAATTCCCTCTCTCTCTTATCTCTTTCTATTTATTTATTCATTTACTAACACTTCTCTTCTCAAAATTCGAACCCCTTCCTTCTCTGTGTTCAAATTTTTCTTCTTCTTCCTTCATTCTTATTCTTTTACTCACATAAAGGAATCTCTATACTGTAACATAGAGGATTCCTCTTCTTTTCTGTTCTCTTTTTTTTCATATGAGCAGGAGCAAGGATAAGGACATTCTTGTTGAAGCAGATCCTGAACCTGAAAGGACTCTGAAGAAGAAGCTAAGAGAAGCTAAAGCACAACAATCCAGAGAAAACCTTACAGAGAATCTTGAAAAAGAAAGAGACATGGCCGAAGCCAACAACAATGTAAGGAAGATGCTTGGTGACTTTACTGCACCAAATTCCAACTTCCATGGAAGAAGCATCTCAATCCCTGCCATTGGAGCAAACAATTTTGAGCTAAAGCCTCAATTAGTTTCTCTGATGCAACAGAATTGTAAGTTTTATGGACTTCCATCAGAAGATCCTTTTCAGTTCTTAACTAAAATCTTGCAGATCTGTGATACTGTTAAGACCAATGGGGTTGATCCCGAGGTCTACAGGCTTATGCTTTTCTCTTTTGTTGTAAGAGACAGAGCTAGAATATGGTTGGACTCTCATCCTAAAGATAACCTGAACTCTTGGGATAAGCTGGTCACGGCTTTCTTAGCCAAGTTCTTTCCTCCTCAAAAGTTGAGCAAGCTTAGAGTGGATGTGCAAACTTTCAGACAGAAAGAAGGTGAATCCCTCTATGAAGCTTGGGAAAGATACAAGCAACTGACCAAAAAAGTATCCTTCTGACATGCTTTCAGAATGGACCATCTTGGATATATTCTATGATGGTCTATCTGAATTGTCTAAGATGTCATTGGACCATTCTGCAGATGGATCCATTCACCTGAAGAAAACGCCTGCAGAAGCTTAGGAACTTATTGACATGGTTACAAATAACCAGTTCATGTACACTTCCGAAAGGAATCCTATGAGTAATGAGACGCCTCAGAGGAAGGGAGTTCTTGAAATTGATGCTCTGAATGCTATATTGGCTCAGAACAAAATGTTGACTCAGCAAGTCAACATGATTTCTCAGAGTCTGAATGGATTGCAAAATGCATCCAACAATACTAAAGAGGCATCTTCTGAAAAGAAGCTTATGATCTTGAGAACCCTGAAATGGTAGAGGTAAATTACATGGGTGAAGCCTATGTAAACACCTATAATCCCTCATGGAGAAATCATCCAAATTTCTCATGGAAGGATCAACAAAAGCCTCAACAAGGCTTTAATAATAGTGGAAGAAATAGGTTTAGCAATAGCAAGCCTTTTCCATCATCCTCTCAGCAATAGACAGAGAATTCTGAGTAGAACCCCTCTAGCTTAGCAAACATAGTCTCTGATCTATCTAAGGCCACTCTAAGTTTCATGAATGAATCAAGGTCCTCCATTAGAGATCTGGAGGCGCAAGTGGGCCAGCTGAGTAAAAGAGTCACTAAAACTCCTCCTAGTACTCTCCCAAGCAATATAGAAGAGAACCCAAAAAGAGAGTGCAAGGCCATAACCTTACTTGGTGTGGCCGAATGCACAGAGGAGGAGGAGGACATGAATCCTAGTGAGGAAGACCTCCTAGGACATCCTCTGGACAAAAAGGATTTCCCATTTCAGGAACCTAAGGTATCTGAGGCTCATCTAGAGACCATAGAGATTCCATTGAACCTACTTCTGCCATTCATGAGCTCTGATGAATATTCTTCCTCTGAAGAGAATGAAGATATTACTGAAGAGCAAGTTGCTAAGTACCTTGGAGCAATCATGAAGTTGAATGCCAAGTTATTTGGTAATGAGACTTGGGTGGATGAACCCCCTTGCTCACCAATGAACTGAATGACTTGGTTAGGCAGACATTACCTCAAAAGAAATAGGATCCTGATAAATTCCTAATTCTCCTCTTTCGCGCGAACGCGTAAGCCATGCGGCCGCGTCACTTCTCGCTGGTTATCTCCTCAATTTCTCGTGTTCCTTCCATTTTTGCTAGCTTCCTTTCCAATCTCCAACTCATCCATGCCCTATAAGGCCTGAAACACTTAACACACAGATCACGGCATCCAATGGGATAAAGGAGAACTAGAATGCATAATAAAAAAAGTCTCTAGGAAGCAGTTTTCAACCATGTAATAATTTCAGGAAGGAAATATAAATGCATGCTAAATTAATGAATAAGTGGGTAAGGATCATGATAAAACCAGATAATTAAACACAATATAAACCATAAAATAGTGGTTTATCAACCTCCCCACACTTAAACATTAGCATGTCCTCATGCTTAATTGAAGGAGATAAGATAAATAAGTATGAACATGTAGAAACTCATGCAATGCAATGCAACCTATATATATGAATGCAACTATATGATTCTTGCTCACTTGATCAAAAGTAAATAAGCTCTTCAAAACAATTACAAATCAAATTCCACTAATTCTATCATTATACAGTAAGACAGATAAAAGTGCAAGAAGATAGCTCATGAAAGCAAGGAACATGGAAATTCAAGCATTGAACCCTCACTGATGATGTATGTACGCTCTAATCTCTCTAGTGTATAGGGTAATCACTCTATCCTTATCTAATCATGCTCTCTAACTTTTTTGTTTTTCTCCTAACCAATCAACAACATTTAATATACTAATTCAACATCATGAGGTCTTTTCAAGGTTGTAATGGGGCCAAGGTAAGGGTAGGGATACATATATGGTTAAGTGAGCTTATAAATTGAATCTTTAATTAACCCAGCTTTAACCCAACCTATATATTTTATATAACTTTAGAATTTATACCTAGCTACCCAGAATTCCCTTTTACATTCCATACTCATGTATCAATTTTTATCATATGTGCATTGATCTTTGAATTTTTTTTTTATTCAGCTTTGGGGTGATTTTGTCCCCTTATTTATTTATTGATTTTTTTTTGTAAAAATAAAAGTAGTTTTCATATCCGAAATCAAAATAAACATAGCTTATCAATGCACATAGATTTTTAATTCTTATAGCTTCACATGAGTAGGTATCCAAATTCCCATTGTATTATCATGACATATTCCCTTAATAACTTTTGTTCCCACAAATTTCCATACTTAACTAGCTTACACAATTCTATCTTAAGCTAACTAAAGATTCAATTTGGGATATACAATTGTTTTTCCGCTTAAGGTTAGTAATGTGGTAAAATATAGAACAAATGGGATTTAAAGGCTCAAAGTGGTTAACAAAGGTAAATAAAAAGGGTAGGCTTAATTTGGATAAATGAGTTTAAACAAATAATGGCCTCAATCACATACAAGCATATAGACATAATAAATATTGGACATATAGGCTAAAACAAAATATAGATTACAATTATAGAGAAGTAAACACACAAGAATAAAATAATTATGGTTAAATAATGTAACCATGTATAAAGGCTCAAATTTTCACAGGTTGTGTGTTTTTTAGCTCAAAAATCATGTTCCAAATACAGCTTCAAGCAAATTTATCATAAAAGTTTTGATTAAAATTAGTGAAATTTTGTTCCAAAGATATCTTTTTACAAGAACTTATTGTCTTTTCAATCAAGTAGAACATGCATGCAACTAACCTATTCTAAAAAAAGAAAATCTAACTAAAATATCCTAATTTATTGGTGCTAGGGAAGAGAAATTACATCCAGAAGTCAGGTACTGACCGACCTCCCCACACTTAAAGCTTTGCACCGTCCTCGGTGCCATCTGTCAGGAACAATGGTGGGCTGGTGGCAGTGTCTCCACAGTCGGGGCCATCATGGCTCCCTATGCTGGTGAAGGAAGTGGAGTTTGGGGTGTCTGAGTCTCTGCAGTCTCCTCTAAGCAGCTCCCTGAGGTGTTTGAGTCGGCGTTGATTACGGCGCTCTCGGAGCTTTGCTTTCTTTTCATGTTGGTCCAACCGCTTCAGTATTTGATGTAGCAGTTGACTAGTAGATGGTGGAGGAGCTGCAGCATCCTCTGTGGACTGACTGGTAGTGGCAAGTTGTGGCCTGAGATATCTCCCGTTAGGGACATACTGATCATTCCATGGAAGAATGACTTTGATGTCTCCGGCTCTGTAGGATACTCCGGCTGCTGAGATGAGATCAGAGACCAATGCGGGGAAAGGTAGGTTGCCTGCGATCTGCACATGTTCCACAGCATTTCGGATATGTCGTGGTAAGTTGAGAGGCTGGTCTGTGAGGATGCACCATAGTAGAACGGCCATTTCTGCAGTGAAGGAGGACTCATGAGTACTCGGAAAGACGTAATGGGACATAATCTGTGCCCATACGTGAGCCTCCAAGGTAAGTGCGGAAGCCGAGATTCCCTTAGGATGGGAATGATGGTATCCGAAGATCCATTTGCTGCCAGGGCGAGCAATAACTCTGAGAACAACATCCCAGTCAAAAGTGTATGACTGGTGCTTGGTTACGACTTTCTGAAAAGTATCCAATCCTTCTGGGGCAGGTGGGAGATCTAAGGCTTGCTGTATGGCTTCTTCTATAATGGGGACTTGCTTCTGGTGTAAATAGACGGACTGCAGAGTTGGCAGGTGGAAGTTGGAGTAGAACTCAACAACCCAAGAAAGATTAACCTGTCGTGGCTGTCTCTGTAAAAATCCCCAATGTCTCTGTGCAATTTGTGGCTCAACAAATTCAGTGATACGAGGTGGAAGGATAAGAAGGTGTTCATTGTTGTAATTTCAAGGATAAGAAGGTGTTCATTATTGTAATTTCGAGCTGCCAGAATAGGAAATATCTACTCACAGTAGCGATTTGGGAATCGTGCAGTGTCCTTGGCTGGGAAGGCTCTCTCTTTTTCATCAACCTTGATAATCCTTTTAATTCTTTTTGTTGAGGGCTTGACTGCAGTTGAAGAAGGCTCTGCCGCTAATGCTCTCTTCGTACCTTTCCTTGCTGTGGGTTTAGGGGTAGCTTTCTCTTTGCCTTTCTTGGTGGCCATTCTGAAAAAAAAGGGAGAGAAAGTAAGTTAGATCCAAAGAATCAAAGCAAGGAAAGAGATGGAGTGAGTAATAAACAGTGCACCGTAAAGATGAATGAAATAAACACATGGTCATGACAACATGTGAAAAGATCATTAAAGGAAATAGGATAGGTGCATAAAAAGGTAAGTAGATGCAAGATGATTATTGGCATGCCGGCAAGGGCATAAGTAGCATAGATCAAGCATCACTTTGTAACAAACTAACATGTTTGTATTGGCAATTAAATTGAATTAATAAAATAGTAAAGAAAATTTGTGAAAAACATGCATTGAGTAGTAGAATAGGATAATGTAGAAAAGTGCATGATGCCATATGGCCTTTTTCACAAACACATAGCATGCATAGTAAATAAGTCATAGAAAGTATTAAAGTAAACATGCAAGCAATCCTTTTATGAAAATAAGATATAATTACCAAACAATTTGCAACAATCCACAAGCAAATAATGAGGAATGATGACTCAAATAAATTTTATAGCACGATGTAAAAAGGAAAGAAGAAGAAAGAAAATACGGATAATGAAAAAAAAAGAAAAGAAAAGAAAATAACATAGAAAATAAGAAGAATGATAGAAAAGGAAGGAAGGAAGAAGAAAATAAAACCTTGTTAATGGAGGTGAGAGAGAGAGAGAGAGTGAAAGGTGAGATAGAAGGAAAAAGGGAGAAGGACGAAATAAGGAGGGAAAAAAATTAGGATTTGGAGGAGAGAAAAATAAGATATTTTGGCAGTTGTGGTTGAGCTGTGCGGCGCAAGTGACGCTGCCGCGTGGGGCACGTGTTCGCGTGATTGCGCTTTAGTTCAGTTGACGCGATCGCGTGACCCATATTGTGCTTCTAGCGCGAGGGCAGCCTCGTGCCTGCACAACTCTCTGTTCAAATTGATATATTTGCCAAAATTAGGGTGACGCGATCACGTGGGGCATGCGATTGCGTGAGTGGGCTTCAGAAGGGATGACGCGGACGCGTCAGCAACGAGGTCGCGTGATAGGGATAGTGTGTCCAGCACCAATCCAGCACCACTCTCGCACAATATTTCGTTGTGCACCCCTTTTACGTCGGAAATCAGAGCACGCGGCCGCGTGGGAGGCCAGGAATCCCATGTGACGCGGACGCGTCAGCGACGCGGTCGCGTGGGACAATTTATGCCATTGGCACGCCTCCAGCCACACACCAACGAAACTCTCTGTTCGTTTTTATTTTCTCGCCTCTTCTTGCGACGCGGACGCGTCGCTAATGCGGTCACGTCGCGCGGTCTTTTTTTTATAAAAATATGCGAATGCAGATGCAGGAAGGTACTGATAAAGAGAAGAGTTATTGACTAGGAAAAACTAAAGATAGGAAGAAAAGAACGATCATACCATGGTGGGTTGTCTCCCACCTAGCACTTTGCTTTAACGTCCGTAAGTTGGACGCTCCACTAGCTCAAACGTCTGCTATGTGGGGATCTTCCAAGAGGAAGATCTCAAGCTCCTTGTTTTTCTGCATCTTCTCTCCATGGTACAGCTTCAGACATTGTCCATTAACTTTGATAAGTTCAAAGCTTGAAGGGTGGCTTAGGTGATAAACTCCGTACGGTTCGGCCTTCTCTACTATGTATGGAGCTTCCCATCTTGATCTCAACTTGCCTGGCATGAGCCTTAATCGAGATTTGTGAAGGAGGACTAAATCCCCAGGTTGGAACTCTTTTCTCTTGATGTGCTGATCATGTACAGCCTTCATCTTCTCCTTGTATATTCTTGAGTTCTCATAAGCTTTTAGGCGAAGGCTCTCCAGTTCTTGTAGTTGCAACTTCCTTTCAGCTCCAGCTTGCTCAATTCCCATGTTGCACTCCTTGACTGCCCAAAAGGCTCTGTGCTCTACTTCAACTGGGAGATGACAAACTTTTCCATAAACTAAGCGAAAAGGACTCATCCCAATGGGTGTTTTATATGCTGTCCTGTATGCCCATAATGCATCTTATAGCCTGGGCTCCAGTCCTTTATATGAGGTTTGACTATCTTCTGCAAGATACACTTTATCTCTCTGTTTGACACCTCGGCTTGCCCATTGGTTTGAGGATGGTATGCTGTTGCAACCTTATGAATTATCCCATGCTTCTTCATTAATCCTGTGAGTCTCTTGTTACAGAAATGGGTGCCTTGATCGCTCACGATTGCTCGTGGTGATCCAAAGCGGCAAATAATATGGTATCTCACAAAGGAAACAATAGTGTTAGCATCATCAGTGTGGGTAGGAATTGCTTTCACCCATTTGGAAACGTAATCCACAGCTAACAATATATAAAAATGACCATTAGAATTTGGAAACGGACCCATGAAGTCAATGCCCCAAACATCAAAAATTTCACAAAAAAGCATAATTTATTGAGGCATCTCATCCCTCCTGGATATATTACCAAATTTTTGGCATGGGGAACAAAATTTACAAAACTCAGTAGCGTCTCTAAAAAGAGTAGGCCACCAGAATCCACAGTCTAAGATCTTTCTAGCTGTTCTTTGAGAGCCAAAATATCCTCCACTCTCAGATGAGTGACAAGCCTCTAAAATGGACTGGAATTCTGATTGAGGCACACAACGTCTAATTACCTGATCAACACGTACCAAGGGGCTACTTCAGATACTGCTTGTAGGTTATCCAATGGAAAATTATCATCTATAGGAGTAGAATCATCCTTAATATGCTCAAGGCGACTCAAGTGGTCTGCCACTAGATTCTGGTTACCACTCCTATCCTTTATTTCTAAATCAAATTCTTGTAAAAGCAGTATCCAATGTATGAGCCTTGGTTTGGACTCCTTTTTAGCTAATAGATACTTTAAAGCTGCATGGTCTGAATACACTATTACTCTAGTACCAAGTAAATAAGCTCAGAATTTATCCAGAGCAAAAACAATAGCAAGAAGCTCTTTCTCAGTAGTAGTATAATTAGACTGGGCAGCGTCTAAAGTCTTAGACGCATAAGCAATAACAAAAGGATCTTTACCTTCACACTGAGCTAGCGCTGCTCCTACTGCATGGTTGGAAGCATCGCACATGATTTCAAATGGCTGGCTCCAGTCTGGTCCTCTCACAATTGGAGCTTGAGTCAGGTTGATTTTCAGCTTATCAAACGCTTGCTTACAATCCTCACTGAACTCGAACTCAATATCCTTCTGCAGTAATGTAGATAAGGGAAGTGCTACCTTACTGAAGTCCTTAATAAATCTCCTGTAAAAACCTGCATGTCCAAGGAACGAATGGACTTCTCTCATAGAGGAGGGGTAAGGTAAACTAGAAATAACATTCACCTTTGCTGGGTCTACAAAAATACCAGTATTAGATACAACATGTCCTAGTACAATCCCTTGTTTAACCATAAAATGACATTTTTCAAAATTTAATACAAGGTTTGTATTGACACATCTATCCAATACTCTAGATAATCCATCTAAGCAAAGGCTAAAAGAATCACCATAAACACTAAAATCATCCATGAAAACCTCCATACAGTCCTCAATAAGATCAGAGAAAAGACTCATCATGCACCTTTGAAAAGTAGTTGGTGCATTGCACAAGCCAAAGGGCATTCTCTTGTAAGCATAAGTCCCAAAAGGACATGTAAAAGTAGTCTTTTCCTGATCCTCAGGAGCTATATGAATCTGGAAATAACCTGTGTAACCATCTAAAAAACAGTAATGTGATTTACCTGACAGGCGATCTAGCATTTGATCAATGAATGGGAGTGGGTAGTGATCCTTACGGGTGGCTTGGTTGAGACGCCTGTAATCAATGCAGACTCTCCAAGCGTTCTGTACTCTGGTTGCTATGAGCTCTCCATGCTCATTCTTCACTGTAGTGACTCCAGACTTCTTGGGCACCACTTGTACTGGGCTAACCCATTTACTGTCTGAAATGGGATAAATGATACCTGCTTCCAATAGTCTGGTCACTTCCTTTTTGACAACTTCCAAAATAGTGGGATTCAGTCTTCTTTGGGGTTGGTGGACAGGTCTTGCTCCTTCCTCTAAAAATATTCTGTGCTCACATACTTGAGGGTTGATGCCTACTTTGTCTGCCAAACTCCACCCAATTACTTTCTTGTGCTTTCTCAGCACATTAAGTAACTGCTCTTCCTGTTCAGGAGTGAGGTCCTGTACAATAATAACTGGAAACTTCTGCTCATCTTCAATATAAGCATATTTGAGATGTGGAGGGAGAGGTTTCAACTCTATCTTCTGGTCATGGGCAGGCTCTGGATTGTTTGGAGCTTGTGAAAATGCCGAAGTATCCTTATTGTCAGTTAATAGAGTCCCCACACTTGGACTTTGTTCTGTGTACTTTTCTTCCAGCTCTTCCAGGTAAATTTCAGCTACAGTTTCATCTATGATATCACACTGGAAGATAGAATGATCTTCTGGAGGGTTGTTCGTGACTCCATTCAAATTGAAGATTACTATTCGGCTATCTATTTCAAAAGAATATGTTCCTGAAAAAGCATCTAATTTGAATCTTGATGTCTTCAGGAATGGTCTGCCAAGTAGGATTGATGATGGCTTATCTGAGTCATTATTGGGCATCTCCAAGATATAGAAATCAGTGGGAAATGTGAGCCCTTTAATGTTCACCAAAACATCTTCAGCAATTCCAGCTACTGTAATAATACTTTTATCTGCCAACACAAAACGAGCTGCCGACCTTTTTAAGGGAGGGAGCCTTAAAACATCATATACAGATAAGGGCATTATACTAACACATGCTCCTAAATCACACATGCAGTCATAAATTACTACACCACCAATAGTACAACTAACTATACAAGGACCTAGGTCACTATATTTTTCAGGTAAATTTCCATTAAAGCAGATATAGAGCTTCCAAAGGGAATAGTTTCTAATTCATTAATTTTGTCTTTATGTATGCACAAATCTTTTAGAAACTTTGCATATTTAGGTACCTGTTGAATGACATCAAAAAGGGGGACAGTTACCTCAACCATTTTGAAGATTTCTACCATTTTGGGGTCAGGTTCCAACTACTTCCTAGGCTTCCTTGCAAGTTGTGGAAATGGCATGGGGGTGATGTTTTCTGTAGTGTCTGTGCCTTTTGGTGCTTCCTCCTGTGGTTGAGCTTCTTCTTTCTCAGTTATGTCCTGTATGTCTTCTTCCTCTTCAACATCTTCTACTTCTACTACCTCTTCAGCTGAGGCATGTTTTGGTGGGCTTGGCTCCTCCTGATTTCTCTCCTGCAGTGTGGTTCCAGACCTTAGGATGATGGCATTAATACCACCCTTTGGGTTGGGTAATGGTTGAGAGGGAAGTCCACCAGAGCTTGAGGACTGGTTGTTGGAGTTGTTCATTGATCCAATCTGTGAGACAAGAGTTTGTAAAATAGAAGTCAAAACATTCATAGTTGCTTTAATACTATTCTCCATAGCCTAATGTCTCTGATAAATGGCTTGTAGTAATTCATCATTAGGAGATGAAGAGATGCCAGTGGTCTGAGAAGTTTGCTGAGAGGCTTGAGGTTGTCTTAAATGAGGTGCTCTGTAGGATTGAGTCTGATTCTATTGCCTAAAATTGTTATTGTTATTCCACCTCTGATTTCCATTGTTATCTCTGCCTCCTCTGTTAGAATTATCTCTCCAACCCAAGTTAGAATTGTCTCTCCAGCCTTGGTTAGAGTTATCCTGCCATCCTTGGTTATAGTTGCCACCTTGATTGTACCCTTGATTGGGGCGGTCATGAAAGTTGTGAGTGGCTGCTACAGTATTGTCTTCGAGTTGGAACTGTGGACACTTATCGATATAGTGACTGTAATCTGCACAGATGCCGCATACTCTTTGTGGAACTAACTGCTGGCTGTGCTGTGGTGTGGAAGGCTGAACTTGCTGAGTTTGTTGTTGATTCAGTTGCATCTGCTTCAGCAAGTTAGTCATTTCACATAGACTCTAGGCTATAGCAGTAGTCTCTGTATTAGTGGATACCTCCGCAACAGCTCTTAACCAATTTTGTCTCTGCCTATGATTTCCAGTAGAGTCAGCTAAGTCTCTGATCAATTGCCATGCTTCGTCCATAGTCTTGTACTTTTTCATAGAACCATTGCAAGCACCTTCCAGTGTGGTCCTATCTTGAGATCTCAAACCCTGTGTAAAGTAACCGAGCAAAACTATCTTGTCAATCATATGATAGGGACATGCATCTCGAAGTGTATTGAAGCGTTCCAAGTATTAATAGAGGGTCTCAGATTCATCCTGAACGATCATAGACATGTCCTTCCTTAGCTTATCAGCAACTTCAGCGGGAAAAAATTTATCCAGAAATTCTCTCCTAAGTGTATCCCAGTTGGAAATAGTTTCTCGGGGCTGAGTGTAGTACTATTCTCTTGCCTTTCCCTCTAGAGAAAACGGGAAGGCTTTTAATAGAATAGAGATTTCATCAGCACCATCACGCTTAACAGTAGAACAAGCGGTCTGGAAATCCCTAAGATGCTTGATAGGCTCTTGAGCAGGTAAGCCATGAAATTTGGGCATCAAGTTGAGTAGTGAAGACTTTATTTCAAAATCTACAGCTACTGCTGGGTGTTGTGCCTGGAATGGTTGGAGCGTAGAATCAGAGGCTCCTTCCTCCTGGATGGTGACTCTTCTGGGCGCTGCCATGTCACCTGCACGTAAATGAACTGGATCAGTAGAAAGGGGGTTTGTTTCTGCCTTAAATGACGGTTCAGGTTCATCCTCAAAGAGGAGTCGCCTACGCCTAGCTCGCTTTATATGTGAAAGAGTTATTTCAATTTCAGGGTCAAATGCTGGCAAGCTTGGATCAGGAAGCGAACGTGTCATTTAACGAAAGAAACGTACAGTTCATAGTGATAGAATGAAAAGAAAAAAAATTACAATAAAAATAAATACCAATCAATAAATTAACACACTGTTGCAACTCCCCGGCAACGGCGCCAAAAATTGATGCGACAGAAATTGGTGAATTAAAAATTATTAAAATATGTACGTTGCAAGTATAGTTCTTAACTCACTAGAAATCCACTTATCAATTTAGAAAGGTGTCACAGAAATTTAAATTTTAAAAGTGTGTTATTTTATTAATTAGATGTTTTCAAAAAGGTTTGAGTTGAGTAAACAGGAAATAATGTAAATAAAAGCCTTGATTGGGAGTTGATTAGTTGGAAGTTCCGCTATTGTTGGATTACTCTTTAGATTAATTGATAATTAAAGGTTATCCTGTTTAGTTATCTCTTACTAGGTAAGGGAAAGTTAAACAAGTTGGGATGCTATGCCCATTCACAAGTTGCAATCCACTTAATTAAAAGGGATTGGTGTTAGTGACTAGAGGGCAAGCCAACAATAACCCAATTACAATTTTTCTTTGAAGCCTTCCAACTCAATTGGTTCCTTTCAATCAACTCCCCATCAAGTTAGGGAACTACTCGCTCATTGTGAATGTAAAATTCATGACATATGAAAAGGAATTAAAGAAAGACATTGTAATTAAAATCAAAATAATCAAATAAAAATAAAAGTAATCCTTTTATTAAATAAATCCTAATAATATTCCAATGGTAAAATTAACAAAGCAAAGGACATGGAAGAGTAAAGCCAAATAAAGAAAACGAACTAGAATGACGAAGTCTTGATGAGGTAATAACTCTTCTCAGTATCCCAATGCAAAAAGTTACAGAAAAATAAAATCCTAAAAACTATCAATCTGTAGAGAGAAAAACCCTAGAGGAGGAGTAAAAAAACACTAGATCTAAAAACTAAAACTGTATAGAATGAATTGTTGTCTCTGGTTTCTGCATGTTCTCTGGCTCTAGTCTACTATTCTGGGCCGAGAACTGGGTCAAAATAGGGCCCAATATTGCCCCAGCGGAATCTGAAGATTCTGCAGATCGCGCACGTCACGTGATCGCATCGTCCATGCGGACGCGTCATTCGCGTTTTTCCATGCCACGCGTTCGCGTCGTCCCCGCCTCTGCGTCACTTGTGCTTTTCCATTCCGCGCGGTCATGTGAGCCATGCGGCCACGTCACTGCGATTTCTCCTCTTTTGCGCGAACGCGTGAGCCATGCGGCCGCGTCACTTCTGGCTGGTTATCTCCTCAATTTCTTGTGTTCCTTCCATTTTTGCTAGCTTCCTTTCTAATTTCCAACTCATCCATGCCCTATAAAGCCTGAAACACTTAACACACAGATCACGGTATCGAATGAGATAAAAGAGAACTAGAATGCATAATAAAAAAAGTCTCTAGGAAGCAGTTTTCAACCATGTAATAATTTCAGGAAGGAGATATAAATGCATGCTAAATTAATGAATAAGTGGGTAAGGATAATGATAAAACCACATAATTAAACACAATATAAACTATAAAATAGTGGTTTATCAATATGCTCCATTGGAGTTAGTAGTTTTGAGTTGAACCCTCAGCTCATTATCATAATGCAGCAAAGTTGCCAGTATTCCGGTCTTCCACAGGAAGAACCTACAAAGTTTCTGGCACAGTTTTTACAAATTGCTGACATAGTACATGATAAGGAAGTAGATAAGGATGTCTACAGATTGTTACTGTTTCCATTTGCTCTAAAAGACCAAGCTAAGAGGTGGTTAAATAACCAACCTAAGGACAGCATAAAGACATGGAAACAGCTGTCAAAAAAATTTCTGAATCACTATTTTCCTCCAAAACGGATGACATAGCTAAGGATGAGCATCCAAGGCTTCAAACAAGGAGATAATGAATCCCTTTATAATTCCTGGGAGAGATACAGAGAAATGCTAAGAAAATGTCCCTCTAAAATGTTTTCAAAGTGGGTGCAGTTAGATATCTTCTATTATGGGCTTACAAAGAGAGCTCAGACTTCTCTAGACCACTAAGCTGGTGGGTCTATACATATGAGAAAGATAATAGAAGAAGCTCAAGAGCTTATTGATACAGTTGCCAGAAATCAGCATATGTACCTAAGCAGTGAACCTTTCATCAATGAAGAGGCTAAAACAGTAACTGCTGAACTCAGTCCTGCAGAACAAGCTACTGAATTCAATCAGCAATTAGATTTTCTAACAAAACAGCTAGCCGAATTCAAGGAAATATTGCAAGAAACAAGAATGGCTAATATGAGTATGGTAGTGTAGTTGAAGCAAACAGAACAACAGTTATCAAAACAAATAACAGAAGAATGCCAAGCAGTTCAATTAAGAAGTGGAAAAACATTAAATACCCCACTTCAAGGCAGCAGAAAGCCAAGAAATGAATAGACTGCTACCCAAAATCTCTCTGAGGACAGTCAGAGCCCAGAGAGGAATAATTTTGGCGCTCAAACGCCAGATAATGGGTGGAAAGCTGGTGTTGAACGCCCAACCCATGCTCAGTCCTGGCATCCAACGCCAGAAACAAGCAAGGAACTGGCGTTGAACGCCCAAAGGAAGCCCAATTCTGGCATTCAGACACCAGAAACAGATAAGGAGTTGGCGTCCAACGCCACTCCATCTTCCACCCCTGGTATTCAAACACCAGTGGGGGATCAGACACATAAAAGTGCTGATAGCAACTCCTCTAATAAGGCTTCTCAACCCACGGCTGTAGGCAATAAACCTGCAGCAACTAATGTTGATGAATACAAAGCCAAAATGCCTTATCCTCAAAAACTCCATCAAGCAGAACAGGATAAGCAATTTGTTCGCTTTGCAGACTATCTCAAGACTCTTGACATAAAGATTCTGTTTGCAGAAGCACTTGAGCAAATACCTTCTTATGCTAAGTTCATGAAAGAGATCTTAAGTCATAAGAAGGATTGGAGGGAAACTGAAAAAGTTTACCTCACTGAAGAATGCAGTGCAGTCATTCTGAAAAGCTTACCTGAGAAGCTTAAAGATCCCGGAAGCTTTATGATACCATGCACATTAGAAAGTACTTGTACCAAGCAAGCTCTATGTGATCTTGGTGGCAAGTATCAACCTAATACATGCATCTACTATCAAAAAGCTTGGATTGATTGATGAAGTCAAACTAACCCGGATATGTCTCCAACTTGCTGGGAGTTCCATTAAACACCCATCAGGCGTGATTAAAGATATGATTGTCAAGGTTGGGCCATTTGCCTTTCCCACTGACTTTGTGGTGCTGGAAATGGAGGAGCATAAGAGTGCAACTCTCATTCTAGGAAGACCTTTCCTAGCAACTGGACGAACCCTCATTAATGTCTACAAAGGGGAAGTAACCCTGATAGTCAATGAGGACGAGTTTAAGTTAAATGTTGTCAAAGCTATGTAGCATCCAGACACCCAAAATGACTGCATGAGCATTGATATTATTGACTCTCTGGTAAAAGAGGTCAATATGACTGAGAGTCTCGAATCAGAGCTAGAGGATATCTTTAAAGATACTCAGCCTGATTTGGAGGAACCAGAGAGAATAATAGAACCTCTGAAAATCCCTCAGGAAGAGGAGAAACCTCCTAAACCCGAGCTCAAACCAATACCACCATCCCTGATATACGCATTTCTGGGAGAAGGTGAAACTTTTCCTGTAATCATAAGCTCTACCTTAGAGCCACAGGAAGAGGAAGCACTAATTCAAGTGCTAAGGACGCACAAAACAGCTCTTGGGTGGTCCATCAGTGATCTTAAGGGCATTAGCCCAGCCAGATGCATGCACAAGATCCTATTGGAGGATGATGCTAAGCCAGTGGTTCAACCACAGAGACGACTGAATCCAGCCATGAAGGATATGGTGCAGAAGGAGGTCACTAAATTACTAGAGGCTGGGATTATTTATCCTATTTCTGATAGCCCCTGGGTAAGCCCTGCCCAAGTCGTCCCTAAGAAGGGTGGCATGACAGTGGTTCATAATGAAAAAAATGAACTGGTTCCTACAAGAACCGTTACAGGGTGGCGTATGTGTATTGATTACAGAAGGCTCAATACAACTACCAGAAAGGATCATTTTCCTTCACCATTCATAGACCAGATGCTAGAAAGACTAGCAGGTCATGAATACTACTACTTCCTGGATGGATATTCAGGTTATAATCAAATTGCAGTAGATCCCCAGGATCAAGAGAAAATAGCATTCACATGCCCATCTGGAGTATTTGTATACAGAAGGATGCCATTTGGTCTGTGCAATGCACCTGCAACCTTTCAAAGATGCATGCTCTCTATTTCCTCTGATATGGTGGAAAAATTTCTGGAAGTCTTCATGGATGACTTTTCAGTATTTGGAGACTCATTCAGCTCCTGGCTTGACCATCTAGCACTTGTTCTAAAGAGATGCCAAGAGACTAATCTGGTTTTAAACTGGGAGAAATGTCACTTTATGGTGACTGAAGAAATTTTCCTTGGGCACAAAATTTTGAACAAGGGAATAGAAGTGGATCAAGCTAAGGTGGAGGTAATTGAAAAATTACCACCACCTGCCAATGTTAAGGCAATCAGAAGCTTTCTAGGGCATGCAGGATTCTATAGGAGGTTTATAAAAGATTTTTCAAAAATCGCCAAACCTCTGAGTAATCTGCTAGCTGCTGACACGCCATTTATCTTTGATAAGGAGTGTCTGCAGGCGTTTGAGGCTCTGAAAGCTAAGCTGGTCACAGCACCAGTCATCTCTGCACCAGACTGGACATTACCATTTGAACTGATGTGTGATGCCAGTGACCATACCATTGGTTCAGTGTTGGAACAAAGGCATGACAAACTTCTGCACGTCATTTACTATGCCAATCGTGTTATAAATGATGCACAAAAGAACTACACAACAACAGAAAAAGAGTTACTTGCAGTGGTTTACGCCATTGACAAGTTCAGATCTTATTTAGTAGGATCAAAAGTGATTGTGTACACTGACCATGCTGCTCTTAAATATCTACTTACAAAGAAGGATTAAAAACCCAAACTCATCAGATGGGTGTTGCTTCTGCAGGAGTTTGATATAGAAATAAGAGACAGAAAAGGGACAGAGAATCAAGTAGCAGATAATCTGTCCCGAATAGAACCAGTAGAAGGGTCATCCCTCCCTCCTACTGAAATCTCTTAAAACTTTTTGGATGAGCGCCTCTTTGCCATCCTGGAAGTGCCATGGTTTGCAGACATTGCAAACTACAAGGCAGTGAGATTCATACCCAAAGAGTACAGTAGGCAGCAAACAAAGAAATTAATCACGAATGCAAAGTACTATCTTTGGGATGAATGATATCTCTTCAAGAGATGTGCAGACGGAGTAATCCGTAGATGTGTGCCTAAAGAAGAAGCATAGAAGATCCTCTGGCACTGCCATGGATCACAGTATGGAGGACATTTTGGAAGTGAGCGAACAGCTACAAGAGTCCTCCCATGTGGCTTCTACTGGCCTACTCTCTATAAAGACTCCCGAGTGTTTGTAGTTAATTGTGACAGTTGCCAAAGATCTGGCAATCTGCCTCACAGTTATGCCATGCCTCAACAAGGGATCTTGGAGATTGAGTTGTTTGATGTATGTGGTATTGACTTCATGGGACCTTTTCCACCATCATACTCAAACACTTATATTTTGGTGGCAGTGGATTATGTATCCAAATGGGTGGAAGCTATTGCAACACCCACTAATGACACTAAGACAGTGCTGAAATTCCTCCAGAAACACATTTTCAGCAGATTTGGTACCCTTAGAGTATTAATCAGTGATGGGGGCACTCATTTCTGTAATAAACAGCTTTACTCTGCTTTGGTTCGATATGGAGTTAGCCACAGAGTAGCCACTGCATATCATCCACAGACAAATGAGTAAGCTGAAGTCTCTAACAGAGAACTTAAAACAATCCTAGAATGGACTATGATTAACCGTAGAAGGGATTGGGCAAGAAGCTTGGATGATGCTCTGTGGGCATACAGAACAGCATTCAAGACACCTATAGGAACTTTTCCATACCAGCTGGTGTATGGAAAAGCCTGTTACTTGCCAGTAGAACTGGAACATAAGGTCTATTGGGCAACTAGATTCTTAAACCTTGATGCCAAGTTAGCTGGAGAAAAACGATTGCTCCAGTTAAATGAGCTAGAGGAATTCAGACTCAATGCTTTCGAAAATGCAAAAATTTACAAAGAGAAAGCAAAAGGATGGCATGATAAGAAACTATCATCCAGAGTCTTTAAGCTAGGGCAGGAAGTTCTACTATTTAATTCTAGGCTCAGATTATTCCCCGGGAAATTAAAATCCCAGAAGAGAGGTCCATGTGATTACAAGTGTGTCACCATATGGATACGTGGAGCTTCAGGATAATGATTCTAACAAAAAGTTCATTGTTAATGGACAGAGAGTTAAACAATATCTTGAAAGCAATTTTGAGCAAGAATGCTCAAAACTGAGACTTGATTAAAGCTCAGTAATAGTCCAGCTAAATACAATAAAGAAGCGCTTGCTGGGATGCAACCCAGCCATTTACAAAGCTTATTTGTTAATTAATTGATTTTTACAGGTTTATGTCAATTATCTTCAAGGTAAAATAGCAATTGCTTGAGTTCATAGAGTTACAGAAGGATTCAGAGGATAAAACAGCAAAAAGAAGCTCACTGGTGCAAAAAAAGCCAGTAAGAGTTGTTTTGGGCACTGAACGCCCAAAAGAAGCACTTACTGGGTGTTCAACGCCAGTAAGAATAGCCATCTGGGCATTAAATTACAGAAAGAAGCACCTTCTGGGCGTCCAACGCCAGATTCATAGCGTCCTAGGCGTTCAAAAAAACGCCCAGTAACAAATGAGTTCCTGGCGTTCAACGCCAGCTAGAAGTAATAGCTGGGCATTGAACGCCCAGGAGAAGCTGCAAATGGGCGTTAAACGCCAAAAACATGCAGTGTTTGGGTGTTTAACGCCAGGACTGTGGGGAGGAGGTAATTTCGTTTTTAATTCACATTTTTCAAAATTTTTATATTCCAATTCATGATTTCTTGCATAAACATGTTACAAACTCTCATCCTTCAATTCCAAAAATTTTAATCCTAATTTCTAAAATCCCTTTTTCAAAAATATCAAATATATCTTAATTCATAAACACAAATCCTTTTTAAATCCCATCCAACTCCTTTTCAAATTTTTTTTAAACTCAATTATCTTTTAAAATCTTTTTCAAAATATAAATTCAGATTTATCTTTTTCAAATATCATTCACAACTTTTTAATTTTAAATTATATCTTTTTCTTATCATATTTATCATTTATAAATCATATCTTCTATCTTATCTTTCTTCAAAATTTTCGAAAACCCACCCCCTCCCTTTAAATCCACATTCGGCCTCCCTCCTCTCATCCACCATTCGATACTAGCTCTCCTTCTACCCCCTTCTTTCCTTTCTTTTGCTTAAGGACAAGCAAACCTCTAAGTTTGGTGTGTTTATCCGTGATCACTAAACCATATTCACTAAGATCATGGCTCCTAAAGGAAAACAACCCACTCCAAGAGGCAAGAAAGAGAGTATTCCAAAACCACTTTGGAATCAAGGGAAGTTCTTAACCAAAGAACATTCAGACCATTACTACAAAATAATGGGTCTAAGGTCAGTGATCCTGGAAGTTAGATTCGATCTGAAAGAAGATGAATATCTGTAGATCCAAGAACAAATTTGAAACAAGAGCTGGGAAGTCCTAGCTAATCCTGAGACAAAGGTGGGAAGAAACATGGTTCAGGAATTCTACGCTAATCTGTGGCAAATAGACAGGCAGAGAATATTTGGAACTGCTTTCTATAACTATCGGACCTTGGTCAGAGGAAATATTGTTCACATCCACCCTAATAAAATCAAGGAGATCTTTAAGCTACCTCAGTTGAAAGATGACCCAGACTCCTTTAATAGGAGAATAATGAGAACAAATAAAGGCCTGGACAAGATTCTAGAGGACATATGCCTCCCTGGAGCCAGGTGGACCACCAGTACCAAGGGCGTCCCAAATCAACTCAAGAGAGAAGATCTCAAACCAGTCGCCAGAGGCTGGCTGGACTTCATTGGGCGTTCTATACTGCCCACTAGCAACCGCTCTGAGGTCACCGTTAAAAGAGCAGTGATGATCCACTACATTATGTTAGGAAGAGAAGTAGAAGTTCATCAATTGATTTTGTGTGAACTTTACATAATTGCAAATAAGAACTCCAAAGATGCCAAATTGGATTATCCTAGCTTAATATCTATGCTATGTAAAGATGCTGGAGTAAAGATGGGAATAACTGAGTATATCTCAGTTGAGCGACCAATCACCAAAACATCAATGGAAAAACAACAAGTGCAGGATGACCCCATCAAGAGGAGAGCACAGGAATTCCTCCCGGAATTTTCTCAATTTGAATACTGGAACATCTTGAAGCATCGGTTACCAAGTTGCAAGAAGCTATGGACTAAATAAAGGAAGAACAGAATAATCAAAATAGCATGCTTTGCAAACTGCTTGGGGAACAAGAAGAGCAAAGGCATGACTTGAAGGAACTGAAGCGTCAGAAATTATCTCTTGAAGGATCAAGCACCCCACAGACTAGAGGAACATCCACTTCCCAAAATAAAAGTTGTTAAGTCCTAATCTTAGCTTTACTCTCTGATAGTTGTCTTATAAATTTACCTTAGAAGTTATATAGGAGTAGTAGTAATTAGTGTATCTATTTTGATTTTATTTCCCATTAAGCTATAATTCATTTTTCTCATCATCATTAAACATAAATAAAATAGTAGATTTTTAGAATAAAGAGGCAATATTTTTTTTTCGAGTTCTTAATAAGAAAACTTCTGATTACTTAGATGTGGTGGCAATACTTTTTGTCTTCTGAATGAATCCTTGAACAGTGCATATTTTTTATATTGAATTTCATGAATGTTAAAATTGTTAGCTCTTGAAAGAATGATGAACAAGAGAAATATTATTAATGATCTGAAAAATCATGAAATTGATTCTTGAAGCAAGAAAAAGCAGTGAAAAAAAAACAAGCTTGCGAAAAAAAAGCAAAAGATGTAGAAAAAGCCAATAGGCCTTTAAACCAAAAGGCAAGGGTGAAAAGGATCCAAGGCTTTGAGCATCAATGGATAGGAGGGCCCAAGGAAATAAATCCAGGCCTAAGCGGCTAAATTAAGCTGTCCCTAACCATGTGCTTGTGGCATGCAAGTCCAAGTGAAAAGCTTGAGACTGATTGGTTAAAGTCGTGATCCAAAGTAAAAGAGTGTGCTTAAGAACTCTGGACACCTCTAATTGGGAACTTTAGCAAAGCTAAGTCACAATCTGAAAAGGTTCACCTAGTTATGTGTCTGTGGCATTTATGTATCCGGTGGTAATACTGGAAAACAAAGTGCTTAGGCCCATGGCCAAGACTCATAAAGTAACTGTGTTCAAGAATCAACATACTTAACTAGGAGAATCAATAATACTATCTAAATTCTGAGTTCCTATGGATGCCAATCATTCTGATTTTCAAAGGATAAAGTGAGATGCCAGAACTGTTTAGAAGCAAAAAGCTACTAGTCCCGAACATTTAATTGGAATCTGAGCTTCACTTGAAACTCTGAGATATTATTACTTCTTAATTTCTATTTTATTTATCTAGTTGCTTGGGGACAAGCAACAGTTTAAGTTTGGTGTTGTGATGAGCGAATATTTTATACGCTTTTTGGGGGTAATTTCATATAGATTTTGGTATGTTTTAGTTAGTTTTTAGTATAATTTTATTAGTTTTTAGGCAAAATTCATATTTCTGGACTTTACTATGATTTTGTGTATTTTTCTATAATTTTAGGTATTTTCTGGCTAAAATTGAGAGAGCTGAGCAAAAATCTGATTTAGGCTGAAAAAGGACTGCTGATGGTGTTGGATTCTGACCTCCCTGCACTCGGAATGGATTTTTTGGAGCTACAAAAGTCCAATTCGCACGCTCTGAATTGGGTTGGAAAGTAGACATCCAGGGCTTTCCAGCAATATAATAGTCCATACTTTGAGCAAATATAGACGACATAAACTGGCATTCAACGCCAGTTCCATGTTGCAGTTTGGCATTCAGCGCCAGAAATAGGTTGCAAGTTGGAGTTCAACGCCAGAAACATGTTACAACTTGGCGTTCAACTCTAGAAACAGCTCAGGCACATGAGAAGCTTAAGTCTCAGCCCCAACATACACCAAGTGGGCCTTAGAAGTGGATTTCTGCACTATCCATCTTAGTTTACTCATTTTCTGTAAACCTAGGTTACTAGTTTAGTATTTAAACAACTTTTAGAGACTTATTTTGTATCTCATGATATTTTTCAATCTGAATTTTATACTCTTTGACGGCATGAGTCTCTAAACTCCATTGTTGGGGGTGAGGAGCTCTACAGCGTCTCGATGAATTAATGCAATTATTTCTATATTTATGCTTTCCATTCAAACATGCTTCTTCATATCTAAGATGTTCATTTGCGCTTCACTATGAAGAAGGTGATGATCCGTGACACTCATCACCTTCCTCAATCCATGAACGTGTGCCTGACAACCACCTCCGTTCTACATTAGATTGAATGAGTATTTCTTAGATTCCTTAATCAGAATCTTCGTGGTATAAGCTAGAATTGATGGCAGCATCCTTGAGAATCTGGAAAGTCTAAACCTTGTCTGTGGTATTCTGAGTAGGATTCTGGGATTGGATGACTGTGACGAGCTTTAAACTCGCGAGTGTTGGGCGTAGTGACAGACACAAAAGGATCAATGGATCCTATTCCGACATGATTGAGAACCAACAGATGATTAGCCGTGCTGTGACAAAGCATTTGGACCATTTTCACTGAGAAGATGGGAGGTAGCCATTGACAACGGTGACGCCCTACATACAGCTTGCCATGGAAGGAGCCTTGCATGTTTGAAAGTGAGGAAGCATTATGTTACAGGAATTCAGAAGACAAAGCATCTCCAAAACTCCAACATATTCTCCATTATTGAGTAACAATTACTTATTCCAAACACTTTCACTTTTTACAATTAAATTCAAAGAACCTTATTGGCATCCTGACTAAGATTAATAAGATAACCATAGCTTGCTTCATACCAACAATCTCTGTGGGATTGACCCTTACTCACGTAAGGTATTACTTGGACGACCCAGTGCACTTGCTGGTTAGTTGTGCGGATTGCAAAAGTGTGATTGCAATTTTGTGCCCAAGAACGCCTCCAGCCACACTCTCACGTGACTATCTGTTCAATTTATTTTCTTCCAAACGCACCTATGACGCGGACGCGTCAGCGACGCTGTCACATCGCGTGCGATTTTTTTTATGCAGTATGCAGAATGCAAAATGCAATGAATGTCATGCAAAAATTCCAGGTTCAAACAAAGAAAACAGAGTAAAATGGAGAAAGAACAATCATACTATGGTGGGTTGTCTCCCACCTAGCACTTTTAGTTAAAGTCCTTAAGTTGGACATTCTGGTTAGCTTTTTGTTATGGTGGCTTGTGCTTGTATTCATCCAAGAATCTCCACCAGTGTTTGGAATTCCCACAGCCTCCGGGATCCCAAATTAGGTGCAGAAAGCCTTCAAGCAAGCCAAAGCAAGTGACAAGGCCCCAAGAGTATTGATTTCTAGATTGAATTCTGGGGTCCCAAACTTTGCTTTTACACCCGTCTTCTTGTTGATCATTAGTGTTCCAACCGGGTGGCAGGCAATCTGAATTCTCACTAAAGCGGCCAAACAACTTCTTAGACCCATTCAGTTGAGCTTTACACCAAACTTTGCATGTCAACTTGGAGCATACAACCATGTTGAACCTTGCTTGACAACTCCAACCACTAACCATCTTCTTCTTGCTCTTAATGCCACAAAGAGCTCTAAGTTGACCATCCGTCTCCAGTAGCCCATATTCAAGTGGAATTAGAAAGATAAGGGATATGAATTTCACCCACTTGAATGTTGTGAAGGATGATGGCAACTTAGGGGGAGGTGTTTCTAATGAACGTGCAAGCTCCACTCCCATGTGCTCTTCTTTGACATCTCCCACCTCTTTGCAAGCTTCTTCAATTTCAACCTCTTCCTCTTGGCAGATTTCTTCTGATTCAATTTCTTCTTCATTGTTCACCAAGGGCATGAGAGGTTGTGCTTCTTCTTCTTTAATCTCCATGTCAAGTTCTATGGGAGAGGATTCAATGGTAGATAAGAATTCAGCAATGATTGAATCCATCTCTTGATTATCCCCTTCAAAGTCTTCAATCATGAGATGCATTAGAGGTTGTACACCATCCTCAACATCAGTTTCAAACGTCTTTGAAGGAGGCTCTATAACTTGACCTTCCCATGGAGGTTCAACATCTCCTAAGTCTTGAACCACTTCTTCTTCTTCAAAAATTCCGGCTTCCTCCACTTGTTCGAGTACAAAGTCACGCTCCTTATTGTCCACTGGAGTTTCTAGTGTCTCCTTCATGCTACGTTCTTCATTAGATTCTGCATATGAAGCCATGGGAGTTCCTTGAATGTCTGAACGTCGGAAAGGCAATCGATTTATCGCTTGATCCAGGTGTTTAAGTATGAAATTGTATTCCTCCTTGATGGCTTCTTTTCTATGATAACTCCCTTCAACTACTCCTTTATCTACAAAGGTCTATACTACCTTCACCTTTAGTGTCTCCTCTAGCTCCTTATGAAGTATGGATTCGTGAAGATGATCCTCTCTCTCTTGTTCTATGTGAATAGTATCATTGGGATCATGTTACTCTTGGGTTAATGGATGTGGGTGCTCTTCCATGGATGGTGGTGATGGGATGGGTGGATCATTATGTGGTTGAGATGGAAGTAGATTGGAGCTTGAGGGTTGAATATTGGGGGTAGAAGGTTGGTCTATGCGGGATATAAGTGCTTGAAGAGTAGAGGTGAGACTAGTGATAGAGGCAAGTGTGCTCTCCATGGAGGTTTGGGATGGATAGGAGGGTTCTTTTTTTGGAAAATAGGTCCATAATATGGAGGTGGTTCTTTTTGATAAGGATATGGAGATGGTGAATATTGAGGTGGTGGTTCTGGGTATGGTTCATATGATGGTTGGTGTGGTGGATAAGGATTAGGGTCATCTGGAGGTAAATGGTGGAAAGGGGCTTGTGAGTGTGGTGGTTCAAAGCTATGTTGAGGAGGTGGTTCATTGGCATATGATGGGGCATGTTGGTAACTACAAGGGGGTCCACCATATCTATCATTTTGGTATGCATTGTAGAATGGTCTTCGTCCATGATATCTTGGAAGGTGTTGTTGCCTAAAGGGTTGATCAGATCCTCTTGGCTCCGTCCATCTTTGATTGCTTTAACCTTAATGCATATTCCTGTTATAGCTTCCTCTTCCTGCAACATAGTTATAACTAGACTCATAGCCAAAGGGGTGAGAGTTCATTGTAGTAAGAGAAAATAAAAACAAAAACTAACAAAAAGAAAATATTTTGAAAAAGATATGATTTTTGAAAAAGGATAAGATAAAATTTTGAAAAAAAATAAGATAAGATTTTGAAAAAGATATGATTTTTTTAAAAAAGATTTGAAATTTGAAATTTGATTTTGAAATAAGATAAGATAAGATAAAAAATTTTAAAATAAAAATTTGAATTTTTTTTTGAAAAATATTTACAATATCCAATAATAAGGCACACGTTTGCAATTCCCCGGCAACGGCGCCATTTTGAAGAGAGAACTTTTGTGTAGTCTAGAATTCAGAATAAATTCTCGTTGCAAGTATAGCTTCTAAACCAACAAGAGTCATTTCTTACAACATTTTGGTTGTCACAAGTAACAAACCCCTTAAAATTGATAGCCGAAGTATTTAAACCTCGGGTCGTCTTCTCAAGGAATTGTAGGGAAGTATGTTCTTATTATCGGTTATGATTCTTGTAAATTGGGGGTTTTGAAAGTAAGGAAGAAGTATGTTAAATGACAAGTAAAATAAATAAATAACTGTAAAATAAACTCTTGGCAAGATATGAGAAATTGGAAGTCCTATCCTAGTTATCCTTATCAATGGTGATGAGAATTGAGTTTTAATCCCACTTAGTTAATCTTTGCTAAAGCAAAGGAAAGTCAAGTGGACTAATTATTTGATCCTCAGGTCCTAGTCAATTCCTATGAAAGGACTAGAGTTATTGGAATTCAATTTAATTAGCAAAAATAGCAATTATCAATCACGATGAGTTTGATAACTCAAGAGTCTCCAATTAATCAATTAAAGCCAAAGAATATAAAAAGCTAAATGAAAAAGATCATAAATCTGAAACACATCAAACTACGTTTAAACATAAATTCAAATCTAACATGGAAAGGTTTATAAGCTAAATTGAAAAAATAAATATCAATTAAAGTAATAAAATAAGAGTGGTAAATAAATTAAAGGAACATTGAACCTGTGATGAAGAAGTTGAAATCCTAATCCTAATCCTAATCCTAAATTCTAAGAGAAAGGAGAGAACCTCTCCCTCTAAAAACTACATCTAATCCTAAAACTATGTATGAATGAATGATTGTTGTATGAAGTCTATGTTGAATGAATGGATTCCCCCACTTTATAGCCTCAAATCTGTGCTTTCTGGGCCGAAAACTGGGTCAGAAACAGCCCAGAAATCGCTGAATTCTAAATCTGATACGTACAGGTCGCGGGAAAGTGACGCAAAAGCGTCGTCCACGCATTTGCGTGGATTGAAATTTTGCAGATGCGACGCGGGCGCGTCATCCACGCGTTCGCATCGCCTAACTTCGGGGCAGCTATGGCAAATTATATATCGTTGCAAGCCCCAGATGTTAGCTTTCCAACTCAACTGGAAACATCTCATTTGGACCTCTGTAGCTCAAGTTATGACTGTTTGAGTGCGAAGAGGTCAGACTGTCTTCAACTTCTTGTATTCCTTCCACTTTTGCATGCTTCCTTTCCATCCTCTGAGCCATTCATGCCCTGTAATCCCTGAAATCACTTAACACAAATATCACGGCATCTAATGGTAATAAGAGAGAATTAATATTAGCAAATATAAGGCCAAAGAAGCATGTTTTCAATCATAGCACAAAATCCGGAAGGAAAACGTAAAACATGCAAATTATATGAATAAGTGGGCAAAGGCTTGATAAAAACCACTCAATTGAGCACAAGATAAATCATAAAATAGTGGTTTATCAAAGAGACATAGAGGAGCTTAGGCGTTCCATTGGTTCTTCAAGAGGAAGACGCCACCCACATTAAGGTAGACTCATTCCTTAATCTCCTTGTCTATTTATTTTCTGTTCTTGAGCTTCATGTTTATCTATGCCTTTGTCTTCATTACATGATCATTAGTGTCAAGTGTTGGTGCACGAAATTGTGATCATCAACAATGGCACCAAAAACTTGGTAGCGCTCTCAAACGTGAATCACACCTAGTCACAACTCCGTACAACTAACCAGCAAGTGCACTGGGTCGTCCAAGTAATACCTTACGTGAGTAAGGGTCGATCCCACGGAGATTATTGGTATGAAGCAAGATATGGTCATCTTGTAAATCTCAGTTAGGCGGATAGTAAATGTTATGGAAATTTCGAATAATAAATAAAACAGAAAATAAAGATAGAGTTACTCATGTAATTCAATGGTGGGAATTTCAGATAAGTGTTTGGAGATGCTTGTCCCTGTTGGATCTCTGCTTTCCTACTGCCTTCCTTCAATCCTTCTTATTCCTTTCCATGGCAAGCTGTATGTAGGGCATCACCGTTGTCAATGGCTACATCCCATCCTCTCAGTGAAAAAAGTGGTTTAGACTTTCCGGATTCTCATGAATGCCGCCATCAATCTAGCTTATACCACGAAGATTCTGATTAAGGAATCCAAGAGACATGCACCCGGTCTAAGGTAGAACGGAAGTGGTTATCAGTCACGCGTTCATAGGTGAGAATGATGATGAGTGTCACAGATCATCACATTCATCATGTTGAAGTGCAATGAATATCTTAGAATAAGAACAAGCGGAATTGAATAGAAAATAGTAGTAATTGCATTGAAACTTGAGGTACAGCAGAGCTTCACACCCTTAATCTATGGTGTGTAGAAACTCCACCGTTGAAAATACATAAGTGATGAAGGTCCAGACATGGCCGAATGGCCAGCCCCCAAAACGAGATCAATAGTCTCCTAAGATGAATAATAAAATAAAACTGAGACCAAAGATATCTAATACAATAGTAAAATATCCTATTTATACTAGACTAGCTACTAGGGTTTACAGGGATAAGTAATTGATGCAAAAATCCACTTCCGGGGCCCACTTGGTGTGTGCTTGGGTTGATCTTGAGCTTTACACGAGCTGAGTATTCTTTTGGAGTTGAACGCCAAGTTGTAACGTGTTTTTGGCGTTCAACTCTGGTTCGTGACGTGTTTCTGGCGTTTGACTCCAGAATGCAGCATGGAACTGGCGTTGAGCGCCAGTTTATGTCATTTAATCTCGAATAAAGTATGAACTATTATATATTGCTGGAAAGCTCTGGATGTCTACTTTCCAAAGACATTGAGAGCGCGCCATTTGGAGTTTTGTAGCTCCAGAAAATCCACTTCGAGTGTAGGGAGGTCAGAATCCAACAGCATCAGCAGTCCTTTGTCAGCCTTTTATCAGAGTTTTGCTCAGGTCCTTCAATTTCAGCCAGAAATTACTTGAAATCACAGAAAAACACACAAACTCATAGTAAAGTCCAGAAATGTGAATTTAGCATAAAAAATAATGAAAACATCCCTAAAAGTAGCTAGATCCTACTAAAAACTATCTAAAAACAATGCCAAAAAGCGTATAAATTATCTGATCATCACAACACCAGACTTAAATTGTTGCTTGTCCCCAAGCAACTGAAAATCAATGAGGATAAAAAGAAGAGAATATACTATAAATCCCAAAATATCAATGAATATTAATTCTAATTAGATGAGCGGGACTTGTAGCTTTTTGCCTCTGAACAGTTTTAGCATCTCACTTTGTCCTTTGAAGTTTAGAATGATTGGCATCTGTAGGAAGTTAGAATTTCAGATAGTGTTATTGATTCTCCTAGTTAAGTTTGTTGATTCTTGAACACAGCTACTTTTATGAGTCTTGGCTGTGGCCCTAAGCACTTTGCAGTATTACCACCGGATACATAAATGCCACAGACACATGATTGGGTGAACCTTTTTCAGATTATGACTCAGCTTTGCTAGAGTCCCCAGTTAGAGGTGTCCAGAAATCTTAAGCACACTCTTTTGCTTTGGATCACGACTTTAACCACTCAGTCTCAAGCTTTTCACTTGGACCTGCATGCCACAAGCACATGGTTAGGGACAGCTTGATTTAGCTGCTTAGGCCTGGATTTTATTTTCTTGGGCCCTCCTATCCATTGATGCTTAAAGCCTTGGATCCTTTTTACCCTTTCCTTTTGGTTTTAAGGGCTATTGGCTTTTTCTGCTTACTTTTTCTTTTTCTTTCAATTTTTTTCGCAAGCTTTTGCTTTTTCACTGCTTTTTCTTGCTTCAAGAATCAAATTTCATGATTTTTCAGATTGTCAATAACATTTCTCTTTGTTCATCATTCTTTCAAGAGCTAATAATTTTAACATTCATAAACAACAAGATCAAATATATGCACTATTTAATCATTCATTCAGAAAACATAAAGTATTGTCACCACATCAATATAATTAAACTAAATTCAAGGATAAATTTGAAAATCATGTACTTCTTGTTCTTTTGAATTAGAAACATTTTTTATTTAAGAGAGTGAAGGATTCATGGATTTATTCATAGCCTTAAGACATAGTTACTAAATACTAATGATCATGTAATGAAGACACAGACATAGATAAACATTTAACATAAAGAAACCGAAAAGCAGAAAAAATTAAGAACAAGGAATGAGTCCACCTTAGTGATGGTGGCATTTTCTTCTTGAAGAACCAATGATGTCCTTGAGTTCTTCTATGTCTCTTCCTTGTCTTTGTTGCTCCTCCCTTATTGCTCTTTGATCTTCTCTAATTTCATGGAGAATGATGGAGTGCTCTTGACGTTCCACCCTTAATTGATCCATATTGTAACTCAAATCTTCTAGAGAAATGTTGAGTTGTTCCCAATAGTTGTTGGGGGGAAAGTGCAACCCTTGAGGCATCTCCGGGATTTCTTAGTGATGAGCTTCCTCATGCGTCTCTTGGGTTCCATGAGTGGGCTCTCTTGTTTGCTCCATCTTTTTCTTAGTGATGGGCTTGTCCTCCTTGATGGGGATGTCTCCTTCTATGATGACTCCAGCTAAGTAACATAGATGGCAAATAAGATGAGGAAAAGCTAGCCTTGCCAAAGTAGAGCACTTATCGAATATTTTGTAGAATTCAAGGGAGATAACTTCATGAATTTCTACTTCCTCTCCAATCATGATGCTATGGATCATGATGGCCCAATCCACAGTAACTTCAGATTGGTTGCTAGTGGGAATGATGGAGCGTTGGATGAACTCCAACCATCCTCTAGCCACAGGCTTGAGGTCCAGTCTTCTTAATTGAACCGGCTTACCTTTAGAGTCTCTTTTCTATTGAGCTCCTTCAACACATATGTCCCTAAGAACTTGGTCCAACCTTTGATCAAAGTTGGCCCTTCTTGTGTAGGGGTGTGCATCTCCTTGCATCATGGGCAAGTTGAATGCCAACCTCACATTTTCCGGACTAAAATCTAAGTATTTCTCCCGAACCATTGTAAGATAGTTCTTTGGATTCAGGTTCATACTTTGATCATGGTTCCTAGTGATCCATGCATTGGCATAGAACTCTTGAACCATCAAGGTTCTGACTTGTTGAATGGGTTGGTCAGAACTTCCCAATTTTTTCTTTGAATCTCATGTCGGATCTCCGAAAACTCATTTTTCTTGAGCTTGAAAGGGACCTTAGGGATCACCTTCTTCTTGGCTACAACATCATAGAAGTGGTCTTGATGGGCTTTGGAGATGAATCTTTCCATCTCCCATGACTCGAAGGTGGAAGCTTTTGTCTTCCCTTTCCCTTTTCTCGAGGTTTCTCTAGCCTTAGGTGCCATCAATGGTAATGGAAAAACAAAAAGCTTATGCTTTTACCACACCAAACTTAAAATATTGCTCGCCCTCGAGCAAGAGAAGAAAGAAAAGAAGAAGAAGAAGAGAAATTATGGAGGAGAGTAAGGGAGGTGTATTCGGCCAAGGTGGAGAAGAGGGGGTTGTGTTGTGTGAAAATTAGGGAGAATGGAGGGGTTTATATAGTGAGGGGAGAGGGAGTAGGTTCGGCCATTTAGGGTGGGTTTGGGTGGGAAAGAAATTTGAATTTTGAAGGTAGGTGGGGTTTTTGGGGAAGAGTGGATGGATGTGAGTGGTGAAGGGGGTGATTGGGAAGAGAGATTGAGGTGATTGGTGAAGGGTTTTGGGGAAGAGTGTTTATTGGAAAAAGAGGATGAATGTTGAGAAGAGGGGAGAATATGGTAGGTGGGGATCCTGTGGGGTCCACAGATCCTGAGGTGTCAAGGATTTACATCCCTGCACCAATTAGGCATGTATAATGCCTTTGCATGCAATTCTGGCATTTAAACGCCGAAGTGATGCATGTTCTGGGCGTTCAATGCCCATGTGCAGCATGTTTCTGGCGTTGAATGCCAGTTCCATGCTTGTTTCTGGCGTTGAACGCCAGTTCCATGCTTGTTTCTGGCGTTCAGCACCAGCTCTCCTCAGGATGCATTCCTGGCATTTAAACGCCAGGATGTTGCTTGTTTCTGGCGTTCAACGCTAGATCCATGCTCTGTTCTGGCGTTGAACGCCAGCCAGATGCTCCTTACTGGCGTTTAAACGCCAGTAAGTCCTTTCTCCAAAGTGTGATTTTACTTCTGCTGTTTTTGATTCTGTTTTTAATTTTAATATTTTTTTCATGACTCCACATGATCATGAACCTAATAAAACATAAAAGAACACTGAAAATAAAATAAAATTAGATAAATAAAAATTGGGTTGCCTCCCAATAAGCGCTTTTTTTATGTCAATAGCTTGACAGTGGACTCTCATGGAGCCTCACAGGTGATCAGGTCAATGTTGTAGACTCCCAACACCAGACTTAGAGCTTGGATGTGGGGATTCAACACCAAACTTAGAGTTTGGCTGTGGCCTCTCAACACCAAACTTAGAGTTTGATTGTGGGGGCTTTGTTTGACTCTGTACTAAGAGAAGCTTTTCATGCTTCCTCTCCATTGTTAAAGAAGAAGATCCTTGAGCCTTAAACACAAGGTAGTCCCCATTCAATTGAAGAACTAATTCTCCTCTTTTAACGTCTATCAAAGTTCCTGCTGTGGCTAGAAAAGGTCTTCCAAGGATGATGCATTCATCCTCCTCCTTCCTAGTGTCTAAGATTATGAAATCAGCAGGGATGTAAAGGCCTTCAACCTTTACCAACACGTCCTCTACCAATCCATAAGCTTGTCTTATTGACTTGTCTGCCATTTGTAATGAGAATAAGGCAAGCTGTACCTCAATGATCCCCAGCTTCTCCATTACAGAGAGTGGCATAAGATTTATACCTGGCCCCAGGTCACACAAAGCTTTTTCAAAGATCATGGTGCCTATGTGCAGGGTATTATGAATTTGCCAGGATCTTGTCTCTTTTGAGGTAAAGTTTGCTGAACCCATGTATCTAGTTCACTAATGAGCAAGGGAGGTTCACCTTCTCAAGTCTCATTACCAAATAACTTGGCATTCAGCTTCATGATAGCTCCTAAATATTGAGCAACTTGCTCTCCAGTTACATCTTTATCCTCTTCAGAGGAAGAATAGTCTTCAGAGCTCATGAATGGCAGAAGGAGATTTAATGGGATCTCTATGGTCTCTATATGAGCCTCAGATTCTCGTGGGTCCTCAATAGGGAACTCCTTCTTGCTTGAGAGACGTCCCATGAGGTATTCCTCATTGGGATTCACGTCCTCTCCTTCCTCTCTAGGTTCGGCCATGTTGATTATATCAATGGCCTTGCACTCTCTCTTTGGATTCTCTTCTGTATTGCTTGGGAGAGTACTAGGAGGAGTTTCAGTTATTTTCTTACTCAGCTGGCCCACATGTGCCTCCAGATTTCTGATGGAGGACCTTGTTTCACTCATGAAACTTAAAGTGGCCTTAGATAGATCAGAGACTAAATTTGCTAAGTTAGAGGTACTCTGTTCATAATTCTCTGTTTGTTGCTGAGAAGATGATGGATAAGGCTTGATATTGCTGAGCCTATTTCTTCCACCATTATTAAAGCCTTGTTGAGGCTTTTATTAATCCTTCCATGAGAAATTTGGAAGATTTCTCCATGATGAATTATAGGTGTTTCCATAAGGTTCACCCATATAATTTACCTCTACTATTGCAGGGTTCTCAGAATCATAAGCTTCTTATTCAGAAGATGCCTCTTTAGTACTGTTGGATGCATTTTGCCATCCATTCAGACTTTGAGAAATCATGTTGACTTGCTGAGTCAACATTTTGTTCTAAGCCAAAATGGCATTCAGAGCATCAATTTCAGGAACTCCCTTCCTTTGAGGCGTCCCATTATTCACGGAATTTCTCTCAGAAGTGTACATGAACTGGTTATTTGCAACCATGTCAATAAGTTCTTGAGCTTCTGCAGGTGTTTTCTTTAGGTGAATGGATCCACCTGCAGAATGGTCCAATGATATCTTGGAAAACTCAAATAGACCATAGTAGAATATATCTATCATGGTCCATTCTGAAAACATGTCAGAAGGACATCTTTTGGTCATCTGCTTGTATCTTTCCCAAGCTTCATAGAGGGATTCACTATCTTTTTGTTTGAAGGTCTGAACATCTACTCTAAGCTTGCTCAGCTTTTGAGGAGGAAAGAATTTAGCCAAGAAGGCTGTGACCAGCTTATCCCAGGAGTCCAGGCTATCTTTAGGTTGAGAGTCCAACCATTCTCTAGCTCTGTCTCTTACAGCAAAAGGGAAAAGCATGAGTCTGCAGACTTCAGGATATACTCCATTAGTCTTAACAGTCTCACAGATCTGCAAGAACTCAATTAAGAACTAGTAGGGATCTTCTGATGGAAGTCCATGAAACTTGCAGTTTTGTTGCATTAGAGCAACTAGTTGAGGTTTTAGCTCAAAATTGTTTGCCCCAATGGTAGGGATTGAGATGCTTCTTCCATCAAACTTGGAAGTAGGTGTAGTGTAATCACCAAGCATCCTCCTTGTATTATTGTTGTTAGGCTTGGCTGCCATCTCCTTCTCTTGTTCAAAAATTTTAGTAAGGTTGTCTCTGGATTATTGTAATTTAGCTTCTCTTAGTTTCCTCTTCAGAGTCCTTTCAGGTTCTGGATCAGGTTCAACAAGAATGCCTTTCTCCTTGTTCCTGCTCATATGAGAAAGAAGAGAATAGAAAAAGGAGGAGGAATCCTCTATGTCACAGTAAAGAGGTTCCTTATTATTAGTAGAAGAAGAAAGGAAAACGAAGAATGGAAAATCCAAACACAAGGGTAAGGATAGAGGTAGTGATTTGAGATGAAGAGAAGTGTTAGTGAATAAATAAATAAATAGAAGAAGAGGAGAGGAAAGGAATTTCGAAAATAAATTTTGAAAAAGGAGTTAAATGATTTTCGAAAATAAAGATAAGAAATGAAATTAAAATTAAAATTTAAAATAATTAATTAAATAAAAAGAATTTTTGAAAAAGAGGGAGGTATTTTCGAAATTTATAGAGAGAAAAGTTGTTAGGTGGTTTTGAAAAAAGATAAGAAACAAACAAAAAGTTAAATAGTTAGTTGAAAAAGATTTAAAAATCAAATTTAAAAAGATAAGAAGATAAGAAGATAAGAAGTTAGAAAAGATATTTTAAAATCAAATTTTTGAAAAAAAAAAGATAAAATTTTGAAAAAGATATGATATAAAAGATAAGATAAAAAGATATGATTAAAAAGATATGGTTAGAAAAGATTTAATTTTTAAAATTAAAATTGATTACTTGACTAACAAGAAACTACAAGATATGATTCAGAATTCAAAGATTGAACCTTTCTTAACAAGAAAGTAACAAACTTCAAATTTTTGAATCAATCACATTAATTGTTAGTAAATTTTCGAAATTTTGAAATAAAATTAAGAAAAAGATTTTTGAAAAAATTCAAATAAAAAATTCGAAAATAAAAATAATGAAAAAGAATTGATTTTTGAAAAAGATTTTGAAAAGATAAGATTTTTAAATTTGAAATTTTGACTTGACTAACAAGAAATAACTAATTTTAAAATTTTTTTGACTAAGTCAACCCAAAATTTTGAAATTTATGAGAAAAACAAGGAAAAGATATTTTTTAATTTTTGAAATTTTAATTATGAGAGAGAAAAACATAAAAAATGACTCACAACATAAAAATTATGAATCAAAACACATAATGCTTGCAAGAACACTATGAATGTCAAGATGAACACCAAGAACATTTTGAAGATCATGATGAACATCAAGAACATATTTTTGAAAAATTTTTTGATGCAAAGAAAATATGCAAGACACCAAACTTAGAAAACTTTAATGCTTATACAATATGAATGCATAGATGCACATGAAAAACAATAAAAGACACAAAGCAAGAAAACATCAATATCAAACAAGAAGACTTACCAAGAACAACTTGAAGATCATGAAGAACACTATGAATGCATGAATTTTCGAAAATTGCAAGAACAATATGAATATGAAATTGACACCAAACTTAAAATATGACACAAGACTCAAACAAGAAACACAAAATATTTTTGGTTTTTTATGATTATATGATTTTTTTTGGATTTTCTTTTAATTTTTTCGAAAAACATATAGAAAATAAGAAATCCAAAATTTTTAATAAGAATTCCAGCAATCTTTCAATATTAGCCTAAAGCTCCAATCAAGGGTTGGGCATGGCTTAATAGCCAGCCAGCTTTAGAAGATATAAATCAGGCATGTAACAATTGATATTCCAATTAACTTGCCTCTATGCTGATGGTTTTGAAGCCTCAATCCAATTGAGTTAGACATGGCTTTACAACCAGCCAAGCTTCAACATACTTTATGAAACACTAGAATTCATTCTTAAAAATTTTGAATAATTTTTCGAAAATAAAGAAAAAATTTTGAAAAATATTTTTGAAAATTTTTTGAAAAGAAAAATAAATAGAAAATTACCTAATCTGAGCAACAAGACGAACCGTGAGTTGTCTATACTCGAACAATCCCCGGCAATGGCACCAAAAACTTGGTGCACGAAATTGTGATCATTAACAATGGCGCAAAAAACTTGGTAACGCTCTCAAACGTGAATCAAACTTAGTCACAACTCCGCACAACTAACCAGCAAGTGCACTGGGTCATCCAAGTAATACCTTACGTGAGTAAGGGTCGATCCCACGGAGATTGTTGGTATGAAGCAAGCTATGGTCATCTTGTAAATCTCAGCTAGGCGGATAGTAAATGTTATGGAAATTTCGAATAATAAATAAAACAGAAAATAAAGATAGAGTTACTCATGTAATTCAATGGTGGGAATTTCAGATAAGTGTGTGGAGATGCTTGTCCCTGTTGGATCTCTACTTTCCTACTGCCTTCCTTCAATCCTTCTTATTCCTTTCCATGGCAAGCTGTATCTAGGGCATCACCGTTGTCAATGGCTACATCCCATCCTCTCAGTGAAAAAGGTCCAAAAACTCTATCACAACACGGCTAATCATCTGTCAGTTCTCGATCATGTTGGAATAGAATCCCTTGATTCTTTTGCGTTTGTCATCATGCCCAACAATCGCGAGTTTGAAGATCGTCACAGTCATTCAATCCCTGAATCCTACAAGGAATACCATAAATAAGGTTTAGACTTTCCAGATTCTCATGAATGCCGCCATCAATCTAGCATATACCACGAAGATTCTAATTAAGGAATCCAAGAGACATGCGCCCGGTCTCAGGTAGAACGGAAGTTGTTGTCAGTCACGTGTTCATAGGTGAGAATGATGATGAGTGTAACGGATCATCACATTCATCATGTTGAAGTGCAACGAATATCTTAGAATAAGAACAAGTGGAATTGAATAGAAAATAGTAGTAATTGCATTGAAACTTGAGGTACAGCAGAGCTTCACACCCTTAACTATGGTGTGTAGAAACTCCACCGTTAAAAATACATAAGTGATGAAGGTCCAGGCATGGCCGAATGGCCAGCCCCCAAAATGAGATCAATAGTCTCCTAAGATGAATAATAAAATAAAACTAACACCAAAGATATCTAATACAATAGTAAAATATCCTATTTATACTAGACTAGCTACTAGGGTTTACAGAAATAAGTAATTGATGCAGAAATCCACTTCCGGGGCCCACTTGGTGTGTGCTTGGGCTGAGCTTGAGCTTTACATGAGCTGAAGCTTCTTTTGGAGTTGAACGCCAAGTTGTAACGTGTTTTTGGCGTTCAACTCTGGTTCGTGATGTGTTTCTGGCGTTTGACTCTAGAATGCAGCATGAAACTGGCGTTGAGCGCCAGTTTACGTTGTCTAATCTCGAATAAAGTATAGACTATTATATATTGGTGGAAATCCCTGGATGTCTAATTTTCAAATCCGTTGAGAGAGCTCCATTTGGAGTTCTGTAGCTCCAGAAAATCAATTTCGAGTACAGGGAGGTCAGAATCCAACAGCATCAGCAGTCCTTTGTCAGCCTTTTTATCAGAGTTTTGCTCAGGTCCCTCAATTTCAGCCAGAAATTACCTGAAATCACAGAAAAACACACAAACTCATAGTAAAGTCCAGAAATGTGAATTTAGCATAAAAACTAATGAAAACATCCCTAAAAGTAGCTAGATCCTACTAAAAACTATATAAAAACAATGCCAAAAAGTGTATAAATTATCCGCTCATCAAGTGTCTATGTCTTAAAGCTATGAATAATTCCAAGAATCATTCACCTCTCCTAAAATAAAAATGTGCTTAATTACAAAAGAACAAGAAGTACTTGGATTTCAAATTTTATCTTGAAATTAGTTTAATTATTTTGATGTAGTGGCAATACTTTTTGTTTTCTGAATGAATGCTTGAACAGTGCATATTTTTTATAGTGAAGTTTATGAATGTTAAAATTGTTGGCTCTTGAAAGAATGATGAACCAAGAGAAATGTTATTGATAATCTGAAAAATCATGAAATTGATTCTTGAAGCAAGAAAAAACAGTGAAAAAAAAAGAGAAGCAAAAAAAATATGGCGAAAAAAAGAAAGAAAAAGAAAAAGCAAGCAGAAAAAGCCAATAGCCCTTAAAACCAAAAGGCAAGGGTAAAAAGGATCCAAGGCTTTGAGCATTAATGGATAGGAGGGCCCAAGGAAATAAAATCCAGGCCTAAGCGGCTAAATCAAGCTGTCCTTAACCATGTGCTTGTGTCATGAAGGTCCAAGTGAAAAGCTTGAGACTGAGTGGTTAAAGTCGTGATCCAAAGCAAAAAGAGTGTGCTTAAGAACTCTGGACACCTCTAATTGGGGCCTTTAGCAAAGCTGAGTCACAATCTGAAAAGGTTCACCCAGTTATGTGTCTGTGGCATTTATGTATCCGGTGGTAATACTGGAAAACAAAGTGCTTAGGGACACAGCCAAGACTCATAAAGTAGCTGTGTTCAAGAATCAACATACTTAACTAGCAGAATCAATAACACTATCTAAAATTTGAGTTCCTATAGATGCCAATCATTCTGAACTTCAAGGGAAAAAGTGAGATGCCAAAAATGTTTAGAAGCAAAAAAGATACTAGCCATGCTCATCTAATTGAGACTAAGTTTCACTGATATTATGGGATTCATTTTATATTCTCTTCTTTTTATCCTATTTGATTTTCAGTTGCTTGGGGATAAGCAACAATTTAAATTTGGTGTTGTGATGAGCGGATAATTTATACGCTTTTTGGCATTGTTTTTACATAGTTTTTAGTAAGATTTAGTTACTTTTTAGTATATTTTTATTGGTTTTTAAGCAAAATTCACCTTTTTGGACTTTACTATGAGTTTGTGTGTTTTTCTGTGATTTTAGGTATTTTCTAGCTGAAATTGAGGGACCTGAGCAAAAATCTTATTCAGAGGCTGACAAAGGACTACTGATGCTGTTGGATTCTGACCTCCCAGCACTTGACATAGATTTTTTGAAGCAATCGAAATCTAAATGGCGCGCTCTTAATTGCGTTGGAAAGTAGACATCCAGGGCTTTCCAGCAATATATAATTGTCCATACTTTGCCCGAGTTTAAACAACGCGAACTGGCGTTTAACGCCAGCTTTCTGCCCTATTCTGGTGTTAAACGCCAGAAACAAGTTGCAAAGCAGAGTTAAATGCCAGAAACAAGTTACAAACTGGTGTTTAACTCCAAGGAAGACCTCCACACATGAAAGCTTCAATACTCAGCCCAAGCACACACCAAGTGGGCCCGGAAGTGGATTTCTGCATCATTTACCTATTTTTGTAACCCTAGTAACTAGTTTAGTATAAATAAAACTTTTTACTATTGTAATAGGGGTCTTTTTCCCTATTCTCGAATTCACATGATATTTGGGGAGGCTGGCCATTCGGCCATGCCTAGACCTTGTTCTTATGTATTTTGAACGGTGGAGTTTCTGCACACCATAGATTAAGGGTGTGGAGCTCTGCTGTTCCTCGAGTATTAATGCAATTACTACTGTTTTTTATTCAATTCATGCTTATTCTTATTCTAAGATATCCATTCACACACAAGAATATGATGAATGTGTTGATTATGTGACACTCATCACCATTCTTACTTATGAACGTGTGATTGACAACCACTTCCGTTCTACATGTAAACAAGCTAGAATGTGTATCTCTTGGATTCCTGGTCCATGCATTTGATTGCCTCTCCTGACAATAGAGCTTTCAACTCCTTGTGATCAGAGTCTTCGTGGTATAAGCTAGAATCAATTGGCAGCATTCTTAAGATCCAAAAAGTCTAAACCTTGTCTGTGGTATTCCGAGTAGGATCTGGGATGGGATGACTGTGACGAGCTTCAAACTCGCGATTGTAGGGCGTGGTGACATATGCAAAAGGATAGTAAATCCTATTCCTACACGATCAAGAACCGACAGATGATTAGTCCTACGTAACCCATAGTTGGACCATTTTCACTTAGAGGATATACGGTAGCCATTGACAACGGTGATCCCCCTACATACAGCTTGCCATAGAAAGGAATATGAAGGATTATATGGAGGCAGTAGGAAAGCAGAGATTCAAAAGGAATGAAGCATCTCCGTACATTTATCTAAAATTCCCACCAATGGATTACATAAGTATCTCTATCTTTACTTTACGTTTTATTTATATTTTAATTATCAAAACTCCATAACCATTTGAATCCGCCTGACTGAGATTTATAAGGTGACCACAGCTTGCTTCAAGCCGACAATCTCTGTGGGATCGACCCTTACTCACGTAAGGTTTATTACTTGGACGACCCAATACACTTGCTGGTTAGTTGTGCGAAGTTGTGAAAAAGAGTGATATTACAATTGTGCATACCAAGTTGTTGGCGCCATTAAGATCACAATTTCGTGCACCAACAAGCCGAGGTGGCGAACAACGTCATTCTGAGTGGGCTGAAGAAATACTTGGATCAGAGGAAGGGCTCTTGGGCGAACGAGTTAGCTTTGGTCTTATGGTCCTATAGAACAACACTACAATCCTCTACCGGGGAGATGCCTTTTTGGCTTACTTATGGTGTGGATGCGGTGATCCCCGAGAAAATTGGAGAATCGAGCCCAAAACTGCTCCTTGGAAGAAGCGACGAAGCAGCTGAGAAAGACCTGATAAACAAGACCAGGGAGATGACCCACTTGTCAAAAGCAGTGCTGAAGCAGAAGTTAGCACTGCGCTACAATGGCAAAGTCCAAACAAAAGGTTTGAGAAAGGCGACCTGGTGCTACAATGTAACGATATCGGTCTGCCAACCCGGGGAGAAGGGAAGCTCTCCCCCAATTGGGAAAGACCCTACAAGATAAAAGAAGTGCATGGAAAGGGTGCCTACAAGTTGGAGCAGTTAAACAGGAAGGAGATTCCGAGGACATGGAATGCAACGAACCTCAGGAGATTTTACTCCTACGGACTTGACAATCTCCCGTCCAACCTGTTATCTTTCCTCTCTCTCAAGCTCCTTAGGAGATTTTACTCCTTAGGAGATTTTACTTTTTATAATTTACCTGTATTATCATGATTTATTAAATAAGGGGCATCACATCGGCCCAACAACAATAAAACGACAAGTTCAAAATACAAATACAAAGGACATCACATCGGCCCGATAACAAAAAGAGTTCAAAGAAATATTACAAGTTCTAAAGCATGTCATTTTCTTGGGATATCAAAGATCTTGCTATCTTGAATCATTTTAAAGGCGCCATTGGAAGTGTCGAAGTTGGGAGCAAGAAAAGAGACATGGGCCTTGATCGCCTCCTCGGCAGCAGGTATGGCATCCTAGGCGTCCTTGAGGATCTCCTTATTTTACTTTTTCATGTTCGCGGTCTCCTGGCGAGCAGAGACTATCAATTTTCATCGCCTCTGCTAGGTTTTCTTCTAACTCTTTCACTTTTTTCCGCCATGGTGGCCCGACCTTGTGCATCATTAAGTTGCTTGAAGAGGAAGAGGTCTTGGTCAATGAGGTGATTTATCTCTTCACTCACCTCCTTCACCTTCTTCTCCCCTTTGACAAGTCAGGTCCTCCGGGGCTTACCCATTAGCTTTCAAGTAAGTAATATCTCTTTGGGTTGCTCTATGTTTCAGCTCTAGAACCTGGCACGGAGCCAAGATTGGTTCCACCTTTCTGCCAATGGCGGCAGCCCAAAGAGGTTTCCGTACGTCCCCCTCGCCTGAGCGCCAAATCCTCATCCTGAAAGAAATCCTCAGTGCCTGGCAAGAGTTGAGAGTCAATAAAGAACCCCACATCAAAATTTTCTCCATCACAATTAGAACTTGCCTTGAGCTGGAGTCAATTTTCCTCTTTTTGGGGTTGGGGACTACGATCACTTCTATCTCTGGCTCAATTACAACCCCTTTACCCCGAACAGCCTCGTCAGTGGCAATGTTCCTGGGAGGTGTCTCAGTTGGAGGCTACAATTGAGGTTCACCCTCTCCGGTCGGGGGAGCCTCAGGTTTGGGGGTACGGGTGTCCTTGCAGGTGGCCCTACCTGCCAACCTACCGATGATCGCAGCTTCTCTCCCCCTCGCCAGGCTCACACTCAAATCTAGATTCTCAACACCCTACTGTTTCTCACATCCATCTGTGCAACCGAACAGTTCTTATAATTTAAAAATTTGTAATTATGTTGGGTTCTTATATTAGATAAAAATCTTCAATTAGATTCTTTTTAACATTTTATTAACATTTATTTTTATATTTGATGTATGATAAATTATAAAATATTTTAAAAATAAAATATTTTAGAGTATATTTTTTAAAAGATGATAACTATTAAAGATTTATTTAAAAAAATTGCTTAATATAATAATTAATTATAAGTTTTTACACTATAAAAACTTGATTAAAAAAATAAAATATAAGAACTAATAAAATATTTAAATTAAAAAAATTATTATTATATTATATATATTTTGTCAATCTGTCCAAAATTTTTAGATCCGGCGTTGTTCCTAAACAATTATTGATTAAATTAAGACGATCCATCTCCATCTTTGAGGACATAAGTAGTGATTTACTACGACTAAATGCTAATAATCAGTGCACTACACATACATTGTTGAAGGGGGAAGCTTGAAGCATATATGATAGGTGATGTGAAGGGCGGTGCAGCTTTTATCGGGTCAACAACCTTTTCATCTCCGACCGTTGTTTGTGCGTTGTTTTGTGTGCTCTTCCCTATTTCACTTCGCATTTATCTATACGGTCAAGACCCTTTTGGTGAGTATGTTAAAGTTAGTCCCTAAAATTTTAGACACTAAAATGACTAAACAATTTCGTCTTTGAAAAGTTTACAAATTAATTTGGTATTTAATATCTACTTCACAAAGACTTTGCGAAAGATTTCAGTTAATGAAGTATTAGTGTTGACTATTAAATGTTAGTGACCTTCAAACAACACATCAATTTACTTTTCTGAGTTAATTCTACGAAAAAGTGTTCTGTTTTGTTCTTCCGCCACGTACTAAAATTTGGTGTCGTAAAATTTTTATTTTAAAAAATAGGTTACCAAAATAATTCTGAAAATAATTTTAAATATTGTAAAATCTATGTTTAGTAAATAAAAATAATAATAATTTTTAATAAATATAGATAATAATTGTATTTGATAAAATAATTCTTAAAAATTTAAAAGACTATAATAAAGCAAAATATAAAAATAAATTTAGATATTTATTAATATATAAAATTATATTAGATTTTTTAATTTTGATAATTACAAATTAAATTTAAAAAAAATTTACTGAGAAACTTTTAAAAGTATTTTTAATTTTTAAAAACAAGTACAAATGCATAATTTTTTTATTTAAAACAAAGTACTTGAATTTTTGAAAAAGACAAACAAATTTTCAAAAGTTTTACCAAATCAATCCTAAAAGAAACAAATTCTTATTCTATCTCATTTATAGGTGCACAAATTTAGATCGAATCTGCAAGATTTGCAATATTCATTGACATCTAATTCGTAAGATTATTGGATTGAATCCGGTTTGCTTACTAATAAAGTCAGATTGTGGATTTTAAATGTGTAACTACGCAAAATAAATAAAAAATTAAATAATAAATTAATGAATATATATAAACATACACACTCCCTTGGTACTCACACTCACACCTCAGCTCACCATCCAGTTGTCCACCTTTATTGTCCTCTGCGCTGCTAATGAGCGGATAATTTATACGCTTTTTGACATTGTTTTTACATAGTTTCTAGTATGTTTTAGTTACTTTTTAGTATATTTTATTAGTTTTTATGCAAAAATCACATTTTTGGACTTTACTATGAGCTTGTGTGTTTTTCTGTAATTTCAGGTATTTTCTGGCTGAAATTGAGGGACCTGAGCAAAAATCTGATTTAGAGGCTGAGAAAAGGACTGCAGATGCTGTTGGAATCTAACCCTCCTGCACTCGAAGTAAATTTTCTGGAGTTACAGATGCCCAATTGCCGAGTTCTCAATTGCTTTGGAAAGTAGACATCTTGCGCTTTCCAGCAATGTATAATACTTTATACTTTGCCCGAGATTTGATGGCCCAAACTGGCGTTAAAACGCCCACCAGAGATCATTTTCTAGTGTGTAAAACGTCGGAACTGGCACCAGAACCGGGGTTAAATGCCCAAACTGGCATCCAAGCTGGCGTTTAACTCCAAAAAAGGCCTATGCACGTGTAAATCTCAAAGCTCAGACCAAGCACACACCAAGTAGGCCCCGGAAGGGGATTTCTGCACTCTCTGCACTTAGTTACTCCTTTTCTGTAATCCTTAGTAACTAGTTTAGTATAAATAGCACTTTTTACTATTGTATTCAAGGACTTGAATGCCATATTTTCACATTTGGGAGGCTGGCCATTCGGCCATGCCTTGACCTTTTTCTCTTATGTATTTTCCAACGGTGGAGTTTCTACACCTCATAGATTAAGGTGCGAAGCTCTACTATTCTTCATGAATTAATGCAAGTACTATTGTTTCTCCTTTAATTCACGGTTACTTCTTCTCCAAGATATACTCTTGTACTTAATTCAGTTAAGTCAGAATGAAGGGGTGACCGTAACAATCACCCACTATCTTCATTACTCGCTTAGCCAAGATCCGCGTGCCTGACAACCACAAGCGGTCTACATGATGTTCAACGTAGTCATTGGACGACAGCCGGAGTATAGTTTCTTGGGTCTCTGATCCACGGATCGAGTCCGTGAGGTTAGAACCTTCGTGGTATAGGCTAGAACCAATTGGCAGCATTCTTGAGTTTCGGAAAGTCTAAACCTTGTCTGTGGTATTCCGAGTAGGATCTGGGACGGGATGACTGTGACAAGTTTCAAACTCATGAATGTTGGGCGCAGTGATAGTGTGCAAAAGGATAGAGAGATCCTATTCCGACATAAGTGAGAACCGACAGATGATTAGCTGTGCGGTAGCTGTGCCTGGTATTTTTCATCCGAGACGAGAAATCCGACAGTTGATTAGCCGTACAAAAACTGTAGCTGGACCATTTTCACTGAGAGGACGGATGGTAGCCATTGATAATGGTGATCCACCAACATACAGCTTGCCATGGAAGGGAGCACGCATGATTGGATGAAGACAATAGGAAAGAAGAGGTTTAGAAGCAACAAAGCATCTCCAAACGCTTATCTGAAATTCCCACCAATGAATTACATAAGTATCTTTATTTTAATTTGCATTTTATTTATCTTTCAATTATCAAAACTCAATACCAATTGAATCTGCCTAACTAAGATTTACAGGATGACCATAGCTTGCTTCAAGCTGGCAATCTCTGTGGGAAAATGTATACTTCTGAAAGAAATCCTGTGAATAATGGGATGACTAAGAAGAAAGGAGTTCTTGAGATTGATACTTTGAATGCCATATTGGCTCAGAACAAAATATTGACTCAGCAAGTCAATATGATTTCTCAAAATCTGACTGGATTGCAAGCTGCATCCGGCAGTACTAAAGAAGCCTCCTCTGAAGGAGAAGCTTATGACCCTGAGAATCTTGCAATGGAAGAGGTGAAGTACATGGGAGAACCCTATGAAAACACCTATAATCCTTCATGGAAGAATCATCCAAATTTTTCTTGGAAGGATCAATAGAAGCCTCAACAAGGCTTCAATAATAATAATGGTGGGAGAAATAGGTTTGGCAATAGCAAGCCTTTTCTATCATCTTCTCAGCAACAGACAGAGAATTCTGAGCAGAGCCTTTGATAAACCACTATTTTATGGTTTACAATGTGCTTAATTGTGTGGTTTTATCATAGTCTTTACCTACTTATTCATATAATTACCATGCATTTATATTTCCTTCCTAAAATTATTACATGATTGAAAACATGCTTCTTTGGTCTTAATTTAGCTAATCTTAATCCTCTCTTATTACCATTCGATGCCTTGATCTGTATGTTAAGTGTTTCAGGCTTTATAGGGCATGAATGAGTGAGAGATTGGGAAGGAAGCTTGCAAAAAAATGGAAGGAACACAAGAAATTGAGGAGATGACCACCGACAAGTGACGCGTACGCATCAGCAAATTTCTAGACCACGCAAAAGTTCTCTCATCAAAATGGCGCCGTTGCCGGGAACTGCTAACGTGTGCCTTATTATTGGTTATTGTAAATATTTTTCTTTTGTTTGTTTATTTATTTTTAATTTTCCTTTTAAATTTTATTTGCTACCATGAACTCTCACCCCTCTCGCTTTGAGTTTGGTTCTAACTTTGTTGAAGGAAATAGAAGTTACAGCAAGAATATGCATTAAGGTCAGACCAATCAAGGATGGATGGAGCCAAGAGGATCTAATCAACCCTTTAGGCAACAACACCCTCCGAGATATCATGGACAAAGACCATTCTGCAATGCATACCCAGCTGAAAGATACGGTGGACAACCTTGTAACTACCAACAAGCCCCACCCCGTGCATATAGGCCACCCTTTGAACATAACCTTGAACCACCACACTCACAAGCTTCTTTTCACCATTCGCCACCATATGATCCTTCCTTACCCCACTACCAATCCAATCACCCCAATCACCACCACTTTATTATGTATCATGTCCAAATCCGGCAACTCGAGAAGCAGAGGTTCGCCTAAAGGGAATAGTAGATAATCTTCAAACCACCATTCGACAACTAGAGCAAGCAGTAATTCAATGGGTTTCTAGGCGCTCAAATATACAAGGATCAGCCACAACTCCATGTGGACAGTCTAATGAAGAGCGGAGCATGAAAGAGATACCAGAAACTCCAGTGGACAAGACAGGAAATGAATTTGTACTATAACAAGTAGAAGAAGCTGTCATTGTTCAAGAAGAAGAGTTGGTTGAAGATCTAGGAGATGCTGAACCTCCATGGGAATCCAGAGCTGAGGATAACTCCGTTAGGGACGTTGCAGTTGATGCTAAGGAGGATAGTACACAACCCCCAAGGCAAGTCGCTTATGAAGAATCAAATGGAATAATCCAAGAAGCGAATTCCCTTGATGATGATAGTCACAAGTCTAGCTCTCTTAGTAATGAACTTGCATCCGCAAGTGAATTCTCTGAGATCAAAGAATCTTCCCCAAGTGAATGCGAAGATGATGCGGAGGTAGATTTCTCTCAACCTCCAATCTATGACTCAAGTGATGAGGAAGACATAGGAGACTTTGACCAGGACACAGATACATTTGAAGACTCTTGCAATGAAGTGGAGGAATTCACAGAAGAGCACAAGGGAGTAGAACTTACAGAACCACCGGAAACACCCATCCCAAGGCCATTACCACCTAATACAAGCTTCAAGTGGGTACAATCCTTAACATATAACTTTACTTATTCACTTGAATATGGTTTGCTTGAAACAGATGGCCAGCTTAGAGCTCTTTGCGGCTTTAAGAGTAAGAGGGAAATGGCTCATACTCAGAGTTGGTGCACAAGGTTCAATAAGGTTCCACACTTCACCTCGAAGTATACGGATTGGTATCATGCTCAATTGCATGGATCACGGAGAACGTTTGGTCACCATGGTGAGATTCTACTTTTTAAACCGCCCGGATGGAAACATATAGATCAAGACGGAGGCGGATTTAAAAGCAAGGCTTGGAATCCTGGAGTTTATTCTGACATTTGTCACCCCGGGAGCCTAACAATCTGTTTGAAGCTGCTCAGATGATTTACATGCCTAGTTTGGGACCCCGGAGGCTATTGGCATTCCAAGCACCGGTGGAGATTTTTGGACGAGTTTAAACATAAGCCGCCATAACAGGAAGCTCCTCCACTGTCCAACTTAAGGACTTTAACTAAAAGTGCTAGGTGGGAGACAACCCACCATGGTATAATCGCTCCTGTTTCCATTTTATTTCATTTTGTTTATTTTATATTGTTTATTTCTATTGAACCTGGATATTATTCATAACATTTGCATTTAGCACTGCATACTGCATAATTACATCCCTGTATAAAAAAAAAGAAACCACGCACGCGACGCGGCAGCGTCACTGACGCGTCTGCGTCGCTAGTGCGTTGGGAAGAAAAGAATTGAACAGAGAGTCACGCGAGAGCGTGGCTGGAGGCGCGCCATTAGCATAATTTGATCCCACGCGACCGCGTCGTTCACGCGACCGCGTCATGTGGAACTTTGGCCTCCCACGCGACCGCGTCACCCACCCGGCCGCGTGACCATGATTTTGACGTCAAAGTGGTGCACACCGGAAAGTTCTGCGAGAGTGGTGCGGGATTGGTGCTGAACGCATAATCCTTCCCACGCGGCTGCGTGACCCACGCGACCGCGTCATATTCCTTTAAAGCCCACTCACGCGATCGCATGCCCCACGCGATCGCGCCACTTAAAATTTGGCACTAATATGATTCTGAACAGAGAGTTGTGCGAGCGCGAGGCTGCCCGCGCGCCAGTAGCATAAAACGTGTCATGCGACCGCGTGACCGACGTGACCGCGTCGATTAATTTATAGCGCAAGTTGCGCGACCGCGTGCCCCACGCGATCGCGTCGCTTGCGCCGCACAGCTTATCCTAATTTGCCAAATATCTTATCTTTTCTTCCCCAATCCTAATTTTTCCTCCCTCACTCACTTCTTTCCCTTCTCATTCTTCTTATTTTTCTTTTTATTTTATTTTAATTGATTTGCATATCTCATTCATTGCATTTTAAATTTGTCCATATTTTTATTTTCTTTTCTGAATTTTTTATTTTTCCATTGGTGTTAAATATCTTTTCTTATTCAACTGTTGCATCTTTTCTTGAATTTATTTTGGTAACTTGTTTTACACTGTTGGGCAATACTATTTAAGTCAATGTTAATCTTCTATGTTATTTGTATTAATTTTGCATTGACATGAATTTATATTGTCTTACACTCTCTTTCCCATTGTTGTACATTTTGTACCACTAGCATGCCATGGCTTCTATTGTTTTCTCACGTACATGTTGAAGCTTCCATGTAAATGAGACCCTTATCATTTGGCATTAACACCCATACTTTATTTATTTTCTATCTTTTGGGTTACTTTTCTTCTTTTTCTCTTTTTTTAGGCTGGCCACCGAAGACGAAAAAGGGAGAAACTTCTATAAGGGGAGACAGACAAGTCCATTTGCAAAATCTTGAAGAAAAGCATCAGTTGCAACAACCCGTCCACCTGCACATCTCAGCATGCACCGAGGACGGTGCAATCTTTAAGTGTGGGGAGGTCGATACCGATCTCCATGGATTAGTACTTTCTTGTCTCAACACCAATGTTTAAATTTTCTTTGTAGATTAGTTGTTGCATTTGCATAATTATCTGATTTTT
>NC_029772.3:68345182-68349577 GCF_000817695.3 Arachis duranensis | reverse complement strand
ACACAAAACCAGTGAGATTTTGAGCCTATTTGATTGGTTGCATTCTATCAACCAAAAATTTTGTTTTAGTGTGTATTTTTCTCTCTAAAATTGTGATCTTTGTCTTGCTTAATTCTATATTTCCATTTATTTGTTGTATGCATGCACTTATATGATTGAGGCCTTTGTTTCACTGATCTTACATACCCATATGGCCTTACCTTTCATTATCCCTTGCAAACCAATGTTGAGCCTATTATACCCCTTAATTCTTTACTTTAGCACATCATTAACTCTAAGCGGAAAACAATAATGTCCTTAATTTGAATCCTTGATTAGCTTAGACTAGTGAAAGTGCTCATGAATTAAGTGTGGGGAAAGAGGGTTTGGAAACATCTGGTTTGAGAATTGAGTATGTTAGAATTTTCTGAAAATGTGAAAGAAATGTTTAGGACATGTTCATGCATTCAATCATATGCACTGAGAAAAACAAAAAGAAAAAAATAATATATGAAAAAAAGAGAGCAAAATAAGTGAAAGGGGACAAAATGTCCCAAAGTAAGTGTTGGTATCAATGCATATGTACTGTACTTGAAACTTGGAATGCATAAATATGTAGTAAACACAGTTAATGGGTATTTATTGATTTTATATTACATGGATTGTCATAAGTTAAGTGAAAAGTTTATGTTAATTAAGGATTCAGATTTTAGTCCACTTGGCCAAATACAATCTTACCTTGACCCTAACCCCATTACAACCCTTAAAAGACCTATTGATTTGTGTATTGGTGCATTAAATTTCTGTTGATTGTTAGATGAAGAGCAAGCTATAGAAAGCAAGATTAGTAGAGAATTGAGAGAATTGACCCTAGACACTTGAGAGTTAGAATGATATACACTACCAGTAAGGGTTCAATGCCTAATTATATGTTCCCTGCTTTCATGAGCTATTTTCTTCTTGCAAGTTATGTGTATTGTATTTTGTGATTTAAATTAGTGAAATTCAGTTCATATCTATTCTTGAAAGATTTATCTATTTTTAACCAAGTAGGTAGAAATATTTTGCATTTAGTTGCATTCATAGGTTGCATCTCATACATTCTATCATTCCTCTTCATCTCTTTATAGCTTCTCTTGAGCTTAGCATGAGGACATGCTAATGTTTAAGCGTGGGGAGGTTGATAAACCCATATTTCATGGTTTATCTTGTGCTCAATTGAGTGGTTTTTATCAACTTTTTACCCACTTATTCATACTATTTGCATGGTTTTACATTTGCCTTCCTAATTATGTGCTTTGATTGAAAACATGCTTCTTTGGCCTTAAGTTCCCTATGTTTAATCCTCTCTTATTACCATTAGATGCCTTGATATGTGTGTTAAGTTATTTTAGAGATTACAAGGCAGGAATGACTCAGAGGATGGAAAGGAAGCATGCAAAAGTGGAAGGAATACAAGAAGTTGGAGAAACTGCTAAGCTGTCCAGCCTGACCTCTTCGCACTCAAACGGCTATAACTTTAGCTACAGAGGTCCAAATGAGATGGTTTCAGTTGCGTTGGAAAGCTAACGTTCGGGGCTTCGCAATGATATAAATTTGCTATACCTGTTCTAACGCCAGGCGACGCGAATGCGTGGATCACGCAACCGCATCGCATCTGCGAACCTCAATCCACGCGGCCGCGTGGACGACACCTCCGCGTCACTCACCCGCGACCTGTACGGACCAGAAAGCACTGGGAGTGATTTCTGGGCTGCTTTTGACCCACTTTTCAGCCCAGAACACACAGATTAGAGGCTATAAAGTGGGGGAATGCATGCATTCATAATTATTCACTCATAATTCACTTTTCCATGATTTAGTTTTAATGAGAGAGGTTCTCTCCTATCTCTTAGGATTAGGATTAGGGTTCCTCTTAAAGGATTTAGGACTTCTCCTTGTTTTAGGAGTGACTCTCGATCCAGGTTTTTATGTTCCTTTGTTTTTAAGCTTCCCTTTTACTTTATTTATTTATTCCAGCATTTGAATTGATTATTTACTTTTATAATTTAATTTATGAATTACTCCATGTTACAGATTATTATTTGAATTAATGACATTTGAGGTATTTTCAGTTTATTATTGCTCTCGTTAATTTATGATTATCATTGCTTACGATTTGAAGATATTTTATTCCAGCAATTTATTTTTTTCCTTTTTGGTCTTGGTTAAGAAATTAGTAACTCAATAGTTATTAAACTCAGCATAATTGATAATCATTATCTTGCTAATTGAACTGAACTTCAATAATCCCAACTTTTTCTTAGGAAATAAATAGGATTCGAAGATAAAGCTAATTAGTCCCTTGACTTTCCTATAGTTTAAAAGTTAACTAAGTGGAATTCAGATTCAACTTTCATGAGATAACTGAGTTGGACTTCCAATTTCTCTTACCTTGCCAAAAGTTTGCTTTACAGTGTTTATTTATTTTAATTGCCCTTTACTTTACTTGTCTTTTAAATCACTTGCTTCTCACCTTCTAAACCCCGATTACAACCTTTATAGCCAATAATAAGAACATACTTCCTTGCAGTTCCTTGAGAAGACGACCCGAGGTTTGAATACTCGGTTAACAATTTTTAAAGGGGTTTGTTACTTGTGACACCCAAATCGTTTGTATGAAAGGACTTTTGAAGGTTTAGAAACTATACTTGCAATAAGGATTTATCCGCAAATTTCTAGACCACGCAATAGTTCTCTCATCACGCGTCCACATAGATGACGCGATCGCGTGATGTGCGCGATCTGCAGAATTACAAAAGTCGCTGGCAGAGATTCTGGGCCGCATTTCAACCCAGTTTTCGGCCCAGAAACACAGATTAAAGTCAGGGAACTTGCAGAGACTCATTATGCTCTCATATTCATAATTTTAGTTCTAGATGTAGTTTTTAGAGAGAGAGGTTCTCTCCTCTCTCTTAGGATTTAGGTAGGATTTTTAGAAATTAGGATTTATTTCAACTCTTCATCGGGTTCAATATCTTTCCAGTGAGGAAAACCTCAATGGACGTCCACTGACCACTAATAAGTTTGCTAATGAGGAACCAAAGGAATCTGAGGCTCATACAGAGACCATAGAGATTTCACTGAATTTACTATTACCATTCATGAGCTCTGATGAGCATTCTTCCTCTGAAGAGGATGAAGACATTACCGAAGAGCAAGTTGCTCAATACCTAAGAGCAATCATGAAGCTGAATGTCAAGTTATTTGGTAATAAGACTTGGGAGGATGAATCTCCATTGCTCACCAATAAACTGAATGCCTTGGTTCAGTAAACATTACCTCAAAAGAAACCGGATCCCAGAAGGTTCTTAATTCCATGTACCATAGGCACCATGACCTTTGAGAGGACTCTGTGTGACCTAGGGTCAGGTATAAATCTCATGCCATTCTCTATAATGGAGAAACTAAGGATTTTTGAGGTGCAAGCTGCAAGAATCTCACTAGAGATGGCAGACAAATCAATGAAACAAGCTTATTGACTTGTAGAGGATGTCTTAATGAAGGTTGAAGGCCTTTACATCCCTACTGACTTCATAATCCTAGACACTGGAAAGGATGAAGACGAATCCATCATCCTTGGAAGACCCTTCCTATCCACAGCAAGGGCTGTGATTGATGTGGACAGAGGAGAGTTAGTCCTTCAATTGAATGAGGACTACCTTGTGTTTAAGGCTCAAGGATCTTCTTCTGTAAACATGGAGAAAAAGCATGAAAAGCTTCATCCAATTCTCTCCATACAGAGTCAAGCAGAGCCCCCACATTCAAACTCTAAGTTTGGTGTTGGGAGGCCACAATCATGCTCTGAGTATCTATAAAGCTCTGTAAGAGCTTACTGTCAAGCTATTGACATTAAAGAAGCGCTTATTGGGAGGCAACCCAATTTTATTTATCTATGCTAATTAATTTTTCATTTCAATTTCCATTATTAGTTTATGTTTTCTTTAGGTTGATGATCATGTGGAGTCACAAAAACAGCTGTAGAATTAAAGCGGAATAAAAAAACAGCATCAAAAATAGCACACCCTGGAGGACAGGCTTACTGGCGTTTAAACGCCAGTAAGGATAGCAGAATGGCATTTAACGCCCTGTCTAGCAGCATTTTGGGCATTAAACGCCAAAATTGGCAGACAGACTGGCGTTTAACGCCAGAAAAGGGTGTCTGGCTGGCATTAAACGCCAAAAAGGGGCATCAGCCTGGCGTTTAACGCCAGAAAAGGCAGCAGAGCTGGCGTTAAACGCCAGAAATGGCACACAGAGAGCCTTTAAATGCCAGAAAGGTGCAGGGACCAGAATTCCTTGACACCTCAGGATTTGTGAACCCCACAGGATCCCCACCTACCCCAACTCTTTTTCTCTCCTTTTCACACTTTTCCA
>NC_029772.3:68344644-68345147 GCF_000817695.3 Arachis duranensis | reverse complement strand
AAACCGCCACCAATCACCTTCATGTCTCCTCCAAAACCATCATACAACCTACCTACCCCCACCCATTCAAACTCAAACCATCTCCCTCCCAAACCCAACCCCTATTACAAGAATTCCCTCTCCACTCCACTCCTATATAAGCCCCTTATCACTCCTTCATTTTCACACATCATAACCACCTAAAACCCCCTTGGCCGAACCATTTGTACACCTCCATCTCCTCCATCTCTTCTTCCTCTAATCCTTTCTTTTTTCTTTTGCTCAAGGATGAGCAAACCTTTTAAGTTTGGTGTGGAAAAAAGCTCTGCTTTTTTTTTTCATAACTGGTGCACGAAATTGTGATCATCAATGGCGCCATCAACATGGTACGCTCAATTGCAATCTCAACTCTTTGTCACAACTTCGCACAACTAACCAGCAAGTGCACTGGGTCGTCCAAGTAATAAACCTTACGCGAGTAAGGGTCGATCCCACGGAGATTGTTGGTATGAAGCAAGCTATGG
>NC_029772.3:68342668-68343452 GCF_000817695.3 Arachis duranensis | reverse complement strand
GTTGTGCGAAGTTGTGATAAAGAGTTGAGATTGCAATTGTGCGTACCATGTTGATGGCGCCATTGATGATCACAATTTCGTGCACCAAGTTTTTGTCAACACCAAACTTAAATTGTTGCTTGTCCCCAAGCAACTGAAGATCAAATAAGATAAAAAGAAGAGAATATACAATGAATTCCAAAAACATCTATGAAGATCAGTATTAATTAGATGAGCGGGGCTTTTAGCTTTTCGCCTCTGAATAGTTTTGGCATCTCACTCTATCCTTTGAAATTCAGAATGATTGGCTTCTTTAGGAACTCAGAATCCAGATAGTGTCATTGATTCTCCTAGTTAAGTATGATGATTCTTGAACACAGCTACTTATTGAGTCTTGGCCGTGGCCCAAAACACTCTGTCTTCCAGTATTACCACCGGATACACACATGCCACAGACACATAATTGGGTGAACCTTTTTAGATTGTGACTCAGCTTTGCTAGAGTCCCCAATTAGAGGTGTCCAGGGTTCTTAAGCACACTCTTTTTGCCTTGGATCACAACTTTATTTCTTTCTTTTTCTCTCTTTTTTTTTCGTTTTCTTTTCTCCCTTTTTTTCGTTTTTCTCCTTCTCTCTTTTTTTTTGTACTCACTGCTTTTTCTTGCTTCAAGAATCATTTTTATCATTTTTCAGATCCTCAGTAACATGTCTCCTTTTTCATCATTCTTTCAAGAGCCAACATTCTTGAACAACAAATTCAAAAGACATATGCACTGTTTAAGCATATATTCAGAAAACAAAAGTAT
>NC_029772.3:68340362-68342545 GCF_000817695.3 Arachis duranensis | reverse complement strand
AGGTGATGGATTCATAGGACATTCATAACTTTAAGGCATAGACACTAAGACACTAATGATCACAAGACACAAACATAGATAAACATAAGCATGATTTTTTCGAAAAACAGAAAAGTAAAGAACAAGGAAATTAAAGAACGGGTCCACCTTAGTGATGGTAGGGAGGTATTGATTTGCTCCCAATAGTTTTGTGGAGGAAAGTGCATCCCTTGAGGCATCTCAGGGATTTGATGATGAGAGGAGTCTCTTGTTTGCTCCATCCTTTTCTTAGTGATGGGCTTGTCCTCATCAATGGGGATGTCTCCCTCTATGTCAATTCCAACTGAATAACAGAGGTGACAAATGAGATGAGGAAAGGCTAACCTTGCCAAGGTAGAGGACTTGTCCGCCACCTTATAAAGTTCTTGGGATATAACCTCATGAAATTCTACTTCCTCTCCAATCATGATGCTATGAATCATGATAGCCCGGTCTATAGTAACTTCGGACCGGTTGCTAGTCGGAATGATTAAGCGTTGGATAAACTCCAACCATCCTCTAGCCACGGGCTTGAGGTCATGCCTTCTCAGTTGAACCGGCTTTTCTCTTGAATCTCTCTTCCATTGAGCGCCCTCTTCACAGATGTCTATGAGGACTTGGTCCAATCTTTGATCAAAGTTGACCCTTCTAGTGTAAGGGTGTTCATCTCCTTGCATCATGGGCAAGTTGAATGCCAACCTTACATTTTTCGGACTAAAATCCAAGTATTTCCCCCAAAACATGGTAAGCCAATTCTTTGGATCCGGGTTTATACTTTGGTCATGGTTCTTGGTGATCCATGCATTGGTATAGAACTCTTGAACCATTAAGATTCTGACTTGTTGAATGGGGTTGGTAAGAACTTCCCAACCTCTTCTTCGAATCTCATGTCAGATCTCCGGATATTCACTCTTTTTGAGTTTGAAAGGGACCTTGGGGATCACCTTCTTCAAGGTCACAACTTCATAGAAGTGGTCTTGATGCACCTTGGAGATGAATCTCTCCATCTCTCATGACTCGGAGGTGAAAGCTTTTGCCTTCCTTTTCCTCTTTCTAGAGGTTTCTCCAGCCTTGGATGCCATAAATGGTTATGGAAAAACAAAAAGCAATGCTTTTACCACACCAAACTTAAAAGGTTTGCTCGTCCTCGAGCAAAAGAAGAAAGAAGAGAGTAGAAGAAGAAGAAATAAAGGAGATGGAAATGGCTTTGTGGTTCGGCTAAAGGGGGAGAAGTAGTGTTTAGGTTGTGTGAAAATGAAGGAGTGAAGATGGGTTTATATAGGAGTGGAGAGAGGGGTAGGGTTCGGTCATGTATGGGTGGGTTTGGGAGGGAAAGTGGTTTGAATTTGAATGGTTGGGTAGGTGGGGTTTTATGAAGGATGGATGTGAGTGGTGAAGAGAAAGATCGGATTTGATAGGTGAGGGGTTTTTAGGGAAGAGGTGTTGAGGTGATTGGTGAATGGGTGAAGAAGAGAGAGAGTGGTGGGGTAGGTGGGGATCCTGTGGGGTCCACAGATCCTGAGGTGTCAAGGAAAAGTCATCCCTGCACCAAGTGGCGAGCAAAATTGCTCCCTGTGCCAATCTGGCGTTATACGCCGGGCTGGTGCCCATTTCTGGCGTTTAACGCCAACTTCTTGCCCTTTCCTGGCATTTAACGCCAGTCTGGTGCCCCTTTCTGGCGTTAAACGCCTAGAATGGTGCCAGACTGGGCGTTAAACGCCCATTTGCTAGCTTCACTGGCGTTTAACGCCAGCAAGTTCTCCTCCAGGGTGTGCTGTTGTTCTTTCTATTTTTCATTCTGTTTTTGCTTTTTCAACTGATTGTGACTTCTCATGATCATCAACCTACAGAAAACATAAAATAACAAAGGAAAATAGATAAAATATAACATTGGGTTGCCTCCCAACAAGCGCTTCTTTATTGTCAGTAGCTTGACAGAGGGCTCTCATGGAGCCTCACAGATACTCAGAGCAATGTTGGAACCTCCCAACATCAAACTTAGAGTTTGAATGTGGGGGTTCAACACCAAACTTAGAAGTTGGTTGTGGCCTCCCAACACCAAACTTAAAGTTTGACTGTAGGGGCTCTATTTCACTCTGTTTTGAGAGAAGTTCTTCATGCTTCCTCTCCATGGTGACAGAGGGATATCCTTGAGCCTTAAACAC
>NC_029772.3:68338184-68340296 GCF_000817695.3 Arachis duranensis | reverse complement strand
CTGCCAAGGATGATGGATTCATCCATGCACTTCCCAGTCTCTAGGACTATGAAATCAGCAGGGATGTAATGGTCTTCAATCTTTACCAGAATATCCTCTACAACCCATAAGCTTGTTTTCTTGAATTATCGGCCATCTCTAGTGAGATTCTTGCAGCTTGTACCTCAAAGATCCCTAGCTTCTCCATTACAGAGAGAGGCATGAGGTTTATACTTGACCCTAGGTCACACAGAGCCTTCTTAAAGGTCATGGTGCCTATGGTACAAGGTATTGAGAATTTCCCAGGATCTTGTCTCTTTTGAGGTAATTTCTGCCTAGACAAGTCATCCAGTTCTTTGGTGAGCAAAGGGGGTTCATCCTCCCAAGTCTCATTGCCAAATAACTTGTCATTTAGCTTCATGATTGCTCCAAGGTATTTAGCAACTTGCTCTTCAGTGACATACTCATCCTTTTCAGAGGAAGAATACTCATCAGAGCTCATGAATGGCAGAAGTAAATCCATTGGAATCTCTATGGTCTCAGTGTGAACCTCAGATTCCCATGGTTCCTCATTAGGGAACTCATTGGAGGCTAGTGGACGTCCATTGAGGTCTTCCTCAGTGGCGTTCACTGCCTCTCCCTCCTCTCCAAATTCGGCCATGTTGATGGCCTTGCACTCTCCTTTTAGATTTTCTTCTATATTGCTTGGAAGAGTACTAGGAGGGAGTTCAGTAATTTTCTTGCTCAGCTGACCCACTTGTGCCTCTAAATTTCTAATGGAGGACCTTGTTTCAGTCATGAAACTTTGAGTGGTATTGATTAGATCAGAGACCATGGTTGTTAAGTCAGAGTGGTTCTACTTAGAATTCTCTGTCTGTTGCTGAGAAGATGATGGAAAAGGCTTGCCATTGCTAAACCTGTTTCTTCCACCATTATTATTGTTGAAACCTTGTTGAGGTCTCTGTTGATCCTTCCATGAGAGATTTGGACGATTTCTCCATGAAGCATTATAGGTGTTTCCATAGGGTTCTCCCATGTAATTCACCTCTTCCATTGAAGGGTTCTCAGGATCATAAGCTTCTTCTTCAGATGAAGCGTCCTTAGTACTGCCTGATGCAGCTTGCATTCCAGACAGACTTTGAGAAATCAAATTGACTTGTTGAGTTAATATCTTGTTCTGAGCCAGTATGGCATTTAGAGTATCAATCTCAAGAACTCCTTTCTTCTGATTAGTCCCATTGTTCACAGGATTCCTTTCAGAAGTGTACATGAATTGGTTATTTGCAACCATTTCAATTAGTTCTTGAGCTTCTAAAGGCGTCTTCTTCAGATGAAGAGATCCTCCAGCAGAGCTATCCAAAGACATCATGGATAGTTCAGACAGACCATCATAGAAAATACATATGATGTTCCATTCAGAAAGCATAATAGAGGGACACTTTCTGATTAATTGTTTGTATCTTTCCCAAGCTTCATAGAGGGATTCTCCTTCCTTCTGTCTGAAGGTTTGGACTTCCACTCTAAGCTTACTCAATTTTTGAGGTGGAAAGAACTTTGCCAAGAAGGCATTGACTAGCTTTTCCCAAGAGTTTAGGCTTTCTTTGGGTTGTGAGTCCAACCATATCCTAGCTCTGTCTCTTATAGCAAAAGGGAATAGCATAAGTCTGTAGACCTCAGGGTCAACCCCATTGGTCTTGACAGTGTCACAGATTTGCAAGAATTCAGCTAAAAACTGATGAGGATCTTCCAATGGAAGTCAATGAAACTTGCAATTCTGTTGCATTAGAGAAACTAATTGAGGCTTAAGCTCAAAGTTGTTTGCTCCAATGGCAGAGATAGAAATGCTTCTCCCATAGAAGTCGGGAGTAGGTGCAGTAAAGTCACCCAGCACCTTCCTTGCATTGTTGGCATTGTTGTTGTTTTCGGCTGCCATGTCTTCTTCTTTGAAGATTTCTGTTAGGTCCTCTACAGAGAATTGTGCTTTAGCTTCTCTTAGCTCTTGCTTCAAGGTCCTTTCAGGTTCAGGGTCAGCCTCAACAAGAATGCTTTTGTCTTTGTTCCTGCTCATATGAAAGAGAAGAGAACAAGAAAATATGGAATCCTCTATATCACAGTATAGAGATTCCTTGCATT
>NC_029772.3:68337059-68337989 GCF_000817695.3 Arachis duranensis | reverse complement strand
GTTCGAATTGTGCATTGAGGAGGAGTGTTAGTCCATAAATAGAAGGATGTGAGAAAAGGGGAAGAAATTTTTGAAAATTAAGTAAAAGATTTTAGAAACATTTTGAAAAACTTTAATTGATTTTCGAAAACTAACAGTGGAAAAGAAATCAAGTGATTTTTGAAAAAGATTTTGAAATAAGAAATTAAAAAGATATGATTGAAAACTATTTTGAAAAGATGTGATCAAGAAGATATGATTGAAAAGTTATGGTTTTAAAAAGATGTGATTGAGAAGATATGATTTGAAAAACAAGTTAAAAAAAGATTTGATTTTGAAAATTAATGACTTGGCTAACAAGAAAAGATATGATTCAAACATTAAACCTTTCTCAACAGAAAAGGCAACATAACTGAAATGTTGAATCAAATCATTAATTGATAGCAAGTATCTTTGAAAATGGAAAGAAATTGATTTTGAAAACATATGATTGAAAAGATATGATTTGAAAAAGGTTTGATTTTGAAAAATATTGAAAACTTGAAAAAAAATTTGAATTGAAAACAGAATCTTCCCTCTTGTGCCATCCTGGCGTTAAACGCCCAAAACTCACCCCTTTTGGGCGTTAAACGCCCAGCCAGGCACCCTGGCTGGCGTTTAAACGTCGGTTTGCCTTCTTCACTGGGTGTTTTGAACGCCCAGCTTTTTCTGTATAATTCCTCTGTTGTATATTCTGAATCTTCAATTCTCTGTATTATTGACTTGAAAAGACACAAATTAAAAATATTTTTGGATTTTTAATAATGAGGAAAAATCAAAAAGCAACTAAAATCAAATAAACAATGCATGCAAGATACCAAACTTAGAAGTTTGTATACTACTGACACTAACAAATTGAGAATGCATATGAGAAACAACAAAACACACAAAACAAGAGAATTTAAAGATCAG
>NC_029772.3:68335668-68336117 GCF_000817695.3 Arachis duranensis | reverse complement strand
GTGAGAATGATGATGAGTGTCACATAATCATCACATTCATCATGTTCTTGGGTGCAAATGAATATCTTAGAACAAGAATAATCTGAATTGAATAGAAGAACAATAGTAATTGCATTAATACTCAAGGTACAGCAGAGCTCCACACCTTAATCTATGGTGTGTAGAAATTCCACCGTTGAAAATACATAAGAACAAGGTCTAGGCATGGCCGTGAGGCCAAACCCCATGATCTAAGATAGCATAAGACTAAAGATAGCTACCAAGATCAAAATACAATAGCAAAAGGTCTTATTTATAAAGAACTAGTAGCCTAAGGTTTACAAAGATGAATAAATGACAGAAAAATCCACTTCCGGGCCAACTTGGTGTGTGCTTGGGCTGAGGATTGAAGCATTTTCGTGTAGAGACTTCTCTTGGAGTTAAACGCCAGCTTTTGTGCCAGTTTGGGC
>NC_029772.3:68315852-68335248 GCF_000817695.3 Arachis duranensis | reverse complement strand
AGTTAAACGCCAGTTTTTGTGCCAGTTTGGGCGTTTAACTCCCATTCTTGTGCCAGTTCCGGCGTTTAACGCCGGGCAGTTTTGAGCTGATTTGAAACGCCGGTTTGGGCCATCAAATCTCGGGCAAAGTATGAACTATTATATATTGCTGGAAAGCCCAGGATGTCTACTTTCCAACGCCGGTGAGAGCGCGCCAATTGCGATCCTGTAGCTCCAGAAAATCCACTTCGAGTGCAGGGAGGTCAGAATCCAACAGCATCTGCAGTCCTTTTCAGCCTCTGAATCAGATTTTTGCTCAGGTCCCTCAATTTCAGCCAGAAAATACCTGAAATCACAGAAAAACACACAAACTCATAGTAAAGTCCAGAAAAGTGAATTTTAACTAAAAACTAACTAAAACATAATAAAAAACATACTAAAAACAATGCCAAAAAGCGTATAAATTATCCGCTCATCAATAACCATTAATGGCACCTAAGGCCGGAGAAACCTCTAGGAAGAGGAAAGGAAAGGAAGTTGGTTCCAACTCTGAGTCATGGGAGATGGAGAGATTCATCTCAAAAGTCTATTACTAGAAAGAGGATGGAGAAAATAAGAGAGCACACTCATGGACCTCAACAAGAGCTAAACAAGAGCATGAGGAAGTCCCTCATCAAGAAATCCCTGAGATGCCTCAAGGGATGCATTTCCCTCCACACAACTATTGGGAGCAACTCAACACCTCTTTAGGAGAATTGAGTTCCAACATGGAGCAACTAAGAGTGGAGCACCAAGAGCACTCCATCATTCTCCATGAAATCGGAGAGGACCAAAAGGCCATGAGAGAGGAGCAACAAAGGCAAGGAAGAGATATTGAGGAGCTTAAGCACTCCATAGGATCTTCAAGAGGAAGAACTAACCGCCGTCACTAAGGTGGACCCGTTCTTTAATTTCCTTGTTATTTGTTTTTCCGTTTTTCATTTCCTTTGCTTTATGCTTTGTCTATGATTGTGTCTTTATTTCATGATCATTAGTGTTTAGAGTCTATGTCTTAAAGCTATGAATGTTCCATGAATCTCGCACCCTTCTTAAATGAAAAATGTTTCTATTTGCAAAAGAACAAGAAGTACATGAATTTCGAATCCTATCTTGAAAATAGTTTAATTATTTTAATGTGATGACAATACTTTTTGTTTTCTGAATGAATGCTTGAACAGTGCATATTTTTTATAGTGAAGTTTATGAATGTTAAAATTGTTGGCTCTTGAAAGAATAATGAAAAAAGAAAAATGTTATTGATAATCTGAAAAATCATAAAATTGATTCTTGAAGCAAGAAAAAGCAATGAAAAACACAAAGCTTGCGAAAAAGAAAACAAAAAAATGGCAAAAAATAAAGAAAAAGAAAAAGCAAGCAGAAAAAGCTAGTAACCCTTTAAACTAAAAGGCAAGGGTAAAAAGGATCTAAGGCTTTGAGCATTAATGGATAGGAGGGCCCAAAGGAATAAAATCCTGGCATAAGCAGCTAAATCAAATTGTCCCTAACCATGTGCTTGTGTCATGAAGGTCCAAGTGAAAAGCTTGAGACTGAGTGGTTAAAGTCGTGATCCAAAGCAAAAGAGTGTGCTTAAGAACTCTGGGCACCTCTAACTGGGGACTCTAGCAAAGCTGAGTCACAATCTGAAAAGGTTCACCCAATTATGTGTCCGTGGCATTTATGTATCCAGTGGTAATACTAGAAAACAAAATGCTTAGGGTCATGACAGAGACTCAAAAAATAGCTGTGTTCAAGAATCAACATGCTAAACTAGGAGAATCAATAACACTATCTGAATTCTGAGTTCTTATGGATGCCAATCATTCTAAACTTCAAAGGATAAAGTGAGATGCCAAAACTATTCAGAAGCAAAAAGCTACTAGTCCCGCTCATCTAATTGAAACTAAGCTTCATTGATATTTTGAAATTTATTGTATTTTCTCTTCTTTTTATCCAATTTTTTTTAGTTGCTTGGGGACAAGCAACACTTTAAATTTATTGTATTTTCTCTTCTTTTTATCCTATTTTGTTTTTAGTTGCTTGGGAACAAGCAACAATTTAAGTTTGGTGTTGTAATGAGCAGATAATTTATACGCTTTTTGTCATTATTTTTACACAGTTTTTAGTATGTTTTATTTACTTTTTAGTATATTTTTATTAGTTTTTATGAAAAAAATCACATTTCTGGACTTTACTATAAGTTTGTGTGTTTTTCTATAATTTCAGGTATTTTTTGGCTGAAATTGAGGGACCTGAGCAAAAATCTGATTCAAAGGCTGAGAAAGGACTGCAGATGTTGTTGGATTCTGACCCTCCTGCATTTGAAGTGAATTTCCAGGATCTATAGAAGCCTAATTGGCGCATTCTCAATTGTGTTGGAAAGTAGACAACTTGGGCTTTTTAGCAATGTATAATACTTCATACTTTGTTCGAGATTTGATGGCCCAAACTGGAGCTAAAACGCCCACCAGAGACCCTTTTCTGGCGTAAAACGCCGGAACTGGTACCAGAACTGGAGTTAAAGCTCAAACTGGCATCCAAGCTGGCGTTTAACTCCAGAAAAGACCTATGCACGTGTAAAGCTCAAAGCTCAGTCCAAGCACACACCAAGTGGGCCCCGAAAGTGGATTTCTGCACTCTCTGCACTTAGTTACTCGTTTTCTGTAATCCTTAGTAACTAGTTTAGTATAAATAACACTTTTTACTATTGTATTCAAGGACTTGAATGCCATATTTTCACATTTGGGAGGCTAGTCATTCGGCCATGCCTAGACCTTTTTCTCTTATGTATTTTCCAACGATGGAGTTTCTACACCTCATAGATTAAGGTGCGGAGCTCTGTTGTTCTTCATGAATTAATACAAGTACTATTGTTTCTCCTTCAATTAACGCTTACTTCTTCTCCAAGATATACTCTCGTACTTAATTCAGTTATGTCAGAATGAAGGGGTGACCCGTGATTACTCGCTTAGCCAAGATCCGCGTGCTTGACAATCACAAACGGTCTACATGATGTTCAATGTAGTCATTGGACAACAGCCGGAGTATAGTCTCTTGGGTCTCTGATCCATGGACCGAGTCCGTGAGATTAGAACCTTTGTCGTATAGGCTAGAACCAATCGGCAGCATTCTTGAGATCCGGAAAGTCTAAACCTTGGCTGTGGTATTCTGAGTAGGATTTGGGACGGGATGACTGTGACGAGCTTCAAACTCACGAATGTTGGGCGCAGTGATAGTGTGCAAAAGAATAGAGAGATCCTATTCTGACACAAGTGAGAATCAACAGATGATTAGTCGTGCGGTAGCTGTGCCTGGTATTTTCATCCGAGACGAGAAATCCGATAGTTGATTAGCCGTACAGAAACCGTAGCTGGACTATTTTCACTGAGAGGACGGATGGTAGCCATTGACAACGGTGATCCACCAACATATAGCTTGCCATGGAAGGGAGCATGCATGATTGGATGAGGACAATAGGAAAGCAGAGAGGTTCAGAAGCAACAAAGCATCTCCAAACGCTTATCTGAAATTCCTACCAATGAATTACATAAGTATCTTTATTTTAATTTGCGTTTTATTTATCTTTCAATTATCAAAACTCAATACCAATTGAATTCGCCTGACTAAGATTTACAGGATGACCATAGCTTGCTTCAAGCCGGCAATCTCCGTTGGAAAATGTGATCACAATTCCGTGCTCCAGCCGCCATGCCGGAGGCACGACGGCTCACCTCACCTCACTCCTCCTCTACGTTGGCACAATCGTCCACTCTTCCCTTTCTCAGTCCTTCGCTCCTCGTGGTTCATCACTACTTGCCTCCTCACTATTGTTCCTCGCTGCTATTCTACTTCGGTTTGTTGTTCTATTCTTCATTTTATTTCTGTAGTTCTGCTTCATTTATGCAATTTTGTTTTTGCTTTTGTTTTTGCTTTCTTTAAGTCCTTGACAAGGTATTTTTTTAAAAAAATAAATATTAATAAAATTTGTGTTTTGGTAATTTCTTCGGTTATGTCTTTTTTCTATATTTTTTTAACTTAGATATATTTAGGGTCTAATTCTAGTGTTTTAATAATAAGAAATTTTTTTTTGTTACAATGAGGTTCTGGTTCTACTTTAAATTTAGATACTAGTCTGAATTAAATTTTTTTAGTAATACTATTAGAAAATTTTGATTTTTTTATTGTGATTTAAATTTGGTACTACTATTAGTTATTAAATTTCTGGTTATTTTTTGTTGTGCTTTAAATTCTGATTTGGTTTTAGTTTTTGATTAATTTTGTTCATATTGAAGTGAATAACATTTTCTGGTTACTATAGTGTTAGATATCCAAAAGTTGAAAGTGCAGTGCAACCTCTTTAACAATCTTAGGTTTTCTCACATGTTATTTGTATTAGTGCATAATAACTTAGATTGTTTCTTTTAAAATATTCCCACGACCAATAAGTTTCACTACTTTTTTTCATTTAAAATCTTTTTAGTAAGAATGAATTGTTGCTAAACTTTATAATACTTCACTTCTTTAAATTTTTTGACCAGGTATATCTGACTATATTGGATCGAATCCAAACCTAAAAAACACGGATATTTGATTTGGTCCTATCCAATGATTTTATTATATATTAAACTGAGATTTTGGTCAGATCCGATCCATGTACATTTTCATATGATATCATCTATGATCTCAACTAATTATTGGAGTGCCAAATTATCAGATAAACTTCCACGGGGACACTCTATTATCAATATGAGTGAAAGTGCTCCTAGGGCTTACATGATTATAAAAAAAGAAAAAAATAACAATAAAAACGACAAAATTTTATCCTACTAGGTAAAATTAGCTAATAAATCAAACTATGCTATTTTTTTGTGATTAAACAAAAAAGAAAGAAAAAAATAGAGACAAAACCAAATTAATTGGCTAGGTTCATATCTTAATCTATTAGATGTTAAAACTCACTCCATGGTTGACTCCAATTCGAGCGAATGTCAACGCCAGAAGCAGCTACTTTAGCCATACAATCTGCAACACTATTTACATTCCTTTGAATTAAAAGAATAGAGACTGTCCAATTCCAATTCATTACCTCTTGTATATGCTTTGCCAAATCCTATTCTGGAATATCCTTACCAAGCATTCTTTGGTTTACCGAGAAAAGAACTTCTAAACATTCTGTTTCACAAATAACCTAACGAAGTCCACTATCCCAAGCTAGAAGAAAACCTCTCCAAATCACATACAATTCAGCAAAAAGAACACTGAACACTTCAATTTTTCTAGTGTAACCTTTCAACCAACATCCATCAGAATTGCAAATGATACAACAAAAACCAGTATAGCCAAAAGGAGCAAAACAACTAGCATCACAATTCAATTTAACAGAATGAACTAGAGGTAGAATCCAATGCAAACAAAGTAAAGGAGGAGACAAAGATTGATGCATAGCAAAAATAGTGTGGAACTCCCTTATTGAACTATGAATCAAACTCACGACTTTACTAGAACTCCAAGAGTCATCTATATTAAATAAGTCATGATCCTGTCTTCTCCAAATCCACCAGATAGTCTAAAAAAAAGAAAAACATCACCACTCCTTGTACCTCTGTAGAGCCAATCACGTAAATTTGAGTTATCTGAATATTGGCTTAAAAGGTTCCATACCTCCTTGGCACAAGGGCACTCCTGAAGATAATGAATAATGGATTCAGAACCATTCTGACACCGATGACAAGTGATAGATAAAGCTAAGCCACGACCCAAATGAAACTCTAACGTAGGAATAACGTTATAAAGACTAAGCCAAATCAAGAACTTGTACTTCTTAGAAATATGCAATCGCCATACCCACAACCAATTATCATGCTCATTCTAGCTGAGTAGAGTCTAGAAGATGCCTCACCCCACGACGAACCCGAACTCTCTCCAGCATTCAAATTTAGATTATAAGCAATCAGACATTGTTTGACATCTTCTGGAATGTTAAAGAAAACATCATGAAAATTCCATTGACCATCTTTCCAAACGTCTCTAATAGTTAAATTAGAGTCAGATATATATACAAAAAGGACATCTTGAATAATTGGGCCCTCAGTACTCCAATTATCAAACCAAAAAGATTGATCAAGTGACCCAATGCAACAAGAGAAGGCATCCTTAAGAGCACCAAAAGCCTTTGAGATACTCCTCCAAACATCAGAAGCATTGCAAGGGACAGGGCCATCAAAAAATCTCTCATTCCTCAGATACTTCACCCTCAATAGAGCAACCCAAGGCTTGCCCTGACAATGAAAAATTTGCCAAACCAATTTACCAAGTAAAGATATATTAACATACGCAGGATCTCTAATACTTAGACTACCAAATTTCTTTGGAGTGACCACGGTCCTCCAATTAACAAGAGAAAGACCTCTGCCATCAACTTGACCCTTCCAAAGGAACTGTCTCATCATAGAAGATAATTTATCATAAACCCAATTTGAAAAAAAAAAGATACCTACATATGATAGACAGGAATGGATGCTGCAACAGAACTGATAAGGCAAAGTCTCCCTGCTTTATTTAGAATACTTCCTTTTCAATTAGCTAATCTTTCCCTCACCTTTTCAATCACCGAATGAAAAAAAGTCCTACTGGTACGAGAATTATTAAGGTTAACTCCAAGATATCTTCCTAAGTCCAAAGCAAAACGTATTGAAGAAACAATAGTAAAAATATCTCTTCTGCGAACAGTCATATTTTTAGAACAAAAAATTTTAGACTTTTCAAGATTTACTTTCATGTCAGATGCCTTACAAAAAATTTTAAGAGAATGTATGACCATTTGGACCTGACTCTTTGTAGCTTGACAAAAAAGTAAGAGATTATCTGCAAACATCAAATAAAAAAATTTTGGGCCACCCCTAGTGATATAAACTGGTTTCCATACACCCTCAACCACCTTATGAGATATATAGCAAGCAAGTCTTTCCATAGAAAGCACAAATAAGTAAGGAGGCATTGGATCACCCTGTTTAAGCCCCCTTCTAGGAGAAAAACTATCCAATCTATTCCCATTCCACATAATAGAAAGAGATGATGCATGGACACAATTCATAATTAAATTAACAGTGATGATAGAAAAACCAAAAGTAATGAGAGTATTCTCCAAAAATCTCCAATCCACCCTATCATAAGCTTTTTCAAGATCAATTTTGAAAGCAATAGTACCTTTCTTGGATTTTGTAGGATTCATGAAATTCATAATTTCTTGAGCTACAATAATATTATCAGGAGCACCACGACCCCGGAATAAAACCTCCTTGTAAATGACTAACAATATCTGGAAGAAAGGGCCAAAGTCGATTAGTCAAAACTTTGGTGATAATTTTATAAACAACATTCCACAGGCTAATTGGCCTGAAATCCTTCATAAAGGTAGGGTTATCAATTTTAGGAATAAGCACAATCAGAGTTTCTATGATGCTAAGATTTAAGTACTCTCCCAAAAAAGCGCTCCAGACAATATTCTAAATCTCAGTGCCTACAATCTCCCAATATTCTTTAAAAAAATAAACTTGAAAACCATCTAGACCAGGAGCCTTAAAATGGCTCATACTGAATACTACTGACTTGACTTCCACAAAAGAGGCAGGGTCAATAAACTTAGCACAAGCCTAGGTGCTTAAAGTGGGCATCAGAACATCCCCTAAACAATCATCCTTAACCTCTTCCATTGTACTAAAGATATTCTTGTAAAAAGAGAGGGCTGCTTCCTGGAGAATATCTGGATCAGTAGACCAAGACCCATCTCTAACATATAATCCACACTCTATTATGGTTTCTATGCACCAAAGTCTGAAGATGAAAGAATTTAGTGTTTCTATTGATAAACCCCATTTTTAGGGTTTATCTTGTAGTGATTTCAGGGGATTTTACCACCTTTTACCCACATTCATTCAATAAAATAGCATGGTTTTATGATCGTCTCCTAATATGTGCTTAAGTATGAAAACATGCTTTTTAGGCCTTAATTAGCTAAATTTAATTCACCTTTGATTCCATTAGATACCTTAATGTGTTTGTTTGTGAATTCAGATTGGAAAGGTTAGGAATGGATCAAAGGAATGAAGAGGAAAAGCATGCAAGTGGAGAACTCATGTAAAAACAAGGATTTGGGATGCTGAGATCGACGCGCACGCGCAGCAGACACGCACGCGTGGAATGTGAGGTCGCATGGCGACGCGTACGCGTGACTGACGCGTACGCGTGGATCGCAAAGTGTCAAGCGACGCGTACGCGTGACCCATGCATACGCATCGATGTTCGCATGTGACCCACTTAAAGTGAATCCATTGGGGGCGATTTCTGGGCTTTCCAAGCCCAAATCCAACTCACCTCTGATGTTATTAAACCCAAGGATTGAAGGGAAATCAACACCAATTAGTTATAGTTTAGTTTATTTAATGCTTTAGTTAGTTTCTACAAAGAGAAGCACTCTCTTCTCTCTAGAATTAGGATTAGGTTTAGATCTTGATCTATTTCTTCTCTTGCTTCAATTTTTCCTTTTGCTTTATGAATTCTTATGTAGATCTCCATTTACCTTTTAATGAAATTTATGATTTCCATGTCTTTTCATGTTTGCTTTGATTCTCTATCATTGATCTCTTGCCATTGTAGTTTGATTTATCTTTAATTCTTGCAATTCATGTTGTTTACTTTTATTGCCTCTTATGTGTTTGATGAAATGCTTCTTCTAGTATGAGTTAGATCTTTCTCCCCTTGGCTTTGGTTGAGTAATTGGTGACTCTTGTGTTGTTAAACTCATTTGTTGATTGATAATTAGAAGTTTCTAATTGACTTGAATGCTACTAAAGCTAGTCTTTCATCATGATTAGACTAGGACTTGTGGAGTCAAGTTAATTCATCCACTTGACTTTCCTTCATAGTTAGAGGTTAACTAAGTGGGAGCAATGAACAATTCTCATCACAAATGATAAGGATAACTAGGATGGGACTTCTAATTCTCATACCTTGCCAAGAGCTTCCTTAATTGTTAGTTTATTTTTTTGCCATTTACATTTCTTGTTTCTTATCTCAAAAACCCCAAAAGATACTTCATAGCCAATAATTGAACACTTCATTGCAATTCCTAGGGAGAACGACCTGAGGTTTGAATACTTCGGTTATTTTTATAGGGGTTTCTACTTGTGACAACTAAATGTTTGATGTGAGGAATTGTTTGTTGGTTTAGAACTATGCTTACAACGAGATTTCTTTAAGAAATTCTTTACCGACATACAATTTTCCGTTCATAATCTATCCCCATACTTGACTTACTACTTTCTAGATTTATGGTACCAAAAAAGTTCTTCTTGCAATAAAAGCCTATTGTAATCTTTCTTCAGTTCAGCTTCTTTAATTCTTAGAGACAACACATCGGTAACCTCCAAATGCCATTGAATCTGATCAATCTAATATTCCAGCTTACCTTTCCGCACAAAAATATTTCCAAAAACTTTTTGAGTTAAAGTCCAAAGAAACCTGTTAAACCATCTTAAGCCTTTCAATAACGCCTCCAAACCCTTGATTCCAAGCTTTACTAATAACATGTTTATAAGAAGGGTGTGTTGTCCACGCAGCCTGTAACCTAAAAGGATGAGAACCTTTCACTCTAGGGCCACCATGACAACGAACTAAAATAGGGCATGATTAGAATGAAGCCTACTAAGAATTTCAGAATATTAAAGAAGAAAGAAGAGAGAAGAAATATGGTTTATATATTCTCACCAAATTTTTCCAATGCATACAGGCCATCTTGTTAGACGCACCCTATAACACCCTAATATTCAAATCCTTATGCTCGAGTCATAAGTCAATGATATTATGGTGGTACGATTCTCAGGTGGATTTTTAATATATAAAATATAAGTATAATTGAAAGGAGTATTAATACAGAAGCCTAAAAAGAGTAAAAATAAAATCGCGAAGATGTATCACTCACGTTTCGACAACAAAAAGATTATATATATATAAGTAAATAGCCACTAGTCGTGACCCGCGAAGTTTAGGCCGGCTAGGGTATAGTAAAGTAGTTGACAACAGAAACTCCTAATCTCTCCCAAATAGAACATGAAAGCCTCTATAGGCAAATTCAAAAGAGTTCAATGCATAATATAGTCTTTTCAAAATAAAGGTGGAGAGATTCTAAACAAAACATAAAGTAGAGAAAATAAAGATCTTCGCCGTCTCTCAGATGAACCACAGCTCACTTCTGAGCACCTGGACCTGTATCTGCAAAAACAAGAGATATATACGGAATGAGAACCCCGGGCCTATGGGTTCCAGTACGTTAAAAGTGCCAAATAAATACAATGCACTACAATAAAAACTCACTAAGCATCCTGAACTTCTCTTCAGAAAACATTCACCCTATGTTTAGACTAATCCATAAATAGGCAACTATCATAAGGGAAGGCTAAATCTAATTCATCTTTCAAATGCTTCCCAACTTGCTAACTCTCCAACAACTCAGAATTAGAATCATAAACCAGACCATCACAAGTTATTTCGTCTCAGCAATTCTATATCAATACATCACATCCTCACAAGGAGCTAGTGAAATCACTTCACTGCGTCTATCTAGGGAGCTCAAATTATCTCATTCAATAACATCATCATTGTATCTCATCAAGAACAGCCTTCAGCGTCCACAGACACCAGTATGAGGGATCTCTCAGTTGTACAAACACAAGCAATACAGGCAAGTAATACACAATTAAAGTACAAATAGAACAAGTAGCACAAAATCAGGTAACATAACATGTATGATATAGCAACCCAAAACAAGTAGGCAAACTCATACAATTCAAACATATGCAAATGATGCCTGGCTGCCCTATGGCTGATGATATCATCTGTCGGTTATCAAGCCAACCCGACGTGTCCGGTAGCTAACCCGGGCATAGTCTCTCTGTTGCGCATTAATATCATTAGAGGGAATATGTTCCCTGTTACCATTAGAGGGAATATGTGCCATGTCGCCATTAGAGGGTATATGCACCCTGTCGCCATTAGAGGGTATCTGCGCCCTGTCGCCATTAGAGGGTATCGGTGCCCTATTACCCTTACAACTAGAGAGAAAACACAAGCATACTCACATTCAATATTTTCCATCATTATTCATTTACCATATTCGTTCATCAATCATATATGCATCTCCGGCATACTCGCCACATGTTAATGCTTCCTCAATTAATCATCATTGTTATCAAATCTCAAACATTAATCTGGAGCAGGCGGGATGAACCACGACCCTTGCTACTACCGAAGCATCACAGATATGCATTCATGCATAATCACACTTCATTATTACCAATTCTCAAACAATGACCAGGAGCAAGCGGGATGAACCATGACCCTTGCTACTACCTAGGTATCACAGACATACATTCATTCTAAACTCCATAATTAAACTCATTTATCATAATTCTCCTTTCCCATCTCATACCCGGAGCAAGTGGACAACGCCACTGCCTACTACCCGGGGTCAAACATCACATTCCACATTTGATCGTTAATCATACACATATACATACATAGCCATAACTCAATTCTTATCGCAACCATCCGGCTAATGGCATAACCCATAACCAGCCAATAATCACCATCAAATACAGCCCTTTCGCTCACGACATACACCGTATTTTTATCATCATCCTCAGTAACTCATACAGTCATTATTAATCATAACTCATCATTAATCTCGCTTACTTTATCCATAAGTGATCACATGTCCTAGCCTCTTTTCATTACTAGGCATACTATAAGTATTGAGGACATAAAGGATGAGATTGAAAACTTAGGACTCTGGAATTTGGCCTTAAAAACTCAAAAATCAACTTTGAAATGAAAACAGGGTCACGCGTGCGCGTCGCTCACGCCTACGCGTGGGTGAGCATTCTGTCAAAAATTTTACTAAGTTAAAAAGCTGCAGAATTCACTGTTTTAAACCCCAAACATCCAACACACATAACTTCTTCTACAAAACTCTTTTTTTAAACCATTTCTGTACCGTTGGAAAGATTGTTGAATAAACTTTCATAAAATTCCAATTTTGAAGAATTCCAAAACCCATGGACTGAGACACGGCCCGCCGAAGTTGGTCAAAAATCAGTTTTTGCCCAAACATAGAAATCATCAGTTTTTTTCCAATGTTCCCATGCCAAATTTGGTTCCACTCATCCAAATAACCACAATCCAATAATATACATATAATTACACTTAACCAGAACCAAACCTAGCTCATCTACAGTATTTCAACAAAAACTATCAAATTCCATTCTTAAATTCCTCAAACCATATTATTCAATAACCAAACCAATCATTCACACATTCAATGTCTAGAATCCATCCAATCACTCATGTCATCACACAACATACACGTTAACTTGCCTTACCTCTTTCTGGCCTCCGGCCCAAAATTCACGGCCTCCAGCCCAAATTTACAATTTAAATACATATTTTACAAATCAATACTCATTATTCAATTCATCAAATTCTCAACACACCAAACATATAATTGACACAATTCACAACCCAATCATTAATTTATATAACATATCAACTATGCATATTAGCACCAACCATTCACACAATACAAACTTAATCCTAGGGCATCTAGCCTAGGAATTCTCATTACACCACATGGTACTTAAATGAAACTAAAACCGTACCTCTTGTAGCCAAACCAATTGAGTCTCTTTTTTGGAACTCTTCACCAACCTTAGTTGTAAGCCTCACTAAAGCTCCTCAAGCAACACCAAACTCTCAATGGTGCACCAAGATCACCAAATACACTAACATAACTAATTTCACATATATATACATTAAGCTAGGGTTCATGAAATTAATAAATCACAAGGGTTTAAGCACTTCTCACCTTAACCCACTGAAGTTTGTGATGAATATCACCCATGGCTCATACTAGAGCACTCCTAAATAACCAAAATCACAAGTTTTTCTCAAAATCCAAACTAAATTCAAAATATAAGAGGAAAAGGAAAACTGGGCATAGGACAGTAGATTACTCACCACAAAACTTAAAAAGAATTGTAAAGGATGAGAAGAGCAACGCGTGGCCACAAACAGCTCGTCAATCGGAGCTCTGGAGAGAAAGTTATGGTGGTTTGAAGATCAAAGAGAGTTAGGTTTTCTCTCTTCTCTTCTCTCTTCTCAATAGCTGCGACCAAACTCCATTCTTTAGGGCAAATGAGCAGAAATTCACATAACTAATATTTATATATGTTGGATCTTGGGCCCACTTAGGCCCAATTCACTTGTTTTTGTCCGTTGGCCCAATTTTGGGCCAAAACTTTCAAGATTAGAGCTTTAAATCGTATTTTAAATATTTCTACCCATCCTAATCATAAATCCTAATGTCTTAGGCTTATTCACTTATAATTAATTTTCTCAACTGTAGTACCAAACAGATCTCAGCTGGTACTTGATGAGCGGATAATTTATACGCTTTTTGGCATTGTTTTTAGTATGTTTTTAGTATGTTTTAGTTAGTTTTTATTATATTTTTATTAGTTTTTAGTTAAAATTCACTTTTCTGGACTTTACTATGAGTTTGTGTGTTTTTCTGTGATTTCAGGTATTTTCTGGCTGAAATTGAGGGACCTGAGCAAAAATCTGATTTAGAGGCTGAAAAGGACTGCAGATGCTGTTGGATTCTGACCTCCCAGCACTCGAAGTGGATTTTCTGGAGATACAGAAGCCTAATTGGTGCGCTCTTAACGGCGTTGGAAAGTAGACATCCTGGGATTTCCAGCAATATATAATAGTCCATACTTTTTCCGAGATTTGATGGCCCAAACTGGCGTTCCAAATCAGCTCAAAACTGCCCGGCGTTAAACGCCGGAACTGGCACAAGAATGGGAGTTAAACGCCCAAACTGGCACAAAAGCTGGCATTTAACTCCAAGAAAAGTCTCTACACATAAAAGCTTCAATGCTCAGCCCTAGCACACACCAGGTGGGCCCGAAAGTGGACTTTTATGTCATTTACTCATCTCTGTAAATCCTAGGCTACTAGTTCTCTACAAATAGGACCTTTTGCTATTGTATTTTCATCTTTTGATCACTTGAACCTTTTGATCATGTTTTTATGATTGAACCATCCTTGGGAGGCTGGCCATTCGGCCATGCCTAGACCTTGTTCTTATGTATTTTCAACGGTGGAGTTTCTACACACCATAGATTAAGGTGTGGAGCTCTACTGTACCTCGAGTATTAATGCAATTACTATTGTTCTTCTATTTATTTCACCTTATTCTTGTTCTAAGATATCACTTGTTCTTCAACTTGATGAATGTGATAATCCGTGACACTCATCATCATTCTCACCTATGAACGTGTGCCTGACAACCACCTCCGTTCTACCTTAGATTGAGTGAATATCTCTTGGATTCCTTAATCGGAATCTTCATGTGAATATCTCTTGGATTCCTTAATCAGAATCTTCGTGGTATAAGCTAGAATTGATGGCGGCATTCAAGAGAATCCGGAAGGTCTAAACCTTGTCTGTGGTATTCTAAGTAGGATTCAAGGATTGAATGACTGTGACGAGCTTCAAACTCCTGAAGGCTGGGCGTTAGTGACAGACGCAAAAGAATCACTGGATTCTATTCCAACCTGATTGAGAACCGACAGATGATTAGCCATGCTGTGACAGAGCGCGTTGAACATTTTCACTGAGAGGATGGGATTGTAGCCACTGACAATGGTGATGCCTAACATACAGCTTGCCATGGAAAGGAGTAAGAAGGATTGGATGAAGACAGTAGGAAAGCAGAGAGACGGAAGGGACAAAGCATCTCCATACGCTTATCTGAAATTCTCACCAATGAATTACATAAGTATCTCTTCATATTTTCTTGTTCTCTTCTCTTTCATATGAGCAGGAGCAAAGACAAAAGCATTCTTATTGAGGCTGACCCTGAACCTGAAAGGACCTTGAAGTGAAAGCTAAGAGATGCTAAGGCACATCTCTCTATAGAGGACCTAATAGAAATCTTCAAACAAGAAGAAGACATGGCAGCCGAAAACAACAATATTGCCAACAATGCAAGGAAGGTGCTGGGTGACTTTACTACACCTACTCCCGACTTCTATGGGAGAAGCATCTCTATCCCTGCCATTGGAGCAAACAACTTTGAGCTTAAGCCTCAATTAGTTTCTCTGATGCAACAGAATTGCAAGTTCCATGGACTTCCACTGGAAGATCCTCATCAGTTTTTAGCTGAGTTCTTGCAAATCTGTGATACTGTCAAGACTAATGGGGTTGACCCTGAGGTCTACAGACTTATGCTATTTCCTTTTGCTGTAAGAGACAGAGCTAGGATATGGTTGGACTCACAACCTAAAGAAAGCCTGAACTCTTGGGAAAAGCTAGTCAATGCCTTCTTGGCAAAGTTTTTTCCACCTCAAAAATTGAGTAAGCTTAGAGTGGAAGTCCAAACTTTCAGACAGAAGGAAGGTGAATCCCTCTCTGAAGCTTGGAAAAGATACAAACAATTGATCAGAAAGTGTCCCTCTGACATGCTTTCTGAATGGAGCATCATAGGTATATTCTATGATGGTCTGTCTGAGCTATCCAAAATGTCATTAGACAACTCTGCTGGAGGATCTCTTCATCTGAAGAAGACGCCTGCAGAAGCTCAAGAACTAATTGAAATGGTTGCAAATAACCAATTCATGTACACTTCTGAAAGGAATCCTGTGAACAATGGGACAAATCAGAAGAAAGGAGTTCTTGAGATTGATACTCTAAATGCCATATTGGCTCTGAACAAAATATTGACTCAGCAAGTCAATATGATTTCTCAAAGTCTGTCTGGAATGCAAGCTGCACCAGGCAGTACTAAGGACGCTTCATTTGAAGAAGAAGCTTATGATCCTGAGAATCCTTCAATAGAAGAGGTGAATTACATTGGAGAATCCTATGGAAACACCTATAATCCTTCATGGAGGAATCATCCAAACCTCTCATGGAAGGATCAACAGAGACCTCAACAAAGTTTCAACAACAATAATGGTGGAAGATGGCCGAACTTGGAGAGGAGGAAGAGGCAGTGATCGCCACTGAGGAAGACCTCAATGGACGTCCACTGGCCTCCAATGAGTTCCCTAATGAGGAACAATGGGAATCTGAGGCTCACACAGAGACCATAGAGATTCCATTGGATTTACTTCTGCCATTCATGAGCTCTTATGAGTATTCTTCCTCTGAAGAGGATGAGTATGTCACTAAAGAGAAAGTTGCTAAATACCTTGGAGCAATCATGAAGCTAAATGACAAGTTATTTGGTAATGAGACTTGGGAGAACGAACCTCCTTTTCTCACCAAAGAACTGGATGACTTGTCTAGGCCGAAATTACCTCAAAAGAGACAAGATCCTGGGAAGTTCTCAATACCTTGTGCCATAGGCACCATGAGCTTCAAGAAGGCCTTGTCTGACCTAGGGTCAAGTGTAAACATGCCTCTCTCTGTAATGGAGAAGCTAGGGATCTTTGAGGTACAAGCTGCAAGAATCTCACTAGAGATGGCAGATAATTCAAGAAAACAAGCTTATGGGCTTGTAGAGGATGTTCTGGTAAAGATTGAAGACCATTACATCCCTGCTGATTTCATAGTCCTAGAAACTGGGAAGTGCATGGATGAATCCATCATCCTTGGCAGACCCTTCCTAGCCACAGCAAAGGCTGTGATTGATGTGGACAGAGGAGAATGGATCATTCAAGTGAATGAAGAATCCTTTGTGTTTAAGGCTCAAGGATATCCCTCTGTCACCATGGAGAAGAAGCATGAAGAGCTTCTCTCAAAACAGAGTCAAACAGAGCCCCCACAGTCAAACTCTAAGTTTGGTGTTGGGAGGTTCCAACATTGCTCTGAGTATCTGTGAGGCTCCATGAGGGCCCACTGTCAAGCTACTGACATTAAAGAAGCGCTTGTTGGGAGGCAACCCAATGTTATATTTATCTAATTTTCCTTTGTTATTTTATGTTTTCTGTAGGTTGATGATCATAGGAAGTCACAAAATCAATTGAAAAAGCAAAAACAGAATGAAAAACAGAAAGAAAAATAGCACATCCTGGAGGAAGACCTTGCTGGCGTTTAAACGCCAGTAAGGGTAGCAAATGGGCGTTTAACGCCCAGTCTGGGCACCATTTTGGGCGTTTAACGCCAGAAAGGGGCACCAGACTGGCGTTAAACGCCAGGAAAGGGCAAGAAGCTGGCGTTAAACGCCAGAAATGGGCACCAGCCCGGCGTTTAACGCCAGAATTGGCATAGAGAGCATTTTTGCTCGCCACTTGGTACAGGGATGACTTTTCCTTGACACCTCAGGATCTGTGGACCCCACAGGATCCCCACCTACCCCACCACCTTCTCTCTTCTTCTTCACCCATTCACCAAATCCCATCTTTCTCTTCACGACTCACATCCATCCTTCATAAAACGTCACCTACCTCACCATTCAAATTCAAACCACTTTCCCTCCCAAACCCACCTCCATCTCCTCTATTTCTTCTTCTTCTACTATCTTCTTTCTTCTTTTGCTCGAGGACGAGCAAACCTTTTAAGTTTGGTGTGGTAAAAGCATTGCTTTTTGTTTTTCCATAACCATTTATGGCATCTAAGGCCGGAGAAACCTCTAGAAAGAGGAAAGGGAAGGCGAAAGCTTCTACCTCCGAGTCATGGGAGATAGAGAGATTCTTCTCAAGGGTGCATCAAGACCACTTCTATGAAGTTGTGGCCATGAAGAAGGTGATCCCCGAGGTCCCTTTCAAACTCAAAAAGAGTGAATACCCGGAGATCCGACATGAGATTCGAAGAAGAGGTTGGGAAGTTCTTACCAACCCCATTCAACAAGTCGGAATCTTAATGGTTCAAGAGTTCTATGCCAATGCATGGATCACCAAGAACCATGATCAAAGTGTGAACCCGGACCCAAAGAATTAGCTCACAATGGTTCGGGGGAAATGCTTAGATTTTAGTCCGAAAAATGTAAGGTTGGCATTCAACTTGCCCCTGATGCAAGGAGATGAACACCCTTAAACTAGAAGGGTCAACTTTGATCAAAGGTTGGACCAATTCCTCATAGACATCTGTGAAGTGGGCGCTCAATGGAAGAGAGATTCAAGAGGGAAGCTGGTTCAACTGAGAAGGGATGACCTCAAGCCCGTGGCTAGGGGATGGTTGGAGTTTATCCAACGCTCAATCATTCCCACTAGCAACCGGTCCGAAGTTACTATAGACCGGGCCATCATGATTCACAGCATCATGATTGGAGAAGAAATAGAAGTTCGTGAGGTTATAGCCCAAGAACTTTATAAGGTGGCGGACAAGTCCTCTACCTTGGCAAGGTTAGCCTTTTCTCATCTCATTTGTCACCTCTGTTATTCAGTTGGAGTTGACATAGAGGGAGACATCCTCATTTATGAAGACAAGCCCATCACTAAGAAAAGGATGGAGCAAACAAGAGATCCCACTCATCATGAAATCCCTGAGATGTCTCAAGGGATGCACTTTCCTCCACAAAACTATTGGGAGAAAATCAACACCTCCCTAGGAGAATTGAGTTCCAACATGGGACAACTAAGGGTGGAGCACCAAGAACATTCCATCCTCCTCCATGAAATTAGAGAAGATCAAAGAATCATGAGAGAGGAGCAACAAAGACAAGGAAGAGACATTGAGGAGCTCAAGCACTCCATAGGATCTTCAAGAGGAAGGACAAGCCGCCATCACTAAGGTGGACCCGTTCTTTAATCTCCTTGTTCCTTATTTTCCTGTTTTTCGAAAATCATGCTTATGTTTATCTATGTTTGTGTCTTATGATCATTAGTGTCTTAGTGTCTATGCCTTAAAGTTATGAATGTCCTATGAATCCATCACCTTTCTTGAATGAAAAATGTTCTTAATTGAAAAAGAGAAGAATTGCATGAATTTCATATTTTATAACAGTTTATATAATTATTTTGATGTGGTGGCAATACTTTTGACTTCTGATTGTATGCTTGAACAGTGCATATGTCTTTTGAATTTGTTGTTCATGAATGTTGGCTCTTGAAAGAATGATGAAAAAGGAGACATGTTACTGAGGATCTGAAAAATCATAAAAAAATAATTCTTGAAGCAAGAAAAAGCATTGAATACAAAAAAAATTTCAAAAAAAAAAGAGAGAAAGAGAGGAAAAAGAAAAAAAAGAAAAAAGAAATAATAAAGTTGTGATCCAAGGAAAAAAGAGTGTGCTTAAGAACCCTGGACACCTCTAATTGGGGACTCTAGCAAAGCTGAGTCACAATCTGAAAAGGTTCACCCAGTTATGTGTCTGTGGCAT
>NC_029772.3:68314185-68315137 GCF_000817695.3 Arachis duranensis | reverse complement strand
GGCCATGCCTAGACCTTGTTCTTATGTATTTTCAACGGTGGAGTTTCTACACACCATAGATTAAGGTGTGGAGCTCTGCTGTACCTCGAGTATTAATGCAATTACTATTGTTCTTCTATTTATTTCAGCTTATTCTTGTTCTAAGATATAACTTGTTCCTCAACTTGATGAATGTGATGCTCCGTGACACTCATCATCATTCTCACCTATGAACGTGTGCCTGACAACCACCTCCGTTCTACCTTAGATTCGGTGAATATCTCTTGGATTCCTTAACCGAAATCTTCGTGGTATAAGCTAGAATTGATGGCGGCATTCAAGAGAATCCGGAAGGTCTAAACCTTGTCTGTGGTATTCTAAGTAGGATTCAAGGATTGAATGACTGTGACAAGCTTCAAACTCCTGAAGGCTGGGCGTTAGTGACAGACGCAAAAGAATCACTGGATTCTATTCCAACCTGATTGAGAACCGACAGATGATTAGCCGTGCTGTGACAGAGCGCGTTGAACATTTTCACTGAGAGGACGGAACTATAGCCATTGACAACGGTGATGCCCAACATATAGCTTGCCATGGAAAGGAGTAAGAAGGATTGGATGAAGACAGTAGGAAAGCAGAGAGACGGAAGGGACAAAGCATCTCCATACGCTTATCTGAAATTCTCACCAATGAATTACATAAGTATCTCTATCTTTATTTTATGCGTTATTTATCTTTTATTCATAAATCACTCATAACCATTTGAATCCGCCTGACTGAGATTTACAAGATGACCATAGCTTGCTTCATACCAACAATCTCCGTGGGATCGACCCTTACTCGCGTAAGGTTTATTACTTGGACGACCTAGTGCACTTGCTGGTTAGTTGTGCGACGTTGTGATAAAGAGTTGAGATTGCAATTGAGCGTACCATGTTGATGGCACCATTGATGATCACAATTTCGTGCACCA
>NC_029772.3:68313206-68313992 GCF_000817695.3 Arachis duranensis | reverse complement strand
TTCATCAATTTAGCTCTTGAATGCAATGTTCTGCTGAAGCTTGGCTAACCATATCTATTTCCTTTAGACTGAAGCTTTAGACTAACATTGCATGATTCCTGGAATTCTCAATAAGAATTTTGATATCTTTATTTTCTTTTCCACTTAATTTTCGAAAAATCCAAAAAAATTACAAAATCATAAAAATAAAAAAAATATTTTATGTTTCTTATTGAGACACTAGTCTCATTTTAAGTTTGGTGTCAATTGCATGTTTCTATTTTTCTTGCTTTCATGCATGTGTCTTCATTAATCTTCAAGTTGTTCTTGATGATTTCCTTGTCCTGATCTTTAAATTCCCTTGTCTTGAGTGTTTTGTTGTTTTTCATATGCATTCTCATTTTGTTAGTGTCAATGGTATACAAACTTCTAAGTTTGGTGTCTTGCATGCATTGTTTAGTTGATTTTAGTTGCATTTTGATTATTCCTCATCATTAAAAATCCAAAAATTTTTTAATTTGTGTCTTTTCAAGTCAATAATACAGAGAATTGAAGATTCAGAATATACAGCAGAGGAATTACACAGAAAAAGCTGGGCGTTCAAAACGCCCAGTGAGGAAGGCAAACTGGCGTTTAAACGCTAGCCAGGGTGCCTGGCTGGGCGTTTAACGCCCAAAAGGGTAGAGCTTTGGGCGTTAAACGCCAGAATGTGCACCATTCTGGGCGTTTAACGCCAGGATGGCACAAGAGGGAAGATTTTGTTTTTAATTCAAATTTTTTTAAGTTTTCAAAATTTTTCAAAATCAA
>NC_029772.3:68311888-68313117 GCF_000817695.3 Arachis duranensis | reverse complement strand
TTCAACATTTCAAGTATGTTGCCTTTTCTGTTGAGAAAGGTTTAATGTTTGAATCATATCTTTTCTTGTTAGCCAAGTCATTGATTTTAAAAATCAAATCTTTTTAAATTGTTTTTCAAATCATATCTTTTTAATCACATCTTTTTCAAAATAGTTTTCAATCATATCTTTCTGATTTCTAATTTCAAAATCTTTTTCAAAAATCACTTGATTTCTTTTTCCACTCTTAAGTTTTCGAAAATCAATTAGTATTTTTTCAAAATGTTTTTAAAATCTTTTACTTAATTTTCGAAAATTTCTTCCCTTCTTCTCACATCCTAATTCTTCTACCTCCTCCTCCTATTCCTCTGACACCTCAAGGAATCTCTATACTGTGACATAAAGGATTCCATATTTTCTTGTTCTCTTCTCTTTCATATGAGCAGGAGCAAAGACTTCCTTCCATTTTTCTTTTCCTCTGACACCTCAAGGAATCTCTATACTGTGACATAGAGGATTTCATATTTTCTTGTTCTCTTCTCTTTCATATGAGCAGGAGCAAAGACAGAAGCATTCTTGTTGAGGCTGACCCTGAACCTGAAAGGACCTTGAAGCGAAAGCTAAGATAAGCTAAAGCACAATTCTCTGTAGAGGACCTAACAGAAATCCTGATAGAAGAAGACATGGCAGCCGAAAACAACAATAATGCCAACAATGCAAGGAAGGTGCTGGGGGACTTTACTGCACCTACTCCCGACTTCTATGGGAGAAACATCTCTATCCCTGCCATTGGAGCAAACAACTTTGAGCTTAAGCCTCAATTAGTTTCTCTAATGCAACAGAATTGCAAGTTCCATGGACTTCCATTGGAAGATCCTCATCAGTTTTTAGCTGAATTCTTGCAAATCTGTGACACTGTCAAGACTAATGGGGTTGACCCTGAGGTCTACAGACTTATGCTATTCCCTTTTGCTATAAGAGACGGAGCTAGGACATGGTTGGACTCTCAACCTAAAGAAAGCCTGGACTCTTGGGAAAAGCTAGTCAATGCCTTCTTGGCAAAGTTCTTTCCACCTCAAAAATTGAGTAAGCTTAGAGTGGAAGTCCAAACCTTCAGACAGAAGGAAGGTGAATCCCTCTATAAAGCTTGGAAAAGATACAAACAATTGATCAGAAAGTCTCCCTCTGACATGCTTTCTGAATGGAGCATCATAGGTATCTTCTATGATGGTCTGTCTGAGCTATCCAAA
>NC_029772.3:68311244-68311524 GCF_000817695.3 Arachis duranensis | reverse complement strand
GAGGTGAATTACATGGGAGAATCCTATGGAAACACCTATAATCCTTCATGGAGGAATCATCCAAATCTCTCATGGAAGGATTAACAGAGACCTCAACAAAGTTTCAACAACAATAATGGTGGAAGAAACAGGTTTAGCAATGGCAAGCCTTTTCCATCATCTTCTCAGCAATAGACAGAGAATTCTAAGCAGAGCCATTCTGACTTAGCAACCATGGTCTCTGATCTAATCAAAACCACTCAAAGTTTCATGACTGAAACAAGGTCTTCCATTAGAAACT
>NC_029772.3:68309745-68310266 GCF_000817695.3 Arachis duranensis | reverse complement strand
CTTTGTTATTTTATGTTTTCTGTAGGTTGATGATCATAGGAAGTCACAAAATCAATTGAAAAAGCAAAAACAGAATGAAAAACAGCACACCCTGGAGGAAGACCTTGCTGGCGTTTAAACGCCAGTAAGGGCAGCAAATGGGCGTTTAACGCCCAGTCTGGCACCATTATGGTCGTTTAACGCCAGAAAGGGGCACCAGACTGGCGTTAAACGCCAGAAAACTGGCGTTAAACGCCAGAAATGGGCACCAGCCTGGCGTTTAACGCCAGAATTGGCATAGAGAGCATTTTTGCTCGCCACTTGGTGCAGGGATGACTTTTTCTTGACACCTCAGGATCTGTGGACCCCACAGGATCCCCACCTACCCCACCACCTTCTCTCTTCTTCTTCACCCATTCACCAATCACCTCAACACCTCTTCCCCAAAAACCCCTCACCTATCAAATCCCATCTTTCTCTTCACCACTCACATCCATCCTTCACAAAACCCCACCTACCTCACCATTCAAATTCAAACCACG
>NC_029772.3:68304192-68305040 GCF_000817695.3 Arachis duranensis | reverse complement strand
TTATGGCATCTAAGGCCGGAGAAACCTCTAGAAAGAGGAAAGGGAAGGCAAAAGCTTCCACCTCCGAGTCATGGGAGATGGAGAGATTCTTCTCAAGGGTGCCTCAAGACCACTTCTATGAAGTTGTGGCCATGAAGGAGGTGATCCCCGAGGTCCCTTTCAAACTCAAAAAGAGTGAATACCCGGAGATCCGACATGAGATTCGAAGAAGAGGTTGGGAAGTTCTTACCAACCCCATTCAACAAGTCAGAATCTTAATGGTTCAAGAGTTCTATGCCAATGCATGGATCACCAAGAACCATGATCAAAGTGTGAACCTGGACCCAAAGAATTGGCTCACAATGGTTCGGGGGAAATGCTTAGATTTTAGTCCGAAAAATGTAAGGTTGGCATTCAATTTGCCCATGATGCAAGGAGATGAACACCCTTACACTAGAAGGGTCAACTTTGATCAAAGGTTGGACCAAGTCCTCATAGACATCTGTGAAGAGGGCGCTCAATGGAAGAGAGATTCAAGAGGGAAGCCGGTTCAACTGAGAAGGGATGACCTCAAGCCCGTGGCTAGGGGATGGTTGGAGTTTATCCAACGCTCAATCATTCCCACTAGCAACCGGTCCGAAGTTACTATAGACCGGGCTGTCATGATTCATAGCATCATGATTGGAGAGGAAGTAGAAGTTCATGAGGTTATATCCCAAGAACTTTATAAGGTGGCGGACAAGTCCTCTACCTTGGCAAGGTTAGCCTTTCCTCATCTCATTTATCACCTCTGTTATTCAATTGGAGTTGACATAGAGGGAGACATCCCCATTGATGAGGACAAGCCCATCACTAAGAAAAGGATGGAG
>NC_029772.3:68239696-68300915 GCF_000817695.3 Arachis duranensis | reverse complement strand
GGGAGAATTTCAACAGCACCTTCCTTAAAAAAAACTGGAGTTTACCACCCGTCACGGGCTCCCTCAAACCAATCTTAGTTCCACATCAGCATTTCAATTTAATGGTGTTCATGTTCGTCTCCCAAAACCAATCATTATAAATCTCAATCTAATTCCAAGGTCACCATGACCCAATATCATAGTACTCGTCTCTCAAACACGACGACTTACACTCAATCATCATTTAAATCTAATTATGCATCAATGAAAATTTCCTCATCCATTTCAAAACCATCAAAGCTTGTAGCTGCAATCAATTCCAATTATTTGGGGATCATTACTTGCAGTAACCCACTAAACCCTTCGAGTATTCAAGCTTAAGATATTATGGTAAACTTTTACAGCTCCTATTCGTAGCTATCTTGTGTTACTGCTTCCGCAAGTTTCTGCTGCGTTATTCTGATCTCTCGTCTAGTACTAGCTCTATCACTTACTTCCTCAAGTACTAAACCACACCTTAGCATGACTGACATTCACTAGATTTCTATCTATGATAGCCAAAACCACATACCAAATTAATCGTACCTTTAACACGTTGTTACCAATCTTTCGCTTACCCATTCCCAAACCGTCGGATCTAGCAGTATTCCCCATCGTTGTAGTGAACACATAACCTTGTTGTTGGCCATTGGTAGTATTCCGGTTGACCCTTTCAAGACAGATCCAGAACATGTGTCCAACTCCTCTACAACTATAGCAAAGTCCTGATCCAACTCGACACGGAGTTCCCGGATGATAGCTTTCTCATCGCCTATAAGTCATCTCATTCTGAGGTTACTTTCCATACCTCCTCCCTTGGTGATTGTTGTTGTTCCATCGGGAATTGTCTTGAAAAATCTATCATATAGGGATCTGGTCTCGTATTCACTCGCCTCTCAAACGATGAGCAACTAAAGGTTGAATCAGCTCTATTCTCTTTTCTTGCATTTCACTGTCACTGGGTTTCGAACAATAACTCCATACAGTTCTCAATACTTCCGATCCCTTAAATATAATCCAACTTGCTTCTGCTATGTCTCTCTTATTCTTAACCTTTAAGAGTCTAGCTACTCCTCTAAGTTAACTAAATATCTCTCCGTCTCAGCAACTAATGGTCCTCGACTAATCGTCAACTCTATGATTATCAACACTTGTCATTCATTACAAACGAATATTACATATTAATGATATGCAGGAAGTCAGAAATCCAACTGCTAATTTACAATTACCTAGGGTGTGAGAATCGAATTCAGTTGCACCTCGACCTTCTCTGTAGGGACAATTCTAAGGCATATGCCCTAATCTCCCACACTTGTCGCATACACTTAACCCCACTCGGCACGGCCTATTTGGGTGATGACATCCACATCTCTTACAGCTCAACACATCTGAAGTAGCCGCTGTCTGTTTTTCCTTACCATTCCCTTGGGACTCCTCATTCGTTGCAAGGTTATTCCGTCCTTGGAGAAAGTGTTGTGTGTATCCTCTCTTCTTAAGCTCTCGACCACTTGGTGCGAACCTTTGGTTGCGCTTCCTATGACTTCCTTTCTCTGCAGCCACCGTTTTCACACACTTTTCAGCAACTTTGCTCTTATTCCTCCTTAAGCATAATGGCAGGGTCTTACATACTAAGCATCCGATGAATCCCATTCATCAGAACTACATGCACATGCCGATCAATATCAAACTCAGCCAAGTCCAAGCCCAATTCATACTCTACCTACCTCAACACTTAACAATTCACCATCTATCCAATGTTATTCCAATTCACATCCTAATCATTCAAGGCTCAGAGCATAAGTCTTCTGATAAGTAGTCAATTCTCAATTCCTATACGAGTGTTCAATTTCACAAACTTTCCTTCCCATTCAAATCCAACTATTCCAATGTCAATTACAAGCCCATTCTTCACTAAATTATCAGATTCCAATCAACTCAAGCATACTTAAACAAATTGTTCAAGCAACTATCCACCTCCAAGTGTTCCACTCATCAATCCAAAATCAACACACCATTCTTATATATACCACTGCCAAGATTTCTATCACGGCGTTTCCTCACCGGTTCGTTCTTGGGAGTTTCTCTTTCCTATTACTTCATTCATGTCCATGAGACACCCTTCGGGTCTTGTCCACACTAGACAAGCGATATCGAGGTGATCAGACTCAATATCTCAAGTTAAGTGCTTCAAATTACCAAACGTACACTCATGGACTTCATGCTAGATGTATCGGTTAGATACCCTAACTAGCACGGGCACAGACACAGAGTATGCATTGAAGCATAAGCAGTTCCATCCCTCAGGCTCACGAGGACGAACTGCTCTAATACTATAATGTAACACCCTAATATTCAAATCCTTATGCTCGAGTCATAAGTCAATGATATTATGGTGGTACGACTCAGGTGAATTTTTAATATTTAAAATACAAGTATAATTGAAAGGAGTATTAATCGAGAAGCCTGAAAAGAGTAAAAATAAAATTGCGAATACGTAGAATATTTCGACAACAAAAAGATAAACCGTGAAGCCGAAAGTGATATATGGACAAAGGCATATAGGAGATTAAGAGATAGATAACATATATATATATAGCCACTAGTCGCGACCCGCGAAGTTTAGGCCGGTTAGGGTACAATATGAAAGTAGTTGACAACAGAAACTCCTAATATCTCCCAAATAGAACATGAAAGCCTCTATAGGCAAGTTCAAAAGAGTTTAATACATAATATAGACTTTTGAAAATAAAGGTCGAGAGATTATAAACAAAACATAAAGTAGAGAAAATAAAGATCTTCGCCGTCTCTCAGATGAACCACATCTCACTTCTGAGCACCTAGACCTGTATCTGAAAAAGAAGAGATATATACGGAATGAGAACCGCAGGCCTAGGGGTTCCCAATACGGTAAAAGTGCCAAATAAATACAATGCACTGCAATAAAAACTCACTAAGCATCCTGAACTTCTCTTCACCAAGCATTCACCCTATGTTTCTACTAATCCATAAATAGGCAACTATCATAAGGGAAGGCTAAATCTAATTCATCTTTCAAATACTTCATAACTTGCTAACTCTCCAACAACTCAGAATTAGAAATATAAACCAAACCATCACCAGTTATTTCGTCTCAGGAATTCTATATCAATACATCATATCCTCACCTGGAGCTAGTGAAATCACTTTACTGCGTCTTCCCAGGGAGCTCAAATTATCTCATTCAATCACATCATCATTTCATCTCATCAAAAAATAGCCCTCAGCGTCCACCGACACCAGCATGAGGGATTTCTCAGTTCAATAAACACAAGCAATAGAGGCAAGTAATACACAATTAAAGTACAAGTAGAAAAAGTAGCACATAATCAGGTAACATAGCATGTATGATATAGCAACCTAGTAGGCAAACCCATACAATTTAAACATATGCAAATGATGCATGGCTGCCCTATGGCTGATGATATCATCTATCAATTATCAAGCCAACCCGACGTGTCTGGTAGCTAACCCGGGCACAGTCTCTCTGTTGCGCATTAATTTCATTAGAGGAAATATGTGCCATGTCACCATTAGAGGAAATATGTGCCCTGTCACCATTAGATGGTATATGCGCCCTGTTGCCATTAGAGGGTTTCTGCACCCTGTCGCCATTAAAGGGTATCGGTGCCCTGTCACCCTTACAACCAGAGAGAAAATACAAGCATTCTCACATTCAACATTTTTTATCATTATTCATTTGCCACATTCGTTCATTAATCATATATGCATCTCCAGCATACTCGCCACATGTTAATGCTTCCTCAATCAATCATCATTGTTATCAAATCTCAAACATTAATCTGGAGCAAGCGGAACGAAGCACGACCCTTGCTACTACCCAAGCATCACAGATATGCATTCATTCATAATCACACTTCATTATTACCAATTTTCAAACAATGACTCGGAGCGAGCGGGACGAACTATGACCCTTGCTACTACCCAGGTATCACAGACATACATTCATTCCAAACTCCATAATTAAACTCATTTATCATAATTCTCCTTCCCCATCTCATACCCAGAGCAAGTGTCCAACGCCACTGCCTACTACCCGGGGTCACACATCACATTTCACATTTGATCGTTAATCATACACATATACATACTTAGCCATAACTCAATTCTTATCGCAGCCATCCGGTTCATGGCATAACCCATAACCAGCCAATAATCACCATCAAATACAGCTCTTTGGCTCACGGCATATACCGCATTTCTATCATCAGCCTCAGCAACTCATACAGTCCTTATTAATCATAACTCATCATTAATCTCGCTTACTTCATCAACAAGTGATCACATGTCCTAGCCTCTTTTCATTACTAGGCATAATATAAGTATTGAGGACATAAAGGGTGAGATTAAAAACTTAGGAGTCTGGAATTTGGCCTTAAAAACTCAAAAATCAACTTTGGAATGAAAACAGGGTCACGCATGCGCGTCGCCTACGCCTACGCCTGGGTGAGCATTCTGCCAAAAATTTAACTAAGTTAAAAAGCTGCAGAATTCACTATTTCAAACTCCAAACTTCCAACACACATAACTTCTTCTACAAAACACTTTTTTAAGCCATTTCTGAACCGTTGGAAAGATCGTTAAATAAACTTTCATAAAAATTCAATTTTAAAGAATTCCGAACTCCGTGGACCGAGATACTGCCCGCCAAAGTTGGTCAAAAATCAGTTTTTGCCCAAACATAGAAATCATCAGTTTTTTACAATGTTCCCAAGCCAAATTCGTTTCCACTCATCCAAATGACCACAACCCAATCACATCCATATAATTACACTTAACCAGAACCAAACCTACCTCCTCTACACCATTTTACCCAAAACTATCAAATTCTACTCTTAAATTCCTCAAACCATGTTATTCAATAACCAAACCAATCATTCACACATTCAATGTCTAGAATCCATCCAATCACTCATGTCATCACACAACATACACGTTAACTTACCTTACTTACCTCTTTCTCGCCTCCGGCCCAAAATTCATGGCCTCAAGCCCAAATTCACAATTTAAATACATATTCCACAAACCAATACTCATTATCCAATTAATCAAATTCTCAACACATCAAACATATAATTCACATAATTCTCAACCCAATCATTAATTTACATAACATATCAACTATGCATATTAGCACCAACCGTTCACACAATACAAACTTAATCCTAGGGCATCTATCCTAGGAATTCTCATCACACCACACGGTACTTAAATGAAACTTAAATCGTACCTCTTGTAGCAAAATCAATTGAGCCTCTTCTTTGGAAGTCTCCACCAACCTTAGTTCCAAGCCTCACCAAAGCTCCTCAAGCAACATATTAACCCAGGGTTCATGAAATTAATAAATAACAAAGATTTGAGCACTTCTCACCTTAACCCACTGAAGTTTGTGATGAATATCACCCATGGCTCATACTAAAGCCCTCCTAAACAACCAAAATCACAAGTTTTCCTCAAAACCCAAACTAAATTCAAAATAAAAGAGGAAAACGAAAACTGGGCATAGGACAGTAGATTACTCACCACAAAACTTTGATAGAATTGTAGAGGATGAGAAGATCAACGCGTGGATGTAAACGGCTCGTCAATCGGAGCTCCAGAGAGAAAGTTATGGTGGTTTGAAGATCAAAGAGAGTTAGATTTCTCTCTTCTCTTCTCTCTTCTTAATAGTTGCGCCCAAACTCCATTCTTTAGGCCAAATAAGCTGAAATGCTCATAACTAATGTTTATATATGTTGGGTTTTAGGCCCACTTAGGCCCAGTTCACTTATTTTTGTCCGTTGGCCTAATTTTGGGCCAAAACCTTCAAGATTAGAATTTTAAATTGCATTTTAAATATTTCTACCTATCCTAATCATAAATCCTAATTTTTTAGGCTTATTCACTTATAATTAATTTTCTCAACTGCAGTACCAAACATATCTCAGCTAGTACTGCCGGTCAAAATTTCAGTGCTTGTTTTTATACAGACAACTATGTTTTCTGACTCAGAAAAATTCACTAAATCTAAATATCATATTTGAATTACCAAATTTCGATTGCTAAATTTTCGAATCACATTCATTCCTATTTAATTTATTATTTAATTAATTACGGTTAGACCAAGTTTTACACACCCCTCACATTTCAGGCTATGATATTGAAACTATCCATAAAAATAGTAAAAAGGGAGCTCCAATAAGAAACCTGAGACTCAACATGATGTCCCTCACTATAAGAATTTGACAAATTAGCGACAAATTTTTGCGAGAAATATTTTTTGTCACTAATCTGTCACTAACTTGCGAGGAATTAGTGACGCACCAACGACAAAATTAATGAGCGGTCACAAAATATCCGAATTTGAAAAAAGCGACTGATTAGTGAGAGATTTATGAGTAAGTTTGTTTCTCGCAGATTGACCTTTGTGGCTAAAAAAAGAGCGGAAAAAATTTTCTCGCTAATTTGTCACAAATTAATTAACGAGCGACAATGTTCTAGCAAATCAGTCAATTAGGATTCAATCGAATAAAAATAAAGTAGCGAGGGATATTATTGTCACTATTCCGTCGCAAGTTTTTTGAGACACAATTAGCGAGAAATAGTTCACACGCTAGTTCGTCGCTAAATAAACTTTGTGCGAAAACGCTAATTAGTGAGGAACAATATTACTATCTCATCCGTCACAATTTCTCTGTATGTAACAATTATTTGGATGAGTTTTTACAATTTTCTGAACTAGATAATGACTACCAAATTTTGATTTTCGACGCCATGTATGAAAGGAGGAAAAAAATAATTAGGGGTGATAAATAATTTTTTATCGATCTTATCGTTTTATTTTGGGTATATTCTTTATGTGAGTACTTTATACCAACATTTTGATCTCATTATTCTGTTATAAATTTTTTTTATGTGAGTACTTTATACCAATAGTTTGATCTCATTATTCTGTTATAAATTTTTTTATCTCATTATTCAATTTTTAGTGCTTCTCCTTTAACCATTAGGTGCACTTTTCTATATTATTACTGTTGCCATCGTTCTCCTTCCTTCAGCATGGTGATTGTATCGCCTCCATCTTTTCCTCGCTTCCATTCACTATATTTGCAAATTTTATACCGTTTTTTATTAATTTCACTCATAACTTTTACCTTCATTTTCTTTTCTCTTCAGTTTATTCACCAAACTGTATTAATTCTTATATATTTTTAATCCGTTTTTCACATATAAAGTTTTTTCTTATAAAGTTTTCTCTTATTAATTTTTTTTTGACATATATATACCTATCAATAATGAACTGAAAAACTCTGATAAATTATTTTGTTAACTCTTTTTTATTTTTAAAGGGTTTTGTACAAGATAAAATTATTTTTAAAATTTTTTAAATTATTGATTATATAGAATATTTTTTTTAAATTTTGAGCGAATCAATATTTACCTTTTAGTTAAATCTCATTTTTTTTTGAACTGCTTTGTATTTAATGATATTATTTTTTTAATTTTTTTAAATTATTGATTATGTAAAGTATTATAATTAAAATTTGAGTACATAAATATTATTTTTATATTAAATTAGATAAATTATACAAAAAAATTTAATAATTTTGTATTTCACAATATTATTTGTTTGGCATATAGCCGGATTATTTGATGAGTTTAATTTTAATGGCGTTACATAATTAGATGCACGTGTAAAACTATTTTACACTAATAGGACATCAAGATTAAATTCTTATTTGATTGACATAAAAATATGAGAAAAAAATTTGCAACTACCAATGATTTGTTAAAATATTGATATATTTATTTCCTAAACTATTAACGATGTAGAGTTCTGACATTTAAGTACATGCAAATTTGTTTATAATTAAATTAAACTAAATGATTTATATTTCAAAAAAATAATTAATTAAATATTATTTGTTTGGCATATAGTATTGATTATTTGATTGGCATATAAAAGATGTAAAAAATGATATGTACCTATCAATAGTAAAGTAAAAAAAACTCTCATTGATATTTTGCTAATTATTTTTTGTATTTTTAATCAGTTTTATGTTGGTTAATATTATTTTTTTTAAATATTAGATTGACATATAATATTAAAGATGTGGTAGGATAATAACATCTATGAATTAGTTTTTTTAAATAACCTGATAACACAATAAATATCTAAATTTTCTTTTATATATTTTTTAACAGTTTTAACCTTCACAATTTTATACAGGCTAATTTAGATAGTCAAAATAAAATAAAATAAGTAACAACAAGAAGATATAGAATTCCACTTTTTGTTATATGGTACATAAATAATATAATAATATAATACACTGTAATAAAAATAAAGTAAAATAAGTAACAATAAGAAGATATAGAATTTTACTTTTTGTTCCGTAGTACAAGGATAATATAATAATCTAATAAATTATAATATTCTAGTACAAAAGAACATAAAATTTAATCAAAAATACTATTTGTACACTAAAATCAGTCACCAATGTATTTGTGTAGAAATACATGTGTAATTTAATTTATTTTCAATGTGTATTTATATTCTAGCATGTATTTTATACTGGTAGCGAACTTTTAACTTTTAACTTTTAAGATAAATGAAATGATGTGACATTTTATGTATTAGATAATTTAAAACATTTATTATAGAAGAAGTTAAGAATATAAGAGAGAGAGAGAGAGAATTTTTTACTAACCTAGTAAATATGAGTTGTATCAAGTGATGATTAAGAAACATATTAGAACTCTAAATTCAAATTTTTTTTGACTCTCTTTATACCGTGTTTCACTTTAACAAACTATTTTTTATGATAGTATTTAAGTGACAAACAAAATAGTAAGAAGGTTCGTATTATATTATGAAAATTAATATCATCCTTATAGTAGGATCGCATTATTTCAAAACATGCAAAATAAAATAATAAAATATAGTTTAATTAATTTACACAATAAAATAAACATACAACTTATATAATTGTAGTCAAATGTAAGAAGCAATGATAGTCTTTTATTGTAAGGGCCTGATAAACCACTATTTTAGATAAATATTGTACTTAAACTGAATGATTTATCAACTCTTCACCTACTTATTCATATGAATTTGCATGGTTTTACAATTCCTTCCTTAGAATATGATGTATGAGAAAACATGTTTCCTATGCTTCAAAATTATCAAATTTAATTATCCTTTATTACCATTCGATGCCGTGATTTGTGTGTTGAGTACTTTCAGGTTTTATAGGGCAAGAATGACTTAAAGGATGAAAAGGAAACATACAAAAATGGAAGGAAAGCACAAAATGAAGTTTTCAAAGAAACTGGCAGCGACGCGAATGCGTGGACGACGCGGCCGCATGTCCAGCGCGAAAAGGGAGCGACGCGAACGCATGACTAATGCGATCGCGTGCCTTAAGCAGAACACAGATGATGCGGACGCATGATCGAAGCGAACGTGTGACAAGGAAAACTCTAGATGACGCGACCGCGTGACCCACGCAGACGCGTGACGTGCGCGATCTGCAGAATGTGCAGAAGTCATCCTCAGCAATTTCTGGGCCCCTTTTGGCCCAGATCCAAGCCCAGAGAACACAGATTGAAGGATTATAAATGGAGGAATCCATCCATTCATGAGGCATATAGAGAATACTGGATTCATACATAGTTTTAGGATTATATGTAGTTTTTAGAGAGAGGTTCTCTCCTCTTTCTTAGGATTTAGGATTAGGATTTTTAGAACTTAGGAATATTTTCATCTTCTTCAAATCACAGGTTCAATGTTCTTTATTTGTCTTTCCAATTTGATTTATGAATTTGTCCATGTTAGAATTGACATCTTTATTTAAATATAATTTAAGGTATTTCAGGCTCATGATTGCTTTTTCTTATTTTTAATTTAGATTATTTACTATTGGCTTTGGGTGATTAATTGGTAACTCTTGAGTTATCAAACTCATCGTGATTGATAATTATTATTCTTGCTGATTAATTTAGATTCCTATAACTCTAGTCTTTTCTTAAGGAGTTGACTAGGACTTTAGGTATTAAATTAATTTGTCCACTTAATTGACCTTCATAGTTAAAGGTTAACTTAGTGGGAGCAACATTATAATTCTCATCACCATTGATAAGGATAACTAGGATAGGACTTCCAGTTTTCATACCTTGCCAAGAGATTTCTTCACTACTAATTCATTAATTTCTGCAAACCATTTCTCTTGCTCAAAACCCTTTTCAAAACCCAAAACATTGTTTTTCACAATCAATAATAAATCATACTTCCCTACAATTCCTTGAGAAGACGACCCTAGGTTTGAATACTTCGGTTAATTATTTTTATTGGGTTTGTTACTTGTGACAACCAAAACGTTTGTACGAAAGGATTTTCTGTTTGTTTAGAAGCTATACTTACAATGCGACTATTTTTATAAAATTCCTTACTAGCAAAAATCCTAACGTCAAAATGGCGCCGTTGCCGGGGAATTGCAAACGTGTGCCTTCTTATTGGTTATTGTAAATATTTTTCTTTTACTTGTTTATTTGTTTCTGTTTTCCCTTTTTATTTCTGATAGCTACTATGAATTCTCACTCCTCTCGCTTTGAGTTTGGTTCTACTTTTGTTGCAAGGAATGGAAGCTATAACAGGACTATGCATCAAGGTCTAAGTAATCAAAGATGGATGGAGCCAAGAGGATATGATCAACCCTTGAGGCAACAACACCTTCCATGATATCATGAACATAGACCATTCTACAATGCATACCAAGCTGATAGATATGGTGGACCGCCTTGTAGCTACCAACAAGCCCACCATATGCTCAGAGACCATCCTCACAACATAACTTTGAACCACCACACTCACAAGCTTCTTTTCACCATTTGCCACCATATGATCCTTATCCGCCCCAACGCCAACCCGATTACTCCCAAGAACCACTACTTCCCTATGCACCATGTCCATACCCATCAAGCCAAGAATCACAGGTTCGCTTCGAAGAATTAGTAGACCAATTTAATGCAACCATTCATCAACTGGAGTAAGCAATAAATCAATTATCTTCCAGACGTTCGGACATTCAACGAATCCTCATGACTTCATGTGGAGAATCTAATGAAGAACGTAGCATGAAGAAGACACTAGAAACTCTAGTGGACAGTATAGAGCATAACTTCGTACTAGAATAAGAAGAGGGAGCTGTCACTATAGAAGAAGAAGACTTGGTTGAAGATTTGGGAGATGCTGAACCACCACCTGAATCCAGAGTTGTGAAAATTTCTGTCAATGACGCTACAATTGATGCTAAGGAGGATAGTGCACAACCCCCAAGGCAGGTATCTTATGAGGAACTAGACGGAATAACCCAAGACGTATGTTCCCTTGATGATGACGATCACAATTCAAGTTCTCTTAGTAATGAACTTGCATCCGCAAGTGAATTCTTTGAGACAGAAGAATCTTCCCCAAGTGAATACGAAGATGATGCAGAGGTCAACTTTTCTCAACCTCCCAATTATGACTCAAGTGATGAGGAAGATATCGAGGACTTTGATCAAGACATGGTTGAAATGGAAGAAATTTGCCAAGAGGTGGAGGAATTCACAGAAGACCACAAGGGAGTAGAGCTTGCAGAACCACTAAAAACACTGATCCCAAGGCCATTACCACCCAACACAAACTTCAAGTGGGTAAAATCCTTGACCTTTATCTTTACTTTTCCACTTGAATATGGGTTACTTGAGACAGATGGCCAGCTTAGAGCTCTTTGCGGCTTTAAGAGCAAAAGGGAAATGACTCGCACTTAGACCTGGTATGCAAGACCCATTGAGGTTTCACATTTCAATTTGAGGTGCAAAGATTGGTGTCAAGCTCAATTGAAAGGATCTCGGAAGCTATTTGGTCACTCCAGTGGGAATTCAGATTACTCACCACTCGGCTAGAAAAATGCAGATCAAGACAAAGACGGGCGCAAAAGTAGAGTTTGGGATCCTGGAATCTCTTCTGACATTCAATACCCCAGGAGCCTGGAAACCTGTTTGAAACTGCTCAACGGTTTTAAGTACCTTGTTTGGGACCCCAGAGGATACTGGCATTCCAAACACTGGTGGAGATTTCTGGACGAATTCAAGCACAAGCCACCATAGCAGGAAACTCATCAAATGTCCAACTTAAGGACTTTAACTAAAAGTGCTAGGTGGGAGACAATCCACCATGGTATGATCGTTCCTTTTCTATTTTACTCTATTTTTGAAGTCTATTTGAACCTGGAATTTTTACATGACATTCATTGCATTTTGCATTCTGCATACTGCATAAAAAAAAAGGGAAAGCACGCGATGCAACAGCGTCGCTGACGCGTCCGCGTCACAAGTGCATTAAAAGAAAAGGAAAGTGAATAGAGAGTCACGCTAAAGCAAGGCTGGAGGCGTGCCCTAGGCACAAATTGTTCCACGCGACCACGTGCCCCACGCGATCGCATCCGTTAAGGAAAATGCCTCCCATGCGTCCGCGTCCCTCACGTGAACGCGTGATCTGGATATCGCCATAAAGATCCAACGTCCAGAAATTTGGACTGGAATCATGCGGCTGGTGTGCGTTTAGCCCAAAACAACCCATGTGTGCGCGCCCCTGACGTGAACGTGTCCCTTGCACAAAACCCATACCACGCGAAAGTGTGAGCAACGCGATCGCGTCGCATGGATTTTATAACCCCTTAAACCAAACAGAGAGTTGCGCTGAAACGACGCTGGAATCATGCGTCTAGCACAAATACCAGCGACGCGTTCGCGTGCTTTACTCGTCCGCGTCACCCATCCTTCCCCCAACCCACCCGATTGCGTTGACCACGCATCCGCGTCAACCCCATTTCACCCTAGTCACGTGATCGCGTGCCCCACGCGTTCGCGTGGATTTACGATCACTAACCCCAAGTCATGCGAAACCCTACCCTTTGCGCAACCCAAACCCCAACCCCTCTTCCCCTCTGCCACTGCCAGACCACCGTACCTCACCGCGGCTAGCCTCACACCGCCGCTACCTCATCCGCCGACCACCACCCCGAACCTCACCCCCTCTCATCAAACCCCAACACTCTCGCCTTTCTCCGCCACAGCCCCCACCATGACCAGAACCCTACCGCCGCGCAGCCCGGTACCACCAACGCGCCGCAGTGCTTCCCCCGGTGCCGCCACATCACCACTACCTTCCCTCTGCCCTATCCCTTGTTCGTACATGCACCAGGTTCCATACTGTGATTCCTCCTTGCAACTCATTAGTTTGTTTTCCAACTTTTATTCCGAATAGGCTAGATAGAAATGCATGTTTGTAGTGGATTCTAGGTGGTTAGGTAGCTAGGATGTGGTTAGTGGATTTAGGTCTGATAATTGCACCGTACTTGTTACTTGTTTTATCTGTTCTGCAATTTTATTCTGGCTGTGATGTTAATACTGTTCATATGCTGTTCTTTAATGTTTCATGCTGCTATTAGACTGTTCTTCACTCTTCCTACTGTTTGTGACTATTTGCAGCAATTGTTAATCTCATATGAACTATTTTTCTTGCTGTTTATTTTCTGGGAACATCCAATTTTAGCTGGAATGCTGCCCAATTTTCTGCAAATTGTTTCCCTTTTACATTCAAGTATTGGTTTTGGCAATTCTCAATTTTGCACTACTCCATGAATACCAAACCAATTCTTGAATGCATGGGCCAGCATCCTTATTACTTTTGATTTCCTGGTTAATAAATTGCATTATTGATGATTTAATTTTAATTTTTGCTACTTCTGTATCTATATGAATCATCATCAATACCCTGTTATCCCTGCTTAAATATGAGTTCTGTTGCTTAAAATTGTGAAATTCTTGTTACTTGGAAACCAATCTTCATGCCACTTACTCTGACTTCCTTTTTACTAACTCACTGATTTTCAGTTTCTAACCTCTTTTTCAATTTTACCCACTTTTAACTTTCTAACTTTCCCCCTTGCCTTTTCACTACTTCTTTCACTTAATTTCACTCATGGCATGATTATTATTTTTCCTAATTAACAGGCTTTCCACTTCTAACATATTTTGGAATGTGATTTCTCATCTCAGCTTTTCAACTCCAAAACAATCCAAAATATATTCATTTTTCTATTGCTCCTTTGCCACTTCATGCTTATCTTATTATTTGCCTACTTATTTTCCTACTTTTATTCCTCAATTATATCTTGAAACTTCTGTTTTTCAGGATGTCTGACTCTCAAGGCAGGGGAAAGGGCGAAGTTACCAATGGCAAAAGGAAAAGAGGCGAATCCTCTACTTCTATCCTTGGCATTTTACATGATGATTCCTGGCGGGAGAAAAACTTTACCCCGCAGGAAAAGGCTGATCAGTTGGTACCTTCAGCTGACCCGGTTAAATTTGCAAACAAATACTGTGAGCTGAAGTACCCGACTTTTGCCACTGCCAGGAACCTACACCTGGAAAGGACACTCAAAATTCCAGAAGAACTCAAACAGTACACTTCCAATCAGATCAAACAGAGAGACTGGTTCTTCCTGGAGAGAAACTTAACTGAGGTTAACTCATCCTGGGTCAGAGAATTCTACTGTAACTACTTTCTATCATCCCTAGATGCAGTACAGCTCAGAGGCAAGCAAGTTCTGATTATTGAGGAAGCAATTGAAGAGATCCTCCAGCTTCTACCTAAATCTGATAAACCAGATGGTTACCAGAAAGCTGAGGAGGATATGCGATTCATGAGGTTTGATTGGGATGCAGTAAAGAGGGACATCACTCTTGATCCTACTATTCCTTGGGTTATGGGAACAAGCAAATTGGTACCCAAGGGAATCAGGCTTATATATCTGAATGATGAGGCTCGGCTATGGCAACAGATTCTGAGTAACTATGTGATGTCGAGCATTCATAAAACGGAGGTGCCAGCTGCTATGATTACCCTCATTTGGTGTGTGATGACGGGTAAGGACATTTATCTACCTCGCTTCATCTGGCATTACATGGCCAGGGTCCATGTTAGAGGCACCCTCTCCTTTCCTTACATGATTACTCAGTTGGGTCACCGAGCTGAGGTACCTTGGGAGGTTGCTGATGAAAGGCCCCCCGCCGCAGAGTGCCAGAAGATCATCCTTCACAGTCGGAAATTTCTCGCTTTCAGCTATCGCCCTCCATTCTTCACTAACACTACTGAGGCCGCCACTTCTTCTGCTGCTCCTTCTTCTTCTACTGGCCCAGCACCACCCACTGCACCCCCACCTACTCCTGAGCCCGTCTACCGTCTAGTGCACTGACTCTTTGACCGCCTAGATCAGATGGAGTGCCATCACCAGCAGTAGTTTGAGAGGTCTGAACATCACCACAAGCGGCGCTATGAGCACCTCAAGCTGTTGATCAGATCTGGTGGTGACATCCCTCCGAGCCTGACACGCCCTCCGACATATCTGAGGAGGAGGTGAGAGATCATGAGGAGGAGGCACCTACCCCGGCTGAACAGGGAGGTCCAGAGCACACTGTCCCACATCATGAGGAGCACCACCAGCTACAGGCCGCTGATCTAGAGGTTCCTCTACGGACAGAACCCCCGCTTCAGCAGCCCGCTCCTCCTACCTTTACAGAGACTGCAGACCCTCAGCCTACTCTCGAGACACCAGCAGCCCATCCTTCCGAAGATGACACTTCTTCATACCCAGTTTGAGTGAGCATCGAGGACGATGCTATTATTTAAGTATGGGGAGGTTGCCATCTCTGGCATCTATTTCTTTTGGTGAACCACTTTAAACTCTCTTTTTATTTTGGCCATTTTCTGTATTTTTGCACATTTTTCTCCCTTTTATTTTTGTTATACTGTTGCATTATGCACTTTGGGCGGTATATATCTTGGATATTTTAGCTTAATTTGCACCTTAGTTTACTAGTTATATATTAAGTGGATTAATTAGTATAGTTTACCCTTTTTAGCATATGATAGTTGATTTAATTGAAAAATAAAAAGAGTAAGCTAGAAACCAGAGTATAGTAAAACAATCCACACACCTTGTATATATAGCATTACATGTTAGTTAGTTAACAACATTTCTTCAAGGAGGAACACTAAAACTTTAAAGCCACCCAAATAAATTTTACATTGAGAATAATGGAGACTCTTAATTTCTACCTGCATGACATACATAACTGATATATGATTTATGAGCTTGAGAACACATAGCCTGAGAGTTTTGAGCTCAATTGTATGGTTACATTCAGACCATAATTTTTATTTCTGTGTGCTTCGTCCTTCTTTTTTATTCTGGTGTTCTTTACTTTGCTTTAATCTATATGTCCAATATAGAATATAGATACATACTAAGATAGGATTGAGGCCATATTTAATTATTAACTCACTTATCCCAAATAAAGCCTACCTTTTATGCCATCCTTATTAGCCCCCTTGAGCTTTTTAATCCCCTTCTGTTTTATAACCACATTACTAGCCTTAAGCAGAAAAACAAAATAAAAATCCCAAGTTGAATCCTTGGTTAGCTTAAGATAGATATTGTGTAAAATTTAAATGTGAGAAATTTTATGGGAACATGGGATGATAGAAAAAGTAGAAATTTAAATTGAATAAATTATTTAAAAATTTAGGAAGCATGCTCATGCAAAATTAAAACAATTAAAAGTCACCATGTGCATATGAAAAATTCCCCAAACACAAAATAAAAGAATCAATGCACACGGGACAAAGTTAAATTTAATGCATGAGCATGTAATACAAAAGTGGAAAAATTTGGGCAAATAGGTTAAGAAACTTTGATTTGTATAAAATATGTGTGTTAGGTGAGATCTTAGACTAATCAAGGATTCACTTATTAGCTCACTTAGCCTTATACATATACTCTTACCTCTACCTTGGCCCCATTACAACCTTGAAAAAGACCTCATGATTTTTATATGTCTGTATTCTATAATTGTTGATTGGTTAGATGAAGAACAAAGTTATAGAAACTAAGGATAAAAAGAAGAATAGAGTGATTAATCCAATAAACACTGAGTGACTAGAGAGTAAATACAAAATCCAGTGAGGGTTCAATAGCTCATCACCATATATCTCTGCCTCAATAGTTAATTGTCTTGCAAGTTTGAAAAATATTTTTACCCATCTCAATTGTAAAAGTGCTTTAAAATTGTCTAAGGTTGGCTATGCATATATAACTCCTTGAGAATGTGAATTAATTTAACTACATTTAAGTTTTATATACAAGTGAATGATAACTAGATTTGTATGACTCATTTAGGTAGTTGCATCTAGGATAGATTGCATTGCATGAGATTCCACCACTTTACCTTTACTCTTTTCTCTTGGATTTAGCATGAGGACATGCTATTGTTTAAGTGTGGGGAGGTTGATAAACCACTATTTTATGATAAATATTGTACTTAAACTGAATGATTTATCAACTCTTCACCTACTTATTCATATGAATTTGCATGGTTTTACAATTCCTTCCTTAGAATATGATGTATGAGAAAACATGTTTCCTATGCTTCAAAATTATCAAATTTAATTACCCTTTATTACCATTAGAATGCCGTAATTTGTGTGTTGAGTACTTTCAGGTTTTATAGGGCAGGAATGACTTAAAGGATGGAAAGGAAACATACAAAAATGGAAGGAAAGCACAAAATGGAGTTTTTGAAGAAACTGGCAGCAACGCGAATGCGTGGACGACGCGGCCGCATGCCCAGCACAAAAGGGGAGCGACACGAACGCGTGACTGACGCGATTGTGTGCCTTAAGCAGAACACAGATGACGCGAACGCATGATCGAAGCGAACGCGTGACAAGAAAAACTATAGATGACGCGACCGCTGACTCATGTGGACGCGTGACGTGCGCGCTCTGCAAAATATGCAGAAGTCATCCTCAGCGATTTCTGGGCGCCTTTGGCCCAGATCCAAACCCAGAGAACACAGATTGAAGGATTATAAATGAAGGAATCCATCCATTCATGAGGCATATAGAGAATACTGGATTCATACATAGTTTTAGGATTAGATGTAGTTTTTAGAGAGAGGTTCTCTCCTCTCTCTTAGGATTTAGGATTAGAATTTTTAGAACTTAGGAATATTTTCATCTTCTTCAAATCACAGGTTCAATGTTCTTTATTTGTCTTTCCAATTTGATTTATGAATTTGTCCATGTTAGAATTGACATCTTTATTTAAATATAATTTAAGGTATTTCAGACTCATGATTGCTTTTTCTTATTTTTAATTTAGATTATTTACTATTAGCTTTGGGTGATTAATTGGTAACTCTTGAGTTATCAAATTCATCGTGATTGATAATTATTATTCTTGCTGATTAATTTAGATTCCTATAACTCTAGTCTTTCCTTAAGGAGTTGACTAGGACTTTAGGTATTAAATTAATTTGTCCACTTAACTGACCTTCATAGTTAGAGGTTAACTTAGTGGGAGCAACATTATAATTCTCATCACCATTGATAAGGATAACTAGGATAGGACTTCCAGTTTTCATACCTTGCCAAGAGATTTCTTCATTACTAATTCATTAATTTCTGCAAACCATTTCTCTTGCTCAAAACCCTTTTCAAAACCCAAAACACGGTTTTTCATATTCAATAATAAATCATACTTCCCTGCAATTCCTTGAGAAGATGACCCGAGGTTTGAATACTTCAGTTAATTATTTTTATTGGGTTTGTTACTTGTAACAACCGAAACGTTTATACGAAAGGATTTTCTGTTGGTTTAAAAGCTATACTTACAACGTGACTATTTTTATAAAATTCTTTACTAGCCAAAATCCTAACGTCAGGGCCTATATTAAATTGTAACTTAACTTTATAATTATTAGTTAAAAACTTATAATAATGTACTATTTTTATTATATTAGTTAAAAATTTTGAATGTTTTATGTCGTACACAACTTAAAACCCACATCAAGAAAAAGTTATTGTTTTTATAAATTTAGATATTCAAAAGACACAAAAACCAATTCTTTTAACAATACTTCGACGACTCATAAAAGTTTACATAATAAATTATTATAGATAAAAGTGATAGACAAGATTGAAAGTTGCGATAATAGTACTTGGTGATAATTAATTACGATTAGGTAAAGAGAAGGTGCGAGGAGAAGAAGAAAATGAGAAAGGAGAATAAGGCAATAATAGTGTGCGATAGAAATAATAGTAAGAGAAAATAATAGTGTGTAATACAATAAGAAGATATAATAAAAGTATACATTAATAATTTAAAAAAGTAATAAAATTAAAGATAATTTAATAAATTGAATATAAAATTTAAAAAACAAAATATTTTTTCTACTAGAATTATGAATATAAAATTAAAAAAATATTTTTTTATCTATTAAAATTATGAATAAAAATAAAAATTTATAATTTTTGAACGTCCTAAAAGTTAAATAACTTATAAAAGTTCTATACTTATTTTTAAATATATTTTTTATTTTTAAATTATTTTACCAAATCTATAATAATTGAATTAATTAAATTTGTCCGTACTATATTAAGGAATCAATGTAATTGAATAATCTTGAAGCGTTTATATAGTTATTTTTATAGTCAATAAATCTGACAGTTTTTCAAGATTTAAAAAGTTATTAATAAGGATATGTATGATGAATTACAAAGATTTTTTTCAGGTACACAATTTTTATATTCTCCTATTTCGTTTATTAATTATTCTTATAGTTTGATATTTAAAAATAAGAAAAATAAACATTCTCATTTCTTTTGTTTTTTTATTATTTATAAGAAAATAAAAACCTCTTCAGATTCAGATTCATATTTTGGCCTATCACTTAAATAATATGAAGACAAATATAAATATTTAAAAAATTTAAGTAAAAATTATCTTTTATAAATAACTAAAATGATATATATATATACCTTTGTAGTGTGTGTTTTTATAATTTAACATTTTAAAATTTTTTTATAATAGTTTTAATTTTAACAAAATATGATATAAATAAGGTCATATCAATATTAAAATAATAAAAAATATTTATCTAATAAATTTAAAAAATAAATAATATATTAGAAAAAAATAAAATAAATTTTTTAACAAATAATAGAAAAACGGCTTGTTGAGCCGCTAATATAGAATAAAAAATGTAACAACCGTCCGCGTTAATGTTAGGTTGTAATCGATAATTTGTCTTAGTGAAAGTAATTTATCAATGATTACTCGTGCCATCCATTCGTATCTTGCTCATCAGATTAACTTGGTTAACTTACTATTCTATCATAATCAAGAATAAAAAAGTTGGCAATTTGGCATAATAACGTAGGCTTAGTGGGTTAGAAATGCAGGAAAAAAGGTTAAAGAATTAGTAAAGGGAATTATTAATAACATCACTACAACAAATAAAAGAGTAATGATATAGCATCTAAATTATTCTCCTAACATCTTTATAAGTTTTAAATAAAATAATGATTTCCCTTGTTCATTAAAAATAAAATTGATACAATTATGTATTGAAATATTTTAAATTAATTGAAAGTATCTTTAGGGGAAATTAAAAAGAAATTAAAACGAAAAGATAGAAACAAGATGGATGGATCAATTAATAAATAATGGGCAGTAACAAATTTCCATAACACATTTATTCTTAATGAAAAATTATTGGATGTCATAACTCATCTTTCTAATTATTTTTTTAATTTCTAAATAATAAAATTTGAATTTTTTTATGTTTTAAAAAATAGCATATATTTTAAATTTTTTACTCTTGTATTAAAAAAAAAATTACGAAGATGAATTAGGACTCTTCATTATTATTCTTAATGAATAATCTCTCTAACTAGTAAATATAAAAGGTCCAATACAGTGCTTTAAACATTTATAATGGTTTAAAATATTGAAAAAGTAATGTGTTTAAACATAATAATTTGTGTACGCACATATTGAAATTTTAATAATAATAATAATAAAAAGGTGATTTTTTCCAAACCTATGATAAATTTGTGGGTAAGTTACCCTGTTCATGTGTCATTATCTCAGTCATTGATCAAGTAAAATTTTTAATCTTGCATTAATGCATTCAATAAATGTGTTCACACTATATTGTATTTTATAGTATTTACATTATATCACATAACGTATTTATACTGTGTGTAATGTGCAAATTGTTGATTTTACAAATCCCCCAAATACCAAAGAAATCAAAATCTTCTCCAAATACCATTTGAATGTCTACAACTTCTTCTTCTACCTCTCAAAATACACATCGAAGGAACTGCTTCTTCTTCAACCTCACTGCTTCTTCTACCCTTCTTTCCACTGCTCCTTCTTCTCTACCCTTCCTGTAGGTGATGGGTGTGATTTTTCTGGCGATCCACTCGCAAAACCTTCCCCAAATACCCCTGTAATGTCCACTGCTTCTTCTTCTACTACCTCACTGTTTCTTCTACCTTTCCTATAGGTGATGGGTTTGATTTTTCCGGCGACCCACTCGCAAAACCTTCCCCAAATACCCGTGTAATGTCCAGAGCTTCCTCTTCTATCACGCTGCTCCTCGAACCGTTCGTGTAGGTAAAGCGTTTGATTGTTCCGGCGACCCACTCGCAAAACCTTCCCCCAAATACCGCTTTAATGTCCATAGCCTCTTCTTCTACCTCATTCCTCGGATTTCTTTGGTGACTCATCTTTATTGACAGATTTGTCCGAACCCCTTCGAAGACCCTGCCTACTGCTTCTTCGTCTAGGGTTACGCGGGTGTCCTATTCTGTGATTCACAGGCAGAGTGAAGTATTTCCGAAACCGTCGAAGAAGGTAACTCATCCCCTTTCCGGGAACGGTTCCTGCGACCGACGTGCAAAACCCCTTCGAAAAACCTTTATAAGGGCTGCTGCTTCTTCTTCAAGGTAATTCGTTTGTTTTTTGTTGTCGATTTTGACAACCAATTTTGCGTGATTTGTTCTGATTTTCACTTTCTTTAATTACCGTTGATCGAAGCAGATTGTTTCAATTTGAATGCAATAGTTGATACTAGTTGTTTATGGTGGTGTTTAATGTTAATCAGATTGATGGCCAGTGATGCGTGCTCCTCAAACACAAGACGAGGTAGAGCTGAAGTAGGCGGAGAACAGGAACTAATAGCTGGATATGCAAGTTCAAGTTTGCTTCAACCTGGGAATGTAAAAGATGGTATGGCCCCAAAATGTTTCTGCGGAAAATATGTCATTTGTTACATGTCAAAGACAGAAACCAACCCGAATAGGCTATTTTTTGGATGCCCATTGTTAAAGGTAAGGACCCAATTCTTCGTGTATGATCACTAAGTTTATGCTAAATTTGGGTTGATTTTGAATTTTTGGAATGGAGGTTTAGAATATAGATTTTGGTTATTTTCCCTAGCTCAAGTTGTTGTGGATGTGATTTTGAATTGTTTGGAATGACATGCCTATTGGTTATAAAAATAATTTGATTTTGTAAGCGATATGCTGTTAAAATGGTTTGATTTTGCATAGGATTTGATATTGATGCTGGTTAATTTTGACGAATGATCGAGAATTGGAAAATAGTAGACTTATTGAAAATAGATGTACCTAGATTAAAAATGTTGATTTTGACATGAATTCACATGGAACCGGATCTGATATAAAAATGGCTTTAAAATTTGAAAGAATTTTTAATATTTAGCCTTTAGGGATTAATTACATTTACATATGTGGACTAGATTGAATTGAAGTATTTTGTACCACCATACACTCATTGTGTTCTATTTGATTTCGGTGACAGAAGCACATTGCAAATTCTTTCTCTAGGTTGACGACCACATTATAAGGGTCAGAGCGGGGGAGGCTACAAGGGGATCGGGTGATGGGAAGTATAATCATGTTGAAGAACATTTGGGAATGGATAACCTGATAGCACATGTAGAGGAAAGAATAGTAAACCTAGAGAAGCCGCTGAACAAGAAAAGTAGAGAAGTAGAGTTGAAGAAGAAGACTACAGAGGGAGCTACAAAAGAGATGGAGGCTTCATCAACAAAGTCTAATGATTAGATGAAAACCAGAACTTGAAGCACCTCTATTAGGTTCAGAAAGTTAATAATAATTGCCTTCAATCTGAATTTCTCTACTAGAATGTAGACACTCAATTGCTTGAAGCTTTTAAAGGAAAAATTGTCGATGACTTTTTTTTATATGGGCAACATGGTTGGAAGTTGATTATGTTTCTGGTTACATGTTCTTGTTTTAGCTATACATACGTATACATTTTATGTTATATATTTTTGTGAGTTAGTTATCGAAGTGCCCTACTAATTTCAATAGCATATGAAGGATAATATGTTGTAGTAAGTCAGTCCGAATACCAGAAAGAAACAACCTTTTTTTAGTGACATAAATGCTGAATATTGCAGTCATGTTATAACTCATTTTTCGGCAATTCTGTGAGAGTAGCAAGGAGAATGGCATGACAATATAAACTGATGATTTGGTGACTTCCATGACAAATCATGCTGCCACCACAATAGATAATTGAGACGATATATTTTTCTTCTAATTTACCAGTGTGCAGCATAAATATGGACATATCATATAATGAAAAAGCTGAAACTAAACCAGAATGTTATGTTAGGCTTGGGGAAATGGGTGAATTGAAACTTGTTAGTCAAGTTTAGTTGCTTTCCTTTCAGAAATTTTCCTGGATAGGTTTTCAAATTCCTAATCCCTTGAATCTAAATAAATGTTAACACTGCTAGTTTATCACACCATGATGATTGGCCACTGCTTAGTTCTAATATACGTCATTTGTTCAGCGAAAACTTGATTGCCATTATATATCAGGTTTTGTAATTTTGATGATTCTTATTTTCGCATTGTAGAAATATTGTCCTAGCAACAAATTTTGCCGAGAGTATCATCACCATAGATGGTGTTGTGTATGTCATAGACTGTGGTAAAGCAAATGGGACCAGCTATGATGCTTTAAATAAGCTAGCATGTCTGTTACCATCATCGATTTCAACGGCTTCAGCTCATCAGGTATTGAAGTAGTAGATCATCATCTTTATCCCCTTGAAGATGATGTTTAATGCTCAAAATGAAACATTTGTTTTTTTATATAACCGGAGCTTGCCATTATTGCTGAATCTTTTATTTGCTAAATTTGCTTGACTTTACTGCCCTCTTCCTGCACTTTATATAATTACTTTTACTTTGTAACTCAAGGTCAAAGAGAGAGTGCTAATGGGTTTATCATTTCAGAGACGTGGCCGTGCAAGTATAGTGCAAGCTGGATTATGTTATAAGGTGCTAACGGCTTATTGCAGGTCTTAACATGTACTGGGCTGATCTATTGTTCTTCTTATATAGTAATATTGAATGAGTGTATGGCTTATTGCAGGTCATACCATGTACTGGGTTTGGTTGTGCCATCATCCGAGACATTAGTGGTGTCTAGAATTGTGGTCCTAAAACGTGTGCCCATGATGTAAGTTTCTCTTCTAACCTATTTCAAGTAGTTTCAAAATCATGCTCGTTTATATGTCATCATTTTTCCCCAGTGTTAGTTACTTTAATTAAGTGAAAATTTAGTCTTTCTGATGTAGTTGGGATTGGGCTTGGTGAACTAACGTTGGAAAAAACATTTATTTTTTGGTAGTTATACTCTCTCTAAAAGTAAAGTGGGCTAGCTGCCAATTTGGGCCAGCAATAAAAAACAATTAGTAGATAATTCAGCTGAGGAGTAATGTATCATGTGGCTTGAAACCGGTAAAGCCCAACTTTTTTCAGAATTTTAAGCAAAACCAAGAATCTCCGGGTAACTATTTATTCCATTCATGTCTCTGTCTACACCTACACTGCTCATTATTTGTTTGAGTAGTAGTTTTTTGTTTGAATAGCATTTTTCGCTTGAATATCCGCGTAAAATATTTGTTGGTTAACTGATATGTGTCACGTAATCTATATACTACCATGGTTACAAATAGAATAACACTATTATGAATCTCCTATACATGAGGAACACTACATGACACATCGAATTAGCTAGAATGAAGTTGTTATAGAACCATTTGTTTTAATTTTGGGCATTTCAAACCAATGTAAAACACATTAAAGATAAACTTAGATAACAACTTACAATTAAGCAATGTTAAAATAGTTAACAGTGGATTTCATAAACCAAAATGTAAAAACATAAATAACAGCAACCAGAATACTAAACAAAGACGTTAAACAAAGTTCCACAAGACATTTATTTGGAATAGATGAACAATGTCAATTATTTCTAAACTGGAAAGATCCCTTCAAAATACTTCAGTGTAGATCTAACTGTGATCGGGTGTGGCATTCCTAGGTCTCGCCATGCTCTCCTCACCAATAGATTTCTAGTGCCATGTTGATTGTCATATTCTGTCAACACAAGCTCTCGGTACCTGTAATTGACGAGTAAATCTCTTTCCTTTGAATTGTTCACCAACAAAATTAGGTTATCATCCACAAATAGTATCGGATTTTCCCTGATGCTTCGACTCGCAAACCTGTAGTATTGATGTAATGTTTTGTTTCCACTGGCGTCCTCATTCAAGTGCCAAATTGATGCAACATAACCAAATTCATTGTGTGTATGAGCGAGGAGTGCAACTTTCTCCTTGTGGGTTAGTAAATTATGAACCGTATATGTTGCACCTACTAGAATAGACACCTCGCTAAAAGATTCATCTTCGACACTGTAACATAAAACAGACTTGGGTGTAGCATAACTATCTCCTATACCAGTAATCCAATATCCATGACCATTATGAAAAACAGAGTTAGGGTCAATTTTTTCTACACCAGGAAGACAATTAACACAGTGAAACCATGTAGAATGCCTTGAACAATATCTAGAGAAAAAAACATAGGCATCAGCTATGTCCCTTTTGCACATATGAATGATGTTGAAAGCATCTATGCTTAGGACATGACCAAAACCATATACTAGAAAATATGATCTACCATGGTCCCTGTGGGGGTCCAAAATTTCTTTAGATCGTTGTGTTGTTGGATTCCATACCAGAAATCTTGTGTCATCTTGTCCACGGGAGAACTTGAAACATATGATCCCGTTTGACACTCCCACAATACGAAACCACCCTTCGATGCCAACTCCGAAAGGTTGCTAAACAGGAACTTCTTCTCTAGAAGCATCATCCACTATAAATAGTGAATCTGAACCCATTAACAGTAGTGAGTATCCAACATGAAACAAGATATGTTGATCTAACACCTTCTGCCTTCGCATGTGTTGTATGCACGTTTCTGGTTGGCTAAGGCATCGGAGCTAGAATTTATTCAAGCACATACATCTCCCTACAACTTTGGCACTACTTCACAGAAGATTTCCTGCAACAGTTCATCCGGAATAACTGGAAACGGAAGATAATTTTGTTGGAATTTAGTCATTTTTCTTGAGCCTCGTTTGGTAGTCTTGGTTTTTGGTACGTTTATGTTTGGTGTAGTTTGTTTGGTTGAAGTCTCTGGTTCACTTATAAGTAATGAACTTCAATTTCTCTAACTTATTAATTGTGTGATATGTTTCGTCAAATGAGAATTTGAAATGGAAGAATATTGTGTTTACTGGTGTCATTGTAACCAGTTTGAACTAGGTGTTGTATACCATTAAAAGTGGCTCCTCAATCAAAGCCTTGGCTATACTTGCTAATAAATTATGTGGGAGTTCCAACATTCTACTTTTCTCTGATTCTTTGTTTATCTAATTTGAAATTAGAATCAGCTTCCAATCTTTTGTTGTATAATGGAAAGACGTGCGAACCCAATCCTTGTGTGCAGAAAGTGTTTTTATCTTATCTTGCTAACTGAGTCTCTATGTGTAATTACATTATCTAAGTAATTAAGTGAGTCATCGTTTACGTATCAACTTGATTTCTAATATTTTTCCCTTATCACAGCATTAGAACCTCTCATCCTAAAGAACACCATGTGAGTCACAAATTAATCTTGTCACACCAGATTTAATCATTTCTACAGTTTCTGCATAAATTTTTTAAATAATTACCCAGTTCTTAAAAATGATGTTAACACTTCCATGTTTTTACCCCTATGGCCTACAAATACCAAAATCAATTCTTGCAAATGAAAAATATTTTGTGGTTTAATTTATAAACAAATAATTAATGGAAGTTTAAAATTCTTCTGATGATAAATTTGTCTAACTGTTAATATAACCAAATACCTGTATAATCCGAAATATATAACCCATATATACAATCACAAAACCACAATTCAAAAGACATAATTTACATTAAATTAAACAAATTTATGAAACAGAATACTAACATGTCCAACAAGAATTAAAATTTGTACACATAACATGGACACCAAAAATTTATTACAAAACATAACTGCACTCAGATACCAAAAAACAAAAAACTTAGTGCTATTCTTTCCTATAACGGTGGTGTTCTCTGGTTCACAGATGAATCCGAAGAGTCAGACGATGAAGTTCTTCGGTATCTCCTACTAGGTCCTGCTACTGCCACTACCCCTCCCCCCTGCTGATGGAGGTTTATCCTATAATAATTTTGACAAAATTATCCTTCATGAATGAAAAATAAAAGACCGTAAATTTAATTAACTAAGTACAGGAATTATTGTTACCCTGACTCCTGAGAACGCGTTGGTGGACCTTGTTGCCTCCCACGCTGCAGGCGTAATAACTGTTCGGTCTCGAACGCAGCCAGCTGTGCATCCTTGTTGAAGTGAGCTTTGCATCGGTCCGCTAGCCAATTTTTTATTTGGTCAGGCAAGACGTTGGAGGCATATATCTCCTCAACCGCGCTGGGCTTTTCTTTCTTATGAGTACTGTCCCATGCAAGCATGTAAAAGATACCCCAACCAACATAACTCAGTTCCATAATAAGCAGTGGAGTTTGTCGATAGAGAGATCTTATCCTCCCTATGTCCAATGCTTTGATTATATACTTGTTACCCTCTCTCTTTGGGTGGATATGAAGACAGTTGTCCTGTCTGTCTATGAAGTAGAGATCACTGGTCGTGAAGAAGGAGAAGTGTCGTACAATGTGTTGTGGAAACTGTACATATTCCTACATTAACAAAAACAAAATTAAATGTTACATATATGTGGAAAACATTAGATACATAAAAGAAAAAGAAGATAAATCTGTGGCGTAGGATATAAACTTACATTGTTTCGAATATGTTAAACAGGAAAGTCTGGTCAGGGCATCTTCTTACATTCCTAAATGCATTTACGTACCTATCCAACAGGATTGAAAAATTCATCAACGTTAAAACGAACAAAGCATGCAAAGACACAACAAAAAATTGAAAAGACGTCAATGTTAAAAACAACAAATCATGCAAAGGCATACAAATGTGTTTGGAAAAATAGTTGATCTAAAAGCAGATTACATTCAGAATGCTTACCGAAATGCTGGCTCCATTCTTGTTTGATAGAAGTATTGACTAGTTGATGAACTTGATAGGCACGGTGAGAGAAGAAGAATAATTAAATTGTTGGTGCGAAGCGATGTTGGGAAGAATTAATGTTTAACTTTTAAAGAGGGTTTAGCCAAACGTCTCACTTGGTGGGATAGAAGGTTGAATGGATATCTCGATCTATCCATTAGTATTCAAACCCCCTTAGTAATCAAACCTTTTTGAAAATGTAAACTGATTAATAAATACATAGAATAAATTGTCTCCCGTAATTAAAATTTGTTTGGAATTGGTAAATAAATTTAAATAACCCTTCGTTGGTATGCGTATCAATAAATTAATTAAACATAAACATAGAGAAAGTTTGATTAAAGTTAAATAAACATTAATTATAATAAGTGTATATCTAGTGTTTGTGATTAGCTAACTAATTCGAATAATTATTAGTTAATTGATTTACAAAATATGGGAAATAATTGAAACGATTTTATCAGTAACAAAACAAAATGCGGGGTTCCATTTTATAAACGCATAAGAATTGCAATTAAGTAAATATAATTTTCAGCATCCCAGCTTAAAAAACAAGTGGGTTTTTTTTATGGGATTTGGGCCAACAAGTTCGATGTTGATATGTACCCGTATTTTTTTCTCAATCACTAAGCGCAGTACAAAATCCAAACATAAAAAGTAACATGAAGGACTTTGGGCTTGGTTGGGTTGGGCTGTGGAAGTAAATCCTTCTGTTGCTTTGGGCTGGGTTGGTTTCTTGGACCAGAGCCAAGTCTAACAAAACAAAAACGTAAATAACTGCAAATAACATAATCTAAATAACTTGTTACAAGCATTAAGGTATTTAAAGTTCCGACCAAAAAAAATATTAAAGGTCTAACTGAGCTAAACACAATTATTTGTAGGGCTTAGGTATGAATAACTCAGAACATATTTCCTTTTCCATTAACCAACCTGTCTTCCTTCTTACATATTTCATTATAGTATGTCTTTGCTACCTCAATAACTTCTTGGGATTTCAGATTGAACGGATTCATCACCAGATCAATAGCCAGCCGCAATCTTGTGCTATCATTTACCTAAGTTCCAATAACTCAGATGTTAGCATATAACACTTGAATAAGATTTTAAGAGAGTGTACCAAACCATTAACGAAATATTTTGGTAAGTACCTTTATATTTTAGTTTCCCTTCCATTGGCACTCCCTCATCCAAGTTGTCACCCAAACTCCACAATCATTCCTTTCATATTAAAAAACCGTTTGTTATAATATATAACAGGGTTAAATTCTTAGGGAACATGATCATAGCATATGGAATGAAACTGTAAAAAATAATATCATCCTTATCGAATGCTAGAAGGAAAAGCATTCTATAGCACTATAACAACATCACTTTCTAGGCGATCTCCTTAAGTTGTGCCAAAGAAAAAAATTTTCATCACAAATTAGCAAAATTATTGATGTGTCGCACTAATTTAGAAATCAACCAGAAAAAAATTATACGATTTCTTACGAGTCATCCTTCTGCCTGCCAATCTCTGCAGGGTGTATTATAGGATAATCAAAATTACTGGTCTGTGTGTGGTCTGATTAGCATAGAAGGTCGAGTCATCAAGCATCTCCTCAATAAATAGTGCCTGTAATCATTGTAAATTTTATTTAATGTGTCAACTCCACACCAGTTCTGAAGTTAGAATCGTTATTTCTGCTTGTATGAAATTCTAAATCAGTACCATTAGCTTTGCACAACGACAGCGTCTGGTTCTGCTCCAGACCGATGGCTTAGAATCTAGTAATATCAGGCGTCTTTTTTCAACATCAATTACAAGCAGATACCTGTGCATGTTATCCTCGTTCATTGGAATGAAAATCTAACATAGATACACACACAAGTTATATTGGACTAAGCATTTAGTGCTGACCGTAACATATACTTTGAATGGTAACTAAGAAACTTACCTTGCATAATGTTTCAAACACTCCCATGTATTCGTCAGCGTAATAGCATTTCAATGTCTTCGGCGAGTGAGTCCAGTTAAGGGAAAATTACTGAAATTTGAGCTTACATAGTTTAAAATAGGATCACCGGAAACACTGCAATGGAAAATGTGTATGGTTTGCACTTACAGAAAATGTTGTGGGTAAAAACCACATGCAGGGAAACCTGGTGTCTTGGCGTGCATCAGACATGAGCATGCTTGATGTCAGGTTAATTATCTGGTAAATTATTCGTTGTTTGACGGCCAAAAAGAACAAATATAAACTGTTATGACCTTCATATAACTACTTTATACAGTCGCAATTTCATTTACGAAATTACATAAGGCTAATGACGAAAAATCGATACCTCATCCACCAATGGTTTGTTTGGTAGTAGAGTATACATGACTTTCCTATTAGCGTGCCATAAGTTTATCCGTGAGATTATCTCCGAATTCAATTCTACATCTTCCAGATCTGAACCAAAGACGTAGGTGACGACTGAAAGTTCATCCTTGCACAATTCCATATCAGCTGGTGGACGGAACATAACAGGCGTCCACTGATAAAATGATCACTCACCCGTTAGTTATTAATACATAAGAATAACAACAAAACTTTAAGGATTAGTAAGGATGATATAACCCACCGCAGGTATCTTTGGGGACTCCTTACTTAGTGGCAACTTACGGTCAGCCAGGTTGAAATAGCTAACATATACAACTTTGTCTAAGCTACTGGGTATAACTGGTTCTGTATCAGCTTTCCTACCAGTTCCATCATCACAAAATAAATTGCGGCGAATAAAATAATCAGCTGGCGTTGTTTGTTCACACTTCGGAGGCATTGAACAACACTTTGGTTCTTTTTGCGAAATTGAATCGGTGGCTTCATGAATGTTGGACATGTTGGATTGAATCTTTTTTTATGAATCTAGAGTCCTCTCAGCAGTACCTGATGGAATACTGAATCCACTCATTATCACTGGCATCACTGTAGGGCTGAAGTTATCGGCTGGAGGATTGCGAAGATTAATTGTTTGTGGCATTGTTCCGAACAAAGGATAATAAGTCTTGGTCAGGGAAGCAATCAGGTTTGAAAGTGTATTCATCATCGTCGACATTTGCGATACCACATCTTTCAGTGACCCTTCTAGGATGGTACTTTTACCTAATTCCTCGCCAATTTCTTTACCGGATCCACCGTTAAAATTTACATGTAGTCGCTGGTCATGCATGGTGCTTCCGCGGAGACTGTGAGAAACAAAACACAAAACATTTACAAGTTGTAGTTGCAATCGATTTAAATGGACATGGAAAAACATGTTTTTTTTCACCTGGATGACAGTTCTATCACTTCCTTATCAATAAACTTTCTTGAGATTTTTCTACTCTGTTCCTTTCTGGCTTCGTCGTGACCCTTTTCTATTTTCTGTGTTGAGCGTCTCTTTCCTCTAGCAGCCATTGGGTGTTTTAGTTGTTTATATTTTAAAAAAAATGAAAAATATTGCAACATGTACACTTAATGACTTGCCCTCCACTACCAACCACAATTTCTAAAAAGAATAACAAACATGGTATGTTGTCCCTACTATTCAAAGGAGTTTTGACAGCTGATTGATATTTGGTGGTAGACCTAAGACCTCTAATATATGAAGCAACTTACGTATCCATATTATAGTACTAACGTTTTGCCAATATTTAATTTATTTAAAACTCTATTCTCTGATTGGCAAGACAGAAGGCTCCATCTTTTGGAACTAATTGTTGTTATTCAGCTCAATAGTCAATACATTGATGTATTCAAAGCTAATATAAATTTTCCAGTAACTGACTATTATTTATTTTCATAAACCAATATGTTAACTGAAGATTGATTTTAATTTTAATTTTCGTAATGAATGCTTCTCTCCATGAATTTTAATCAATTAATTCTCATTATGTACGATACTCGTATAACAGAATTCTATTTGTTGCTATCTCTCATTATCACAAACACGGTCAAAGATTTAGTCCACAACAAAGTTTAATGAGACGGCTAAACACTCGAAAAAAGCTTACTTTGAAAAATCATACACGTATTAGGTCAATAACTCGAGAAAATGGTATATATTCTTTTTCATTTCCTACGAGTTATATTCTTTTTCATTAATTATGTGTATTACATTACCTGTCTCCCACACAATTCTTTAATTTCTCATTTGTCACGGACACTCATCATGTAATTTATTGCCTAATGACTTTTTTGCTTTCTAGCTTTTGGCCGTCTCCTATAACTTAAAGTAGACTTAACTACCCATACCTCATAGCAATGTACTTCCACCCCCAAAGAAAACAACGAAACTAGAGGTTTTAGGTTGTGTGTTAGTATAATATGTGTTTAGTGTATAATCAACCAATAATGATTAAATTAGGATTAGAGGTTATTCAATCCATTGAGTAATAATAAAAGACGATAGTTTTTCTTTTTCAAAATTTATACACTTTTTACTCGTCTCTGTGGAAATTTTTTAATTAACATAGATAATTGAATATTTAAAAAATATAATAGCCCAATATTGTATATATGATCAAATTATGTGAACTATTTTATAAAATTACGATATTTCTAGTGACGTGTATTATTAAGAACCCATATTAGTTGGCGGGACGGGCTGTGTGTTCCATTTATAGGAAGACGAGGAGCGTCGTTAAACAGTGACCGTCTGAAACTAAACCACTGAACATGAACTGTTGATGGTGCACCCTAAATCGGAAGGAACTAGCCCTAAACCACGCAACCATAAAACCTCAACCCTAAACCGTAAATCGTAAAAAGTAAACCGTATACCAGTATACCATAGATAGTAAACGGGATAACCGTGAACCGTAGAAGGCAAACCGTAAACAAAAAACCGTGAAGTCTACACATTTAATCGGAAACCGCATACGTTAAACCGCTGAACATGACACGTACATGGTGAACCCTAAACCGGAAAGAACTAACCCTAAACCATGCAGCCATAAAACCATAACAGTAAACCATTAATCTTTACCTATATGCACTTGACCATTAAGTACTAGACAATACTGACTAAACCGTAAGCCCTAAACCAGTATACCACAGAAAGTAAACTGGGAACCGTGAACCGTAGAAGGTAAACTGTAAATAGAAAACTGCCAAACCATAAACTAAAGGAACGAAACCATTCACTATAATACCTAACGACCAAACCGTGAACCCTAAATCGTACACGTTGAACCGAAAACCACCAAACCATAAACCATAGGCACGAAACCATTCACTATAAGACCTAATGACCAAACCGTGAACTCTAAATCGAACACATTGAACAGGAAACTGCCAAACCATAAACCATAGGCACGAAACCATTCACTATAATACCTAACGGCCAAACCGTGAATCCGAAACCGTACACATTGAACCGGAAACCACCAAACTATAAACCATAGGCACGAAACCGTTCACTCTAAGACGTACTCACTAAACCGTACACATTGAACCGTACATATTGAATCGAAAACCACCAAACCATAAACCATAGGCACGAAACCATTCACTATAAGACCTAACGACCAAACCGTGAAAACTAAACCGTACACATCGAACCGAAAACCGCCAAACTGTAAACCATAGGCACGAAACCATTCACTCTAAGACGTACTCACTAAATCGTACACATTGAACCGTACGCATTGAACCGAAAACTGCCAAACCATAAACCATAGGCACGAAACCATTAACTATAAGACATAACAACCAAACTGTGAACCCTAAACTTTACACATTGAACTGAAAACTACCAACCCATAAACCATAGGCACGAAACCATTCACTTTAAGACATAGTCACTAAACCGTACACATTGAACCGTACGCATTGAACCGGACACAACCAAACCATAAACCATACGCACAAACATATTGAAGCGTATAATTTGAACCGTACACAGTGAACCGTGAACCCTAAACCGAACACATCGATAGCACTAAAATTCTGTTTTCGTATAAAGTTTCTTAAGCTAAATAACTTGGCATGATTCATAAAATATGTGGAGGTTTACCCAATTTAACTTCAATTTCTCCTTATTAGATAAAGTTATCGCATGTTATATTTCAAGAAGAAACTATAAACCGCACCTAGTGGTATCCACCATGTACCTATATACCACGTAATTAAGGACATTAATTAATATTCCAATAGGTAGGTGATAGTTAGTCTAGGATTATGAGCAAGAACATGGTGCAATAAAGTGGAGACCATGCTGCATGCGTACAAGAAAGAGGCAATGAGTTGGTGGACTACGCACAAAAACTACATCTACAAACTATATGCTTACAAATTATACCCCATACAACATGGATACTAAAAGGAAGCCCTCAAGCATGGCAATCGAATGTTTGGAAATATTCCATGGAATCGATCAAACTACATTCAGGATGCTGACACAAGTCCTTCACCGTGAAGTTAAACAATCCTTGATGGTCATGGCATTTCTACTGTCAATGGAGACCATGGGACTGAGTGGTATTGTGCAAACAGCCATAAAAAGGGAAGGCTGGTTTATGAACAATCTTGCCAAGGATTGTGTCATCTGTTTGCAATGCCTACTATCTCCGGAGTTCTCAGGGGTTGTGGAGAAATCCAGAAAACTCGAAACCCTCGGACACGCATTGAAAACTGAGCTCACCTTATACCAGGTTCATAGGATGAGATCCGTCCTCCTAACGATGATTCCTGATACCCTCTCAAACATTTGCTCTAGAATTCTAGGTGACATAACAATGGATGCCGTTTGGTTGGAGTATCAGACGAATCCTAAAAAACTATTGGGTTTCAACACACAGGACCAGTGCATATCAGTTGCACCAGAGGAATTGAGTATACATAACAATGGCCGAAGAATGCATATGCAATAAGAAGGAAGGCAAACTGAGCAAGATAAGGGAAAGCAGAAGTACGTCTGCAAGGAGCTGGATGACGCAGAACGTCCAAAGACACTGACCGTATGCTTCGGTCGAGAGTCTATGCCCACTGCCGATGGCATTCTTGAGTTTTTCTGCAACTTGTTTGGTAATGTGGTTCAAAGGGTGATAGTCATGCCTCGGAGGGACAACGACTCGGGTGATTTTGCTTTCATTCTTTTCAACGACGCATCAATCTCGCGCATTTTCATGGGGGACAAAAATGTTGTTCATCATACCATACAAGGCATGAAAAGTTGGATCAGATGGTGGACAGCAACACATTATCGCTGTGTTGATTAATCTACAATAGACGATAAAGGTTAGTGTCATTTTTTCAAAATAATTTATTTACACCAGAATGTTTACTTGTTAAGGGAGCTGATATATACGTTATATGGAATTAAAACACAATTCGATATACCACAGAAGCACAAATGGTCATTTTTTATATCCAAGTTAAATTATCGTTCAATTATATGTACCAGATTTTGTTGATAAAATCTTGATCAATCTGGTTCCTTATTTGGCTGTGGTCATGAAGTTTAAATTGGAAATAACAAACCATATGACCCGTAATTAACTTCATGTCATTTGGAGTCCTTCACCATCCACCACCCAAACATAAGATATTATAATGTAGTTGAACTTGTTGGGACTAACGTAGGAGACATACCAGGAATGTCTTTTGGAAATATACACGTTGAATATCACCTTTTTTAGTTGGACATTTTGAAATCAGAATGGTGTATGTGGCAGACACTTTGTGGCCGCCTTTTTTATTTTTTTTCGTGGGCCCTAAAGCTGTTGTTAGAAAAAAATTAAATCTTTCTAAAACATAAAGGATTATACACTATGTCCAAAAATTCCAATTGAAACTTAAGTGGGCCAGTGACAATGTGCTTGTTTTGGAATTATAGTACGTTTCATTTTTTTTTCTTATAATTTTTAAAACCCAAAACCGGGAGAGTTCCCCAATTAACAAATAACAAAGTGAAGAAATCAAATAAACCCAACATTCATGAGGAAATACAATATTGTGACAATGATTTTGTTATGGCCACAAATAAACTTTGAACAAGAAGAATTGCTAAACCTCTAAAATTCTTGTCATGGCAAAACTTATTGTTTAATAGTTAACATGAAATTTTTTTTTCTGTTAAATGCTTAACCTAATCAATTTTTTCCCCAGAGACTATTGTTATCATATATGATATGTGCAAACAATATCATTTGCATTCAGTAGCAGCATTATTTGGTCGATACACTACTTATAACCAAATGTAGTCGCAATAAAATAGAATGCAAGTTATGCATCATAAATACAAACCAAAAAATATCATAACTGGTCACTAAAATGTCAAACACAAAACATCACATACAAAATAACACATTCAGAATAACATTTTGATTAATTAAACTACACATAAAATTTTAAAGGTCTGCATAAATATGCTAAGTTGACCCATGGTTGACGGACGAGTCATGAGAGGTATCGGGTCGCTGTCGCTTACTAGGACCTGCCTCAGCCCCCCCACCATGTTGCCTCTTGTTGACCCTTTATAAACCCCATTTTTAGGGTTTATCTTGTATTGAATTTAGAGTGTTTTGATAACCTTTTGGCATATTTAGCCTATGAATTAGCATGGTTTTTGTTATCTCTCCCATATTTGTGATTAAGTGTAAAAACATGCTTTTTAAGCCCTATTTTGATGAATTCTAATTTCTCCTTGATTCCATAAGATGCCTTGATGGGTTTGCTAGTGATTCCAGGATTGAAATAGGCTAGGCATGGATCAAAGGAGCAAGGAAGGAAGCATGCAAATGGAGAGAAGCACAAAAGACAAAAGAATTGATCTCGGCCAAGCACGCGCACGCGCACAAGGCGCTCGCGCGCACATTACAGAATCGACCAGGGACACGCACGCGTACCGTGCGCACACGCGTCGATGACCGCACATGACTTCATTAATGCAACACGTGCCTGGCGATTTGAGAGGGTTTTTGAACCCATTTTTGGCGCCAATTGCTAGGAGAAAGGAACAAAATGATGAAGGTTTAAGGGGAAGACATGAGATGTTAGTTACAAGTAGTAATAGTTTAGTTTAGAGTTAGTTTTAGAGAGAGAAGCTCTCACTTCTCTCTAGGATTAGGATTAAGTTTAGGTTAATCTCTCTTCTTAGACCTAGGTTTAATTCATGCTTTGATTCACTTTTCATTTACCAATTCTTAATCTTCTCCTCTTCCTCTCTCTAGTTATGTGCTTTAATAATTGTAATTCTTCATTTTGTTTTGGATAGATTGTTGTTCCTTTGTTTTCTTTCAATAATGAAAATTGAGGTAATTCATGATAATTGTGATTTCCTTGATTGTTGTTGTTGTTAATTCTTTGCAATAATTGTTGTTAGATTCTATTCTTGTTGTTGATTTACTATGTTTTCCTTTTGTGCCTTCCAAGTGTTTGATGAAATGCTTGGTTGGATTTTAGTGTAGGTTTTGTTCCTCTTGGCCTAGGTAGAGTAGTTAGTGACTCTTGAGTTATCTAATTCCTTTGTTGATTGGTAATTGGAGAGATTGCTAATTGGTTTGGAGTGCACTAAAGCTAGTCTTTCCTTGGGAGTTGGCTAGGACTTGTGGCTCAAGTCAATTCATCCACTTGACTTTCCTTTATTTAGTAAGGGTTAACTAAGTGGTAGCAATGAACAATTCTCATCACAATTGAGAAGGATAACTAGGATAGGACTTCTAATTTTCATACCTTGCCAAGAGCCTTTTATAGTTGTTAGTTTATTTTCATTGCCATTTACTTTTCATGCTTCATATCAAAACCCCAAAATAACTCACAACCAATAACAAGACACTCTATTGTAATTCCTAGGGAGAACGACCCGAGGTTTCAATACTTCGGTTTATAAATTTAGGGGTTTGTTTTAGTGACAAACAACTTTTTGTATGAAAAGATTATTGTTTGGTTTAGGAACTATACTTGCAACGAGATTTCATTAGTGAAATTCTAAACCGTCAAAAATCCAATCATCAAAATGGCGCCGTTGCCGGGGAATTGCAATGGTGTTATGTTATTGGTTATTGTATATATTTGAATATTGTGAATAGCTTGATTTTGTTTGGATTACTTGCTAGTTAGGACTTTGTTTCATTAATTCTTAGTAGTTTTTGTTTTTTATTTTCTCTTTTCACCATGAATTCTCATTTTGGCTATGAGTTTGGTTCTAGTTATGTTGTAGGTAATGAGAGCTTCAATGAGAATGTGTATCAAGAATGGGACAATCAAAGGTGGAAGAAGCCATATGCATATGATCAACCCTCATGGCAACAACCTCCACCAATGCACTATGAAGAAGAGCCATTTTTTGATGCATATCAATCCAATGGCTATGGTGAATCTCCTTGTGACTTTCAAGAACTACCACCATATGCCTATGAACCACATCCTCAACATAAACCTCAACTACACTCGCAAGCCTTTCCACATCAAGCACCTTCTTATAATCCATATCCATCATATGACCAATCATCCATACCATACTCTTATGACAAGTATGAGCAAGAACCCTTAGAACCACCACAACCCTATCAAGATTACTACCAAGAACCACCTCAATGCACACCACCTCCACAATTTTACCAAGAAGAATCACCTTCCTACTATGAACCCTCTCTCCAAAATAATGAACCTTCTTACTCACCCCAAGCCCCAATAGACGATCCTCTCACTTTGTTACTCCAAGGGCAAGAAGCCATGAAGCGGAATACACTTGAGTTTGTGACCAATTTGACCAAGGTGGTGCACACTTTGGCCCACCAATGTTTGAATACTCAAGGTGCTTCCGTGACCACATGTGAAAAGTCAAAAGGAGAGCAAAGCATGAAGGAGAAATTGGAAAATCCGGTGAAGAAGGAGGAGTCAAATTTTATGCTAGAACAATTGGAGGAAGCTATGATCATTGAAGAAAAGGAAGAGGTGGTTAAAGATTTAGGAGATGTTGAAAGTCCATGGGAATGTAGCATCATGGCGAACCCTTCCAAGAAGCTTGATATTGATGTTGAGGAGGGTGCGCAACCTCTGAGGCATGTCATCGTTGGAGACTTGGAAGAGGCTTATCAAGAAATGGATTCAATCATGGATGAATTTCTCTCTACAATGGAATCCTCTTCCATTGGACATGAAGTTGAAATTATAAAAGAGTGTGCACAACCCCCCAAGGAAAACGAAAATGACATGGTGTATATCGAAATTGAAGAATATGAAGAGGTTGGTCAAGACATGGATTTGTCCATCAATGAATTCCTATCCAATTTTGAATCACCTCTCATCGGGCAAGAAACCGAAGCTCTTGAAGACAACACCAAGCCAAGAGAAAAAGGGGAAAAGGTTGAAATTGAAGAAGCTCGCAAAGAGGTGGAAATACACAAAGAAGAGCACAAGGAAGTAGACCTTGCATCGTCTAAGTGTGGGGAAGTCTCCTTTCTCAAGTCACCATCCATCACAACATTCACGTGGGTAAATCTCTTATCACTAAGCTTTACTTTCTCTCTTGAATATGGTTTAATTGAAAATGATGGTCAACTTAGAGCTCTTTGTGGAACTAAAAGTGAGAATGAGTTGTGTATTGGTTGCAAGTTAGGAATTAGGCTCATCAAGGTAAAAGCTTCAAGGTATAGGGACGATGATTGGAAGAATGCCACTGTACAAGGGTATCGAAGGAAGGCTTGGTATGCTAAAGAGAATTCTATATGTCAACCACCCGGAAAGAAAGAGTATGAAGATCAAATTGAAGACGGGTGCGAAGATAAGATATGGGATCCCGGTTTGCTATGTGAAGACCAACTATGGGAACTCATATCTTGGGTGGAACTCTGCCCAAGCTTAATAAAAATGGTTGGAAATTCTGTCAACCACTTGAGGAGCATGGATCCTTGGAGATTCAAGGATGAGTACAAACATAAACCACCATGACAATAAGCACCTCAAAATGTCCAACTTAAGGACTTAAACTAAAAGTGCTAGGTGGGAGGCACCCCACCATGGTAAACTCTTTCCACTCTCTTATAAATTTGCTTAATAAGTGATTTGAGTTACCATTGTAGGTAGATGTTTCACATAAATTTGTTTGTACAACTTGATTGTTAGCCTAGTCACATGTATGTTGTGTTTCGTAGTAGATGAATAATATCAAATTGCATTTTTGTGAATTGTATGATGGTTGATTGAATAAAGAGTTGTGAACAGAGTGGGGAGCACCCAACATAATCTTTCTGAAAAAAAAAGGGGGGGTAGACGCGCGCGCACAGTGTACGCGCACGCGTCCCTGTGTGGATGCATCATCACCCACGTACCCGAGAGTTAGGCCTCTCTTAGGCGAACACTATGCCATGAGCCCAACCTGACCCACGCTGACGCGTACTACGTGCGTGCGCGCCAATCATGGGAACATGAACCTTCACGCGGACGCGCACCTACCGCGCCCGCGTCGATTAGCTGCTGCAAATTTTTTGAGCCAAGCCCCAGAGAGTTAAGCCAGATCTGGGCTAGTTTTAAGCCCCTGGCCCAACTCGATCTGCGCGGACGCGCACTTGTTGCGTGCGCGCCCATGTGCCCAGGAAGGAACAGACGCGAGCGCAGGCATTGCGCTAACGCGCCTTATCATGAATTACCAATATATGCGGATGCGCGCTTGCCGCGCACGCGTCCCTTACATGCTGCCGCCACTCTAGGCTTCTGACCCGAGAGTTGGGCGTGCCTCAAGCCCACTCTAAGCCTCAGGCCCAATCCCATGTACGCGTGCACGCATTGTATATGCACGCGCCCTTGCATGATCTGCCAACCCACGCTAGAGCGCACTGCACGCTCACGCGTGGATCTCCATTTTCCTCAATGTACACGGACGCGCAAGGTGCGCGCTCGCGTCGATTCAAAAAAATAGGATAACCTTAATGCGCGACGCACACTGCGTAGTCGCGCGCCTTCTCTCTTCTCCCTCCTAACCTCCATTTTCATCTTCTTCTTCTCTTCTGCCATAACCGCCGCGCAGCAGCGGCAGCCACCACCGGCTCCCACCAACCCTCTCTCTCCTCCACTCACTTCGTTCTCTCTCTCTCTCATCCACTCTCTCTCTCTCCGCCTCAGTCTCTCACCCTCACCGCTGCCCGTAGCCGCCACCGCCGTCGTTCAACCATCACTGCCGGCGGCAACACTCGGCGGCCCCCTCCCTCTCTTTCATCATTTCAAATTCCCCTATCACTCCCTACCTCATCTTCCTTTCGGCCAAACCACCGCAGCCGGCCATCCCCATCGCCACCACCCACGGCGGCGCTATTCACCGCCCCTCCCTAGTCCCCCTTACTATTCTCAGTTCTTCCCAGCTCCCAGGTTCCTACTTAACTTCTGTTTGTTTTTTCTATTTTTTTCTTTTAATTGTTCATTTCTGTAGTTACTGTAACTGTCTATTAGTTAGTTTAAATTCAAATGTTGCATGTTAGGTTAGATAGAAATATCTGCTGTTAGGTAGCTAGGACTGGATAGAGGATTCTAGGCCTGATAAGTGCTCCGTATGTGCATGTTTGTTGTTTGCTTCCTTGGGTGTGTATGCTGCTTTTTGGGTTGCTATTTTGTGAAAATTGTGTTGCCTACATGCTAAACCACTGCTGCTGTACTTGATTGATGTTGTGATCATGCTATTTGTGCTAGTTTGCTATCCGGGAACGTCCAATTTTAAGCCGGAATGCTGCCCGATTTTCCAGAAAATTAGTTTCATTTTGTTTTTTCTTTCAATTTTGGGCCAATTTCTGCTTCCTTTTTAAACTTCCCGGATTTGCATCAATCATTGTGAATATGAACCGCAACTTCTCTTGTCTTTAAGCAAAAATATCATCATGCCAACTAATCTACTTTTCTAACTTACTAATTTCTTTAACCATTTGACATTTACTCACCTTTAACCCTCTTTAACCATTCTTTCTCAAGTGTGATGATTTTATGCTTAATAAGTTTGAGTTGTTGACTTTAATGTAAGATTGCATTCTTGGTTTACTTGTTCACTTTTGCATATTCATTGCAACATCATGATTGTTATTAGCCAATTGTATCCTGAACATGCCTTCTTTGTTACATGCTAAGTGTTTTATTGCTTATATTCTATCACATTTTTCAGGATGTCGGATAAAGGGAAAGCTATAGCCACTGCCTCCAAGAAAATAAAATACTCTACACCCTCTATTCCCTCCATCTACAAGAATTATGCTAAGAATCCACTTAACGACGAAGAAAAACAAAATCAGCAGTTGTCTTCTACCGATCCGACTAAGTTCCCCAATCTCTACTGTGAGCTTCGATTTTCCAAGTATCGAACGACTAAGCTGAATATCGAGAAGAAATTGCTCCTACCCAATGATGTCCGACGGTCCATTACTAGCCGGATACTTGAGTTAGGTCTCGATTTTGTTGACAGAGATTTGGGGGATATTAACATCTCTTGGGTCAAGGAATTTTACTGCAACTTCTTCCGTCCCACTTTGGATTCGGTTCAGGTGAGGGGTAGAGAGATTATGATTACTGAGACTGCCATCAGGGAGGCATTACAGTGCCGGCATATTCCTGATGACTTGTGTGCCCATCAGCAGGCCGAGTTGGCCATACACAGCATGACTTTTGATTATGAGGCACTTAGGAGCGTCATTGGTTTACCAGATGCTACATGGGTTATGGATGCCAACAATACCAAGCCTAAGGGAATGCTGTTTGCTCACTTGACTAGAGAGGCCAAGACTTGGCAGATGATCTTCGCCCACTATGTCTTGCCTACCACTCACTTCTCTGAGATCCCTATGGAGATGCTTCTGCTGATTGGGTGTGTTATGGAGGGGAAGGATGTCTCTTTTCCGCGACTTATCCAATAGTGCATATGGCGGGCGCATATTTGTGGCCTACTTCTATTTCCTACTTTGGTCACGAGTATGGCGTCCCTAGCTGAGGTTCCCTGGCTGGACGATGATGTGACACCACCACCCCCTGATGCAGATGACAGGGAGGTTACTATTCCCTGGGGTGGTTGGGTGCACAAGAGGCCCCCTGCTAGACGCCGTTCTAGAGCTAGAGCAGTCGTGGGGACACCTTCACCATCATCCCCTACGGCAGCCCCATCCTCTTCCACAGCAGCAGCTCCATCCTCATCCACAGTTCCCCCTGCAGCACCTGAGCCTACTTATCTACTGGTCCAGCGTCTATTTCGGTTTTTAGAGCGCGAGAGGCGCCATGTCAGACGCCGATTAGATCGGATGGACCAGGCGCTCATATCTCTGGATGCCGAGCTACCTCCGCTTCCCGATTCTCCGGCCTCCGATGAGCAGGATCATCAGGAGGAGGATGCGGAGGTGCCGACTCAGCAGGATGCCCCTCCAGCTGCCCCTGCCACCACAGAGACCACACAGACTCATGAGGAGCCAGTCCCACTGCCACAGACAGAGCCAGAGCACACCGTTGTACCTTCCACTGATCCTCCGGTTTAGCATCGAGGACGATGTTTGTTCTCAAGTGTGGGGAGGGGACCGGTGAACTTTTCGGCTACTCTACTAGTTACCTTATTTTTGCATATCTTTTGTATATATTTTTTGATGCATTTTTAGTTTACTTTGGATACTTTTACTGCTTATTTTGGTATTTTGGATTTTAGATATTTTGATGCTTATGGATATTTTTAGATGTTTTAGATGATAGATTCCATACTTTTAGTTGGATTTTTTCTTTATACATTTTTGCATATCTTTCTTTTTTTAGTTTGTGGTTGTGATTAGAAATCATACTTTGAATTGCACTTAGTTACCCTTTTTGGCATAAGAAATTGGTTTTAAGCGGAAAAGAAAAGGGTGAACTAAGAAAATTTTTGAATTTTTCAATCACAACAATGCTTAGTCAAATATTGAGATTTTCCAAGAAATTTAACTATAGGGCATTAACCCAATTGATTGAAAGAAAACTTTTGGTGAAGCTTGCTTGAATTCATACTTTGTGAAGCATGTATGGAACTAAGAACACAAGCTTGTGAGTTTTGAGCCTATTGATGTGGTTACATTTTATAACCACCTATTTTCCATTCTTGTGTGAAATTGTTCTCTTTCTATGATTGTGATCCTTGATTTGCTTGATTCTATATGTCCATTTATTTCTTGTATTTATGCATTTATATGATTGAGGCCATTATTTCATTAGCCTACTTACCCAAATAGCCAACATTTTACTCTCATTTGTTAGCTAATTTTGAACCTATGCTTAACCAACTTATTCTCATTTTAGCACATTACAAGCCCAAGGCGGAAAATCAATGAAAGTCCTTGTTTGGATTTTTGATTAGCCTAGGCTAGTGAGAGTGTTTATTATTCAAAGTTGGTGAGGCTTGGGAACATTGGATGGGATAAAAAAAAAGGGATAGTACACTTTCATATTTTAGAATTGGGAACATATTCATGTATTGATCAAATGTATAAGACCTTATGCATTGATGCTTTTATGTATAGTTGAAAAGAAAAAGAAAAAAATGAGAAAAACAAAAGAAAAAAAAGAAAAAAAAGAGAAAGAAAGAAAGAAAAGAAGAAAAATAATAAAAAGGGGACAAAATGCCCCAAGGTGAACGTCAATAAAAAGGAATCAATGCATAAGTGTTATGAATTAAGGAATAGAATGCATAAGTATGTAAGAAAAAGTAAAGAATGGGTAGTTAGAATAGTTTGAACTTGTATAGGTTATTATATAGTTAGGTGGGGAAGTTTATGCTAATCAAAGATTCAAATCTTAGTCCACTTAACCATAAATGATCCTACCTTGACCCTAACCCCATTACAACCTAAATGAAAGACCTCATGATGGATGTATGCATGCATTGAATAAGTGTTGATTGTTAGAAGAAAATCAAATTTTGGAAAAGCTTGAATAGAAGAGAATTGAGTGAATTAACCCTTAAACACTTGAGTGAATAGAGCGGATACACATCCGGTGAGGGTTCAAAAGTTCAATTACATGTATTCACCCATATTATCTATATTCTTGCAAGTTTGAACTCTTCTTGATGATTCAATGCAATTGTGGTTTGGACTTAACTCCTATTGCCCTAACTATTGTGCTTTCACATGTTCTCTTGGGAATTGATTTGTTTGAACTAAGCATTTGCATTTACTAGTTGCATTTAGATAGGACTCATATAGTTTAGATGTATTTGATAAATGTCATACCCCTTAGTTCCTTCTTATTCTAGCATGAGGACATGCTAAGATCTAAGTGTGGGGAGGTTGATAAACCCCATTTTTAGGGTTTATCTTGTATTGAATTTAGAGTGTTTTGATAACCTATTGGCACATTTAGCCTATGAATTAGCATGGTTTTTGTTATCTCTCCCATATTTGTGCTTAAGTGTAAAAACATGCTTTTTAAGCCCTATTTTGATGAATTCTAATTTCTCCTTGATTCCATAAGATGCCTTGATGTGTTTGCTAGTGATTCCAGGATTGAAATAGGCTAGGCATGGATCAAAGGAGCAAGGAAGGAAGCATGCAAATGGAGAGAAGCACAAAAGACAAAAGAATTGATCTCGGCCAAGCACGCGCACGCGCACAAGGTGCTCGCGCGCACATTACAGAATCGACCAGGGACGCGCACGCGTACCGTGCGCGCACGCGTCAATGACCGCACATGACTTCATTAATGCAACACGTGCCTGGCGATTTGAGAGGGTTTCTGAACCCATTTTTGGCGCCAATTGCTAGGAGAAAGGAAAAAAGGATGAAGGTTTAAGGGGAAGACATGAGATGTTAGTTACAAGTAGTAATAGTTTAGTTTAGAGTTAGTTTTAGAGAGAGAAGCTCTCACTTCTCTCTAGGATTAGGATTAGGTTTAGGTTAATCTCTCTTCTTAGATCTAGGTTTAATTCATGCTTTGATTCACTTTTCATTTACCAATTCTTAATCTTCTCCTCTTCCTCTCTCTAGTTATGTGCTTTAATAATTGTAATTCTTCAGTTTGTTTTGGATAGATTGTTGTTCCTTTGTTTTCTTTTAATAATGCAAATTGAGGTAATTCATGATAATTGTGATTTCCTTGATTGTTGTTGTTAATTCTTTGCAATAATTGTTGTTAGATTCTATTCTTGTTGTTGATTTACTATGTTTTCCTTTTGTGCCTTCCAAGTGTTTGATGAAATGCTTTGTTGGATTTTGGTAGCAATGAACAATTCTTATCACAATTGAGAAGGATAACTAGGATAGGACTTCTAATTTTCATACCTTGCCAAGAGCCTTTTATAGTTGTTAGTTTATTTTCATTGCCATTTACTTTTCATGCTTCATATCAAAACCCCAAAATAACTCACAACCAATAACAAGACACTCTATTGTAATTCCTAGGGAGAACGACCCAAGGTTTCAATACTTTGGTTTATAAATTTAGGGGTTTGTTTTAGTGACAAACAACTTTTTGTATGAAAAGATTATTGTTTGGTTTAGGAACTATACTTGCAATGAGATTTCATTAGTGAAATTCTAAACCGTCAAAAATCCAATCATCAACCCTGTAGTTGAGTTAAAAAAATTTAGGCATTAAACATGAAAACGTGAGAAATTAGACCAGAAAATAGTGGTTATATGTTGCTAACCCTGACTGCTGAGTATCCAAATGATGCTGTTGTTGGCTCCGTCGGTGATTCCTAAGGAACATCTCAGTGTGGTAGACTCTAAGTTGGGCTTCTTTGTTGAAGTAAGCACCGCACACCGAAGCTAAGCATTGTATAATTTGTTCAGGAAACACCTTCGACGCATACAGTTCATCAACGACACACTGAGGTTCATCTTTCCGGTTAATGTCCCTGACGATCATGTATAATACTCCCCAGCCAACGTACCTAAGCTCCACACTCAGCAAAGAAGATCGTCTATACATGCGTCATATCCTCCCTAAATCAGCTCCCTTAATCCAGAACCTCTCACCGTCTCTCTTGGGCGTGATGTGGAGGCACTTATCTTGAATGTCTATTAAATAAAGATCAGTGGTACTGTACCACTTGAATAGATTCATGATATTAGGTGGGAGTTCAATATCATCCTGTGGCAGAACAAGATAAAACTATGGCAAGTTAGTTTTCCAAATGTTTTTTAACAGAAGCATAACAACGAAAGAAGGAAAAATTGTGGATATACGTACATCTATTGCAAAGAGCCCGAAGACATAAAACTGGTTGTACGATTGTTGTATGTTCCTTAATGCATTAACATACATAAACAACATGAATAAACAACAACAAATAAAAAATAGGGGAGCGAAACCTAAAAGAAGGGAGTAGCTAAACATTTCGTGACTCTATCTTTACTTGTTCTCTGCATGCAGTTATTTAAATATGGTCGATTTTATTCTTTACAGATACGGCTGCTATCAAAGGAGGTAGTAAAAATTGAAGAAGATGCTAACCGGAATCCAGGTTCCATTCTTGTTTAATTACTTTGAAGATGGCTGTGGTTGAAGGGAGGGAGATGCCAAGGAAGTGTTCAAACGAAGAATAGTTGATTAATGAGTGTAACTTTTTTTTTTTGAGTTTTTTTGCTATGTTACTATGTTAGTTGAGAATTTATTAAACCTTTTAATGTGAAATTAATCCAAATGTCGAAGCAGTGGTAGAGGGTACTTATTATTAGCCAACTCTGTGTTATCCTAATGTTTGGAAAACGTAAAATATCCTTTAATTGATTGATTATCAAAATGTTTTGGAAATGTGTCGTTTATAAATGTGTAGAGATCCCCTTTAATTGAATCAGAAAATGTTTTCAAAATTGTTATCCCTTGCTAATGCACATTCTTGTTAAAGAAAATGTTATAACTAATTTATTTTTTAATTTGAATTGAATTGCAAACTAGTTTATTTGTTAATTACTATTAGTTATCAAGATAGCAAGTAATCAAATGATTTCAACATTTTAATTTACCAAGTTAATTTTGCCTCAAACATGAAAGATGTTTTTAGTTTTATGTAGGTTAATAATTTTCATTGAAGAATTTAAATTTAAACACTAATAGTTATCAAAATAAGTAGTCACAGGCATTAAAAAAAAAAGAAAAAAGATACCCAGTAATCAAATTATTTAAAAAATTGAAATTAAATTTAAAAAATTTAAAACGTTTGTTTCGAGTTTCAACCGGTTATATTTTAATCTAGCATTAATTTCACTAGTAACAAATGTTGAAGAATTTAATTTTGAAGGGAAATAGTAGTAGTTACGTATAAACCAATTAATTAAATTAATTCTTTTATTTAAGTCATAAAATGTGTTTCAACAACTTTGCTAACATTAATTGGGTTGTAAGCAAACAATTAATAATTTCATTTTCCTAAGATTTCTTTTTTTTGGAAGGCAAATTAAAATTTATTTAGTTTTTCGTTAACAACAGGAATTGATGGAGAGGGATTTACGAAGTGTTATTGGGATAGAACGAAATATTTGTTGGAGATTATCAAAAAACGCAAGGTTTTAATAGCTAAATTAAAATTTAAATTATTTGGTTAAACGCTGCGTTTTAATGCCTCATATTTTACCTTTTTTTTCATTCACAAGCGTGTAACATAAGTATCCTTCACTATTCACTTTCCATCTTCCTTCACAAAACACTCCTCATAGTAACCCTAACCTAACACACAATTTGCTGCTGAAGGTATCGACTCCAACAGCTTCGTCTCCGAGAAAATGTCAACCAAGATAAAACTCTATCCTAACTCTTCTCCTGATAGTGATCGGTTGTTAATCATCATCTGCATGTAGTGTCAATGTAATAAAAATGTAATCGTTGTAAAATCAAAATAAGCCAGTTAACCTTTTTTAAATGAATGGGTGACTGATTTGGGTTTCTCATTTGTTCGTTTGAAAAAGATTTTATGCATTTAGGTTTGAGTAAGATTGTTCTGTTAAAGATTCAATAGTTCACGATAGTAACCCATTTCAACAAAATATAGTTGCACTGTTTGTGGAAAAATTGATCCACTTTGTTTCCAATTCCAAAAATATGCATGTGGGTTGATTTTAAATCAAAAGATTCAACAGTATGAGTTTTTTTAAATGAACTCTGATTTTGTTCCTTTTTCAACTTGATCTCTGTGTGACACTTGCCATAGATGACGTCTTCGAAGGACAAGGGTAAGAGAGTGCAAGCGTTGGATCACGGTACCACACAGAACTACAAGTTGAGGTTTTTGAAGCCAGTAATAAGGCCATCAATGTTCAAACTGGTAATTAACATCCCTTGACTACACACCTTTTAATTTTAAAGTTTTTGCAATGCCATCGATGTTTTGACAGAACTTGACCTACGTGTAACAGTCATTACCTATAACTCCCGATGAGCTATCAAACCGTACCCCCTACTTGGACCTGGTTGTGCCTAACGGAAGGAATAACCCCTGTCGGTGCTTTTGGACGCAACTCCAAAGTGGCAAAATTGCATTGACTCGTGGCTGGGAGGAGTTCTACCAGATGTACAAAATTAATCTGGACTCCATGCTATATTTCACACACAAAGGAAACTCCAATTTCCAAGTCCAGATTTTTGATTTTGGTGGCATTGAGAATGCATACCAACTCCGTGATCCAGAAGAACCACCATATGTAAGAGTTGGTAATTATGAAATTGCAAAGTGTATCAACATTCCTCCTTCAGCCAATGCTAGAGCGGTTGCCGCAAAAGTCAAAAGCAAGTGGCCTTTTTTGTGATGGATCTAACTACTCGCATGATGTCGTTGCGATTGTTGGTAAGCGTGAACTTATCGCAACATTTTGGTTGAAATATTATTTTACTGAAGAAAGCATTAAATTAGCTAATACTAACTGAAATTTCTTGTGATATAATCAGCCGAACGTCCCTCATCTCAGTCACTTCACTGGTTAGAGCACCCTATCATCCTTACACAGGGTCACATACAGGTCGAAGCTACATATACAAGGTACAGTGGAAAAATGGATGGTAGCTTCGGCGTTATTTCTGGAGGATGGGAGAACTTTGCTTCATTGTGTAACTTCAAGTCAGGTGATGTGGGGGTCTTCGAGGTGATATCAACTGAGCCAGTGACGATCATCCAGGTTCGATGCAGATAGGATGCATAAGGATGAGTAACTGAAGGCGTAATGCCCCTGTTTTTGACATCTTTGTCCATATATCATGCTAAGACTTTTCCCGTAGATTATATGTTTCTTGCTTGTTGAACAATTATATTGACTTTTTTTGGGTGTTATTAAGTTGAAAACAAATTTGGGTGTTAACTAAAACAGAATCGCATTCGCAAATATTATAGGTTTCTGCTTGGTTTTTTATTGACTTTACCATTTTAACTTGATTGGACAAAAATTAGTTTTCCAAGTACAAATGGCAGAGTTGCCTTAATTTTTTTCTGAAGTAATGCCAGAATGAATTTATTACTTTGTTGTCCTTTACAAAAACTTTAAAAAAAACTGGCCCAATCGGTGAGGGAGACAACAAAACCTCGTGTTTTTGTAAATGAAACTCTCTTAATATGGTGGGTATTAAATTGACCATTTAAAGGGGGATTTTTTTAAAATTGGTTTTATTGGACCTTAAAATGTTAAAGGAAAAAAAGTGACTCGAGAAATATGAACACACCGGTAATGTTTGAAGGAAGCCATATGTCACCAGTTATTTTTTTTTTTGTTGAACTTGGTTTAATGAAAAATGTTTCTTTTTGGTACATGAACAGAATATTAAAAAATTAATCCGGCCCATTCTATGAGTAAAATAGCCCAACCGTAGTTTCTTTTAATGAGTCAAGACTGGGTAATTTATTGTAGTTGGGCTTAGATCTCAGCTAGGTTCCAGGTCCAGCGTGGAGTGTGTACTTTTTTTTTATTTCTCATGGTCCTTAAGCAGATGTAATCAGAGGGTGATCCAGAATCGTAAACAAAGTAGGTAACCGCATACTTTGATATCATCATCCTATCACCTCAGCCATATCATGTTTGTGGTGGCTTCTACCTTTAAGGCGTTCAACACTATATCTTCATCGTAATAACTTCTTCGTTTCCTCTTCGATTAACATGTTTGACTTTGTACGTTATAAGTTATAAGGATCTGTGTGTTTCTCATTTGATTGATTTTTTAATCACTTTGAAATCAGATGGACAGGGGTTGAAACGTTGTAAACAACACGGAGAAGGTTGTGTCCAGTGCAAAAGAAAATTGATGAAAAACCTAATACCCAAAGAAAACAGGATTGGTAGCAGTTTAGTGGATCTCTTTATTTTCGGGTATGTGAATATTTGATTTCTTTGCTTCAATGAATACTAAATTTCTGTATATGTTATTTTTGGCGTCGTTGTTTGTGCAACCAGGTTGATTTTTAGGTCATTTTTCAGGCCACCTAATTATACCCAGAAACACTAACGGATGAGGTACATGCGAACAATAGTGAAGATGATGGTTAATAACCTTTGCTGCTGCATGAAGGAAGTATGAAGTCTCGGTATACCCATACTGGAACACATGTAAGCTTAAGATCCAGCTATTATACAATGCCCGGACCCGTTTTCCTTCCGTCCACTACAGATGAATCGGTACGTAATTTTGTATTTAGCTTTGTCTATGCCGTTAGAAAATAAGCTGTTAAAATTTTTTCTGACGCAAACCTAATAAAAGGGGATCTGTTTTATACTATGAAATTTGAATTCGTTGGAATTACCAAGCGAAAATGAAATAAACACAAAGGAGAGTAAGAATGAAGAGGTTAGTGTTTGGTTAAATGAATGTTTGGTATAGAGTTCTCAAGTTACAGGGACTAAAGTCTGAGTATTTTTGTGGTATGTACGTGTTAAGGTCAATCCTAAGTTAAAATTCGTGTGTGATCCATTAATGTGACTCAGAGGTCAATTATTCTAGTTTGTCGAATTTCCATTACGATCACTGCCGTGTGGGAAATGATTTTCCGATTCACACGGTTGCGATCGTTACAAAAAATTTCTCAAACTAAAAAAATCGATCGATGAGATACTAGATTGAATCACCATAGATTTGTATTTGGATTAACTTGTACTCTTAAAAACCACAAAATATCCATGATTTAATCCTAGTAACTAATTAATTCTGTGCCAACCTTCATTTAACCAAACACTGATATCCTCTTTCATGCTCGATTTTCCATTTATTTTATCTCCGGTTGGTAGTTCCAATGATATCAAATTTCAAGGTTGTTTATGACCTGCATTACAAAGCACGAACTAGCAACTGATTTTGTTTTACTAGTAGTTGCTTAATATTAATTAACGCAGAATGTCATTTTGGAAATTATTCTAACACATTCTCAATTACATGCATGAGGGGTGATCCATAATCATAAACGTAGTAGGCCACCGCATACTTTAATATCATCATCCTATCTCCTCAGCCCTATCATGTTCGTGATGGTGAGTACCTTTCGGGCGTTCAAGTGCATATCTTCATCGTAAGAACTCATTCATCTCCCCTTGGATTAACATGTTTGACTTTGTACATTATAAGGTATTAGGATCTGTGTGTTTCTCATTTGGTATTTTTTTTAATCAATTTGAAATTAGATTCAAATGTATGAAACATTGGAAACACCACGGAGTAGGTTGTGTCCACTGGGAAAGGAAATTGATGAAAAACCTAAAACCCAAAGGCTAAAGGGTAAGTAGCAGTTTCGTGGATCCTTTTTTTTAGGTTTACTGAATTAATTGATCTTTTTTATTCATCTATTGTGTATAGTTGTCGTGCTGAGTTTTCTTAATCGGATGTTTATGCAATCATGATGGTATTGGGATCAAAGATTAGGCCAGGGGCTACTCGATAAAACAAATACGGATGACTTAGCATAGAGAACAATAGTGACAATGATGGTTAATAACCTTTGGTGACGCACGAAGAATCTATGAAGACCGATACTGGAACATAGGTAAGCTTAAGCAGCAGTTAATTTACATTGTGCTGTATTAATTTTGTTCATTAACTTGTTTGGTGGAGCATATAATTAAATTCAAATTCGTTGGAACTACCAACCGTAAATGATATAAAAGGAAAAGAGAGTAAGAAAGAAGAGGTTAGTGTTTGGTTGAATGAAGGTTTGGTAGAGAGTTCTCAAGTTACAGAGATTAAAGTCTGAGTATTTTGTGGTATGTACGTGTTACGGTAAATCCTAGTTTAAATTCGTTGTGATCCATTAGGGTGAATCCGTGCTTGATTATTTGAGTTTGAGAAGTTTCCATGACGATCACTGTTGTGTGGAAAATGATTTTCCGATTCAGATGGTGGTGATCGTTACGAAAATTTCTCAAACTTGAATAATCAATCTTTGAGGTACTCGAATGAATCACCATGAATTTGAATTTGGATTAACTGCTACGCTTAGAAACCACAAAATATTCATGCTTTAGTCTTAGCAACTCATCAATTCTGTGCCAACCTTCATTCAGCCAAACATTGATATCTTCTTTCATGCTTCCTTTTCCTTTTATTTTATTTTTGGTTGGTAGTTCCAATGATATCGAAGTTAACGGTTGTCCATGTCCTTTGTTACAAATTAAAAAATAGAAATAGATTTTGTTATACTGCTAGTAGCTTAATATTTATTAACACAGAATGTCTCACTGGTAATTATTCTAACACATTCTCAAGTAATTATAATGTTGCAGTCTTTACTTTCTTGAACGGAATTCACATATACTTTTCTTACAGTCATTGTTAATTAATTTTTAATATCAGGTCATAATAGTCAACAATGTTACGGATGCCAGATGACTACATTTTGGAAATATTCAAGCTCTCAATCCCAGGAAGCAAAACCCTGCCTATCAAAGTCATGCTGTAGTCAAATAGCTGATAACATAGAAAGATTCGCTATTGTTCAACTTAAAGGAAATGTCCGCAGTGTTTCAAACATTTATTATTCCTAATGTTAAATTCTGTTAGTATGTAAGATTCTAACAACTTCAATAGGTTATTGAACCTAATCATCGAAACTATGATATGCGCGAATAAAAATGTGTTTGTGTTTATGATTTTCTGCTTCATATATAATAGATTCATGACACATATATATATTTCAAACTGCTTTCATATACAGTGTGCCATTTCCCCTTAAATAAAATTTCCAATGATATAGGAAATCCATAATAACAAAATAGATTCACAACCTCAACGTAACAAAAGAGATTTACAACCATCTATGAATAATTCAACCTTGGAGACTACAACCCATTCAATATAATAATTTGGTTGGTAAATCAAATGCACTAAGAAAGGAAAATACAACAACTAAAATACAGTAATGTAAGCAAAACACATGCATATTATTCAACATGATTGTCATCATAATGGACTAAGTAGGAAAAAAAATCAATTTACACAACTCTAATTGATCAACTGAATTGCATAATCACAATGGTAGCAACTCGTTACCCAAAAGTCAACCACAATTAACTGCAACGAGAATACAGCAATGTAAGCAAATCACATACATATTACTGAACATAATTATCATCCTAATGGACATATTCACAGTTAACGTAAATAACTACAAGTTAAAACTTTTCAATACCAAGCAATGACAAATACATTGCGGTCAGTAAATCAGGATATATCATGCTTTTAGAACCAATTATACTTGCATTGCACTAAATTCAGAAGACTAATTCCTTCATATGGTCAAAGTGTCCTATGCATCGACGCGAAAAATGCCATGTATGATCCTTGTTTGTTGCCACAAGGCAGTGACGATGGTAACGGATCTCGGACATCGATCTGTACATGTCATGTGTCACATTTATCATCAATGACATCATTAACGTATTCATAGTTCATGAATGAATGTCTCTTGTCCTGCTGTGACTCCTTCACCTGCTGATGACATCATAATCCCCAATCAGAAACCATAATCATGCATAAAACCATAATGGTCATTCATCGCAAAGTGGTTAAGAGGAGTTTTACGCATCACACCTGTGTTAACGAGTAGAGATTTTTATTGAAAAAACCATTCGTGGACGCGATTCAATGGATTCACTGCTTTCATGGAGGCTCCGCTGTTTTATAAATTTTTTTAAACAAGAAGAACGAGATCTTCATTAATTTACCCAGATCATGACACAGAAATTAGAGGTTTAGATTCAAAAAAATTACCTCATCAAAACTGTTGTCTTTACCCTTCCGGTTCTTCATACCCGTCATCGTAAACTTCCTTGTTCCACCCTTTTTAAAAGGCTATGCAAACAGAGGAACATTCACATAGTTTAATGGTTTTTAAAGGGACACACACCGAAAAAGATATTCACAGCAGGAGCCTAATTAGAATAAACAAATCGTACCTTAGTCTTAGGTCCTGAGTGGTGTTCGAACTTAGCTGAGATTGACCTCGAACAATTAGCAAACCTTTCTGGACTAAAACCTGAGTCCTTGGCTGATGCATTGCCGTCTGATCGATCGCGATGGTTACCTTCCACACTATGCTGCATCAGATCTGGACAGCGCTTGTAGTAATGACCGTATTTATGGCAATTAGAGCATGCTCTCTTCTTCCTCCAAGAAGACCTCTTGGAAGGGGCTCCTTTGCTTTTGACAACAAAGGGATCGTTGATGCCTTTCACGTTAACATTAGGAGTTGACTTGCCTTGTTTGCGTGACTGCAGGCGGATAACTAAATTGACAATTTCAGACTGGACTTCATCAAAATCTGCAATATCCTTACAAGCAATATCACACGGCTTGTTGCAATTCGATGCCAATGCACCAACTTGAAACTTTAAGACCCTTTCGACGTCATCATTCACAGGCATTTCTGTGCTAATAAATTCGTTCTTTGCATTCTTTGTCCACCTTTTGTAGATCAACGACTCTGGAAACTCAAGTATGTTTTCGAACTTCATGGCACAGAATACATGACTACACGGAATACCACGTGATTTAAACAGCTTGCACGAGCACCAGAACATATTCTTACCTCTATCGACTTCCACCCGTCGATCTTTGGCCGGGTCTCCGAGAGCAGTCACACTGAACTCGACCTTGTCCAAAGTTGTGCTTAGTACCTTGATATTCAAAGCCCCTGCCCTCTGAATCTCATTACAAATTTCCTTGAAAATGTTTCGCGTGAAATAACATGATGCAGATTTTTCATATACCTCCAACGAGGTAATCATCACTGGCTCTGAGAACTGAGACTTAAAGTCAGCTATTAATTCGTTGTTTCTATACTCCTTTAAGGCCCTATCCAGGTTATGCATGAAATTAATAAGGGTGTTCTTGCGATTAACATAAAATCTGATGAGAGAATTTATACCTTCGCACTGTGATGTCGTCCTTATGTGACCGAAAAACTTATCCCGTAGGAAACAATGGGACCACATCGCACGAGTTTCGTACGTCTTTTTCATCCAGGTACTCCTAACAAGGTTGTGCTTATCCAAAATGGCTGCCCATCTCCGATCAAATTCTCTCTGGTCGTTGTTGTCGTATATAAGACACTTAAAATCGCGCAGGAAATTAGGATTCTATATTTTCACATGCATTTCTCTGCAGATGCCATCCGCATAATCGATGGGTCGCATCAGAAAGAACATTCTTGATTGCATCTTGCATGGCAAGGTCTCCGTCAGTTATTACTGCTTTAGGACTTTTTCCACCCATCGCTTCAACAAAAGTTTCCAACAACCACTTATACGTCTCTGTGGTTTTGTCGGATAGTAGGCGGAGCCGAATATACAGTCTGCCCGTGATGATTGCATCTGGAGAAAATGACCAAAGGCTTGTTGTATTTATTCTTCATGTAGGTTGAATCAAAGGCAACAATATCTCCAAAGCAGTGATAGTCGATAATTGACTGCCCATCTGCCCAAAAAATATGCTCGAGCCTTTCGTCACTAGTGAACGTAAACTTTCCAAAGAACAGTGGATCGTTGTTTGACTTGCCAATCAAATAGTTTATTGCTGCATTGGCATCCCCATTTTTAACTTTCGACCGACGATAACGATCAATGTGGTTGTACAAATCTTTGCGTGTGAAGCCAACATGACGATATCCACCCTTCTGGAACGCAATATACCCCATAATATGGCAGGTCTTGACACCAAAATTATGAAGATTTTCCACTTGGACTTTATCAGTGACACTGAGACGACGATTAGCCGGAACCAGATGCGCAAATTGGGGGTGGCGTCAGATCGTGGTTGTGAGATTCCACAAAATATGATACCTTCCATATACCGCAGCCATAGTCAAGCTTTACCCTAAGGCGAGCTGGACACTTGGTTCGCGTTAGTGACCATGCCTCCCTTGATCTATCATCCAGATCAAGATACCTCACATTCCTCCACCCCTTTTTGTTGCAAACAAGTTGCCTGCTAATGATTCTACCTTGATTATCCCTAACCACGTCGTCCTTCCTCATTACAAATCCATGCCAACAAGAATAAGCGTTATAAAATTGGCAAGCCTCATCCTCTGTCCTAAACTCCAGGTTCCAAATATCCTCCACCATTAAATCCGCTATTCTTTTTACACCACAAACTTTTTCACTCTTGCTAGTAGAATCCAGCGAATCCACATCGTCATCTTTAGCATCATCTTCTGCATTCGGTTGATAATCAAAATCATCACCCAAATTATTATCAGAATCATTCTTCACAGCATCCTCGTTTATGGACATAATTTAACCCCTGCCAAAATCCAAGTTTGTGAACCAAAATACGAATAAACAGAACCAATGGCAGCAACTGCATAAAGCTAACTTAAACTCCTTAAAAAAAAAACTACACTCATCGGAACCAAGGCTCTTAACCTAAGCCAACTGTTTAAGAGTCCAGTATAACGTTTTAATTTTAATGCCCAAACCTAGCCACAATATACAACTGGCAAATGTGAATTAAAATCCTAATTCCAGAACCTAAACCCAACACCATAAACAGAGCAATGTTTAAAAGACAGATACTTCCATTAAAATTAAAATTAAACTAACCTCCATTATTAAAAAAATTGAAACGAAGATACCTTGATGACAACCAAAGCTTGAAATCCAATGAGTAAAGAACTGAACTTATTGAGGGAGACAATCTTAATTAAGCACCCGCACGTGATTCGTAACCGGCTGAGAAATGGGGATGGTAAACCCCTTCCACCTGCAACAGCTTGTTCGCGATCAGATGTAAACCTACTAGGTACACAAAATTCACAACATGCAAGCACACAGAGGATATCCTTCGGCGTCACCTAAGTCGACGCCGGAGTCCAGCCGATGGAAACAAGTTCCAGTGATGGCTCCCGCAACCATAGATAACAGAATGAACTTGTGGTTGAAGTGAAGAATAGAAAACGAAGAGGGTTGGGTCAGTGGTTCTGTGCCTAGGTCCTGGGGTTGAATAACATGTTGGAGAGTATAAAACGAAGGCCAAAAAATGAGGATTGGGTGACTAATGGCTGTGTGTCTTCTTTTTCTTAGAAATGCATGTTGAACTTCAGGAACAAAAGAAGAGTTTGAGGAACAAAAGAAGGATTTTGTGTTAAAAAATTAATTTAGAGTGTAAAAATTTTAATTGTAAATTTTCTCCTTTATACAGTATTAATATATAACAACTACTCATACATTACAATGTAGTATATTCATGCTATATATTTCATTATGAATTTTGACTTTTACAGTACATCAATTAATGAACCTTTAAAAACTTTTCTTGATCAATGATTGAGATGACATATGAAAGGGTAACTTACCCATAAATTTATCATGAATTTGAAAGAAATCACCTAAAAAAACACAAACGGCATTTATTTCAAACAAGAGGTAATAAGTCAAGATATAGCATCACTCATTAATGATGTCAAACAATTAATTATTTTTGACCATTCTAATTAGTTATCAACTCATTTGTTTCAAGTTTAGAAAATATATTTTCAAGACTTATATTCCCATAAACATTATGCTTGGGAATATTAATTTTAAATGTTGTAAGAATCTAGTCTGTTTGTCATTAAAAAATACTTTGGAATTGTTATGTTCCCAAAAAAAAAATTGAAACATGTTTGGTTCATAACAAATATTTATAGGAATATATTTGTAATTGTTAAATGCCTTTAACGGATTTTATTCTTATTAATTATTATTAGTTAATTACTTTTTAATTAAAAATTGAATATAGAAGGACGTATTGACACTTTTATACAATAGTTTTTATTTCTATGTTTTATGCATAATTTATTCTCATTTCTCAACTTTTATGGCAAAACTAAAATTTCATTAATTAAATCATTGTAATTTAATTTCTGCAAAAAACTAATAAATAAAATTAACTTTTCAAAACGGAAAATAACTACAAGAACATATTATTTCCAAGTGATTACTCCTAGGAGTTAATCTAAATATCCTGAAGCAAATACTACCTTTTTTTTCTGTTTTTTTATTCTAAAAAAAACAAACACTACCTAAAATTCTAAATATCAAATTTAAATTTTTTAAATTTTAGATTTTAACTTGAAAAAATATAATCTAATTTTTTATTTTTAAATATTTTTATATATATATTTTTTGTCTTACTTATAAAATAACTAATAAGAGATTACAATTAATTTTTTAAAATTTAAAATAAAATTTAGAATTTAGAGAATCTAAATTCTAAATTTTAGTATTTTAGTAGCAGTTCATTTGTGTAATTTTTATTTTTGGAAGAGGTTCCAATTTTCGGTAGTTTTGGTAAAAGGAATAGTATCTAACAGAGACGAAACAAAATGGGCGATCATAACGGACCTATACCTATTTTAGTTTGTGCTTATGAAACTTTAATTTCAGGGTTTAAAAACCTAATACTTTAGTATAGAATTTTTTTTTTTACCAAAAATTTGGAAGCAGTTGACTACATTAGAAATTAAACTAAACTTATTAATTACCAATAAAAGTTTTAGAAATTACTAAAATATTTATGAATAATAAAGTTATTTATTCAAGAAGATAACTAATAGTGTGAATGACAGAAATTTCATAAAAAATACAAAAATTAATTAAGTTGTTAGAAAATTATAGAAGTTATATTAAGTTTTACAAATCAAATTTGGAAAAAATAAATTTAAGAATGAATATAAAAATCAAGAAGTTAGGAGATGCATGGTCAAATTAAAGTTATTGGTTTGAATAGAAAGATTTTGAACATAATTAAATTGAATAAAATATCACAACTAAATCTAAGTCTTTACATATAAAAATATGTAAAATTTTATATTTTTTATCATCGATCATAAAAAATATCTTAGCAATTAAGTATCTTAAATATTAAAATTAGTTATAATTATTTATCTATAAATAGAAACTCATGCATGATGTATAATTCAAGTGAAGTTCATAAGTGTTTAGCGTGAGAATCTTCACTTCCTCTCCATTAGAGAGTTATTAGAGTAGAAATATATATTATTTGTATTGTTATTCCTCTTTCTAGTGCCTTATATATTGTTAGAGAGAAAATTATATTGATATTATATTGTATTGTTGTTTATTGTGTCTCATCTTCTATGTGTGAATAAAAGATAAAGTTAATAAAAAATTTATTAAACTCAAAATTTACAATTTGTTACTTGAGGTAAATAAGAATTAGAGAGAGAGAGAGAAAATAGTTTTATAGCCAAACAAAAAGTTGGAAAGTTTAAAAAGATTCAACGTGTGTTATTTAACTCGAAACACTAACCCAAACACATCTTTTATCTATTAGATTAGATAAA